>NW_022145547.1:0-475000 GCF_000002235.5 Strongylocentrotus purpuratus | reverse complement strand
TTAGCTTATTGTTAGAGAAGACAAAATATTGAGAGGAAAGAATGTACGAACCTTTCTATTTGATTTCCCTCTTGCCTTTCTAGGCTTTTGGAGACCTGTGCTACATACAAACATACTCTGACGACGCCCTTGTGGAGGGTGGCTGGAGGGGTGGGTATCAAGTTGGAAACTAGAATTTTTAAAATATATTTCAGCTCATTCATTTTACAAGAATGATAGCGCAGTTTGAACTTCGTTTGTAATGAAATTAAATAATGCACCGATGGCACTTAGACATATACAAATTTGATTTATTTTTGAAATAGATCGATTTTTTGGTGACAGTTTTAATTAATAGTTCATCACAAACATCCACAGCGTGATAAATAAAAGTGGGAGAAGGAAGGCGAGTGGTGTTACTTTCCAATAATACGAAATGGAGAACATTATTTTGACGCCCTTGATGAAGAAAAAAGGTACTCAAAAAGTTTTTTATAAGAAAAGAACGAAAAGATGAAAAACATGATCTGGAAAAACGACACCAATATGGCACGCGACCACACGAGGAAGTAGATCACCGTTCGCGTGTGCTATATGCTGGACCTTTCACGGCAGACGATTGACCCCAATAACATTCATTATAATTTCTTTATGCGCACCTTACGATCTTTTTTTTTCTTCGCGCGCTTAGACACGTGGCTCTAATCTGCGATTTTGTTCTAATAAACAGACCAAAACAATACCACGGACGCGCGCGCCTAATCCCCGAGGGATTCCCGACCTAATGCCATGCCGATACCCGATGATAGAGTGGAGCGAGAGAGAGGAAATTATGAAATATGAATTTTATTAGCCAAGTGTAAGGTTAGAAAATTAAAATGGATACACCTTAAGGGTCATGGATAGGTTAGAGAAACAATGCTCCTTTCTTGCCCTCTAGGTTTGTTCTAGTATAACACGCCCGTATCAAGTGGCTTGCATAAAATTCTCACTTTAATCCAGATATTTTGTTCCTTTGATAGGTAAAGATTAAAGAAGAAATAACTGCATTTAAACTGCGAGCAATAAAACATCTTTTTACTTCACATTCCGTTGTTGCTAAGTCACTACCCATAAAACAACATTTTCGTACACCTCAAAACTATAGGCCATGCATCCATCTGCCTAGTATTATCATTTCAATTGATTCATGATACGCTTTCTTAAATCATGGTATTGATTACTCCTTTCATGGTTCACAATTTTAATCGCTATCTTATTTTTATAGTCTACATGTAAAATATAATTCTGTACTTTTTCTAAGTTTGGGTCTGTATATATATTTCGAATTCAGTTGAAGGGATAGTTGAGTTCTGTTTTCAGATCGCAAATGCCTTCAAAGTGCGTGGTTATTGCTCTTATTCTTATCTATGACATTTCTAGTGCCCTTTTAGAACCTAAAATTGCTATGAAGGTAATTTTAGACCCCAAAATGTGTGAAATTTAGCCAATACGAGCATATCAATTCAGCTCCACTTTCAAAAATACATGGTGACCGTTAATTAATTATTTAATTAAAAATAACAATACATAGGCCGGCTGGTTGTGCGTAATATAAGCAACACGAAATTGCCAACAAAAAAGCAAACATCGGCATTCGCTGAAATACGACGTAAAAGGCGTTATTTCGTTTTTTCAACGGTTTTTTTTTTCTCTCAAATTTTTCAAAATACCTAATATTTGTGGTGGTACACAAGTATTAGAAATCGTTATATTTCGATTTTGATCAAACAAAGATGATTTTGTTATTTAAATACTATGTTCTTTCAAATTTGACAGTCAGTTTTTCATTATCTTACAAAAAAAATATTTTGTGTAGCGCCCTCTGCAACAGAACTCAACTATCACTTTAAACCCGATCCTTGATCTAAAATCATGTTTGACACTGCTCGGACTAACTTCCTTTGTCACCCCCGAATATTAGCCGAGCGGTGGGTTTTACATTTTTAGTAGAATACGTACCTAAAAGTAGGCCAGCCCCCTCCTCGATCAAGGCATGTTGTTCAAGTATATATATATTTATTTTCTGTCGTTTAATGAAAGCCCTACGGACATCTGTCACAGAAATTGAGATGCAGTTCATGTTTCATATGTTTGGGGATCATTGTTTGCGTTCTACACCCGTCATTCGTAATTATATCACTTTCTATACTCTATATTCAATGAGATGTATAATTTATTGGTAGAGACGAAAGTAGATTTTAAAAGCAAGGCCGTAGTTGCCTGGTTTCGAGGATTTCACCCTTGAACATCTTGATCATATCCTTGATACATTTCTATCCTCTCTTCTAGTTTTATTGTATCATGTTGTTGGATGGTTTGGTTTTGAGCTTTTGAAGTGTATTGCAATACTAATAACACCAGGTGCTAAAGACAAGGGCAACTTGTCGAATCTAATTAGTTCTTCTCCATAAAGAGCAAGACAGTTTCATTGATTCATGCCTTTAAAAACACCATGCAGGGGCGTCGCTAGAACATTACGAATGGGGGGGGGGGGGTATTTGCGGACAAAAGGATGATTAGGTAAACTGTCAACCTTCATCTTAGAATCCACAGTTATAACATAATATGGTTTGATGAGGATTGCAAGAGAAGACATTGTGTGAAGACATAATCCCAAAGAAGGTACATGCCTAATACTAATAGAAATAAAATGGTTTTCAAAAGTTTCTGAAGCCCGATAATACATGACAAACAAACAAACCAACAAAACAAAGCAAAACAAAAAATGGGGGAGTCAGGTTTGGTAATCACGTCCAGATTCAATGCCCCCGTAACGCCGCTCCTGGTTACCCCAACACCACCATAAGCAAATCGAGAGAAGATGGGTGATTTAGTAATCCTTTTCGATCCCGTGTTTCCAACATGTGTTCTTCAGATCATGTTAATGATGTAAACAAGGATACTGAAATATAGGTTTTCTAAACAAATTGAGCACGCCTGACCTATATCAGTTCCGGTCACCACCATAATTACACCATCCAAACTTCCTCGAGAAATAGCACGATAAAATGAAAGAAAGTATAGCCCTTCCACCGATTGCCCCCCCCCCCCCAAAAAAAAAAAAAAAGAAAAGAAAAAAAAAAAAAAAAAGAAGAAGAAATAATTAAGTAACGACTTTAGTATCCAGAATTCAACGCCGCCACATAGAGCATTATGTGAAATGTTACGATGTCAGTTGTAACAAACTTGTTGTTGAAAGTCACACCAGCATGAACACAGTCATATTACGGTCCACTAGTAGAACACAACGACGTGGGAAGAAACCACACTGTGGTAAAAACTATTAAATAAAGTATTCTTTATGGTGTGGAATATCACTCTGCGGGCATATTGTAAACATAGAACACACTGTTTGTTATACAGCTGTGTATTATGCGTTCACACTCAGCATTCCTTACAGTGTGCACAGAATTGACTGTGTGAATACATGTCATGCACAGTAATTATTTAGCACACCGTAAACACACCATTTTTATATAGTTCGCTGTGGCAACTAATAATGTGACCACAATATACAGTGGTTTTGTCAGTGATGTGGAGTATTCTGTAACACATTGGTCGACCTATACTGGATTGTGTGGTACACCACAACGATCCACGTACCACACTGTGGTAAGATTATCAACACACCGTGCTCCCACGCAGTTAAGAGTTGGCTGATGTGAATACACCGTGTTAACACTGCTATTACGTATTAGCGTGCGAGAATATTACACATTTATTTAACTATTTAATAGCCTATTTGGAATAATATAATAATAAGAGATATCTCACAATAATATCTCAGAATAAATTGATTCAAGTTAACGTTATACTTCTTGCATGCCATTTAAGAAATGACTTTAAAAAGTCCTATGATCGCTAAGAAAGCAACATCTTCTGTTATATCGAGATTTAAATTTTGCTTTGATATTTAAAGAAACAATATTAAAGGTAGATAATATTCAAATAGAATTTTCGAAAACTGCTTGATAACAACAAAAATTAAGGTAGTCTGTAATATTTTTTGTCATTAGGCCCAATAATAATGTACAAGCTGAGCTGAGCTATCTAATAGGTTCCTCAAATTTCACCCTGTATAACCTTCTATTCAATACAATTAATTTCGACGTCTTTTCAAAGAATTAATTATATAATGTGACACTTTTAGTATATTTCATGTTACTAAAAGTACTATGCGTGACGTCATCAATAAAAATGAACTATTTCGATCTAGTCGGCAGGAAACGTCTTTAACAGTCAAACTATTCTTTTTCTTGTTGTGTACACACCTAATGCAGCAATCTTACGATAAGGGATATAATATACAAATATACAATGACACTCGAGGATCTAGCTGAAACTATTCGCATCGAAGGAACATCAATGTTCCTTCGATGCGAATAGTTTCAGCTAGATCCTCGAGTGTCATTGTATATTTGTATATTATGTTCTAATTTTGTCATTTATGTGCAATATTTCCCCCGTGGCTCCTAGAATTCCTAACCATAATAAAGGTGACATATAGAACCGTTCATCGCATTATATACACCAAGGGCAAGCTGGAGCAATACAAGCTAATTATTCGAGTGACTCACACAGCCTAATGATTAAAGTCTTAGAACCCTCTAACCCGGGCTGATACCACTCCGTGAACTTATAAAGGGGGTCAGGTCGATCTGAAGAGGGGCCACCGCCCAAAGATCAGATTTCAGTCGAGTCTTACCCCACAGTCTCCTCTCTAATAATCATACTTTTAATTCCATGGTAAAGTATGTTGCTTTGGAAATCATTACTGATAGATTTTTGCTGCCAATTGGGTCAGGGTTAGAAGTTTCACCTGGTTGAATGTGTATTTTACACTGTCAAATCTTGGCACAGTTAGCTCCATTGCGTTTTCAACGCTTCGCAATTAAAGCTAATACCAAAAGGTGCATTGACACCAAAGAGCATTGTTTCAACCCAATCAATTATGAAATTGCATAATTGAAGTGTATAGGGTTACACAACCTTCATGTAAAGATTCTTTTTTTTAACCATTCACATGATTTTTAATGAATAAATTTACTAATAGACTAAAGCCACAGAAATTCACAACATTGAGACCATAGGACTTTTCTTTTCCTTATCCTTGTTTTCGTCTTTATTTTTTTAAATTTTTTTAATTTGTTTTTTGTTTGCTTGTTTAGGGATATTTTTGTGCAAAAGTGAAGACAAATGTAATCGGCACATTATTTCATGCAGTTATTTCTAATAGCTTTCCTTAAGGTGATATCGGTTATTATATTTTCTATTATTATAATTGCAAACTTCCATAATCATATTTCGTCTGGCTATAATGATGGCATGTTTCGGACGTCGGATTTTACTTTTAAAACAATATTACTGCACTAAAACGACAAGGATTAGTCTTTGACGATGGGAGCAAAACCAAAAACATAGCCAATCACCAAACAAACAAATAACCATATAATCTGAACAAAAGACGAATATTTATTTTGTATATTACACAAATATATAATCATAAAGCAATAGTGCACATAATAATACGCAAAATGTTTATCAAATGAATGAGCGGTGATAGAAAACTTAATCTGTACTTTAAGTTTAAGGTCGTTCGTAGGCAATCATCAACGGTGTTTAGACAGGGTTCTGCCTCATTGATATTGAATTAAAAATTAGGTTAATTGATTGCAGGTGTCTTTCCTTATCTTTCTTTCAAATGTTGGCGTTGCTGAAACTTAATCATTAAATTCTCATCATGCTCTTGGCTAATTGAGGATAATTAGTATCTATAAAAAAAAGTATATACATTAACCTTAATTATAATATAATTAAGGTTAATATAAATTATTCATCATATTATATATATATTAAATATGATATTCCTTAAATGATAAAACGTTGTGAAATATCGTGATAAACTGCAACAGACCTCCTTTAAATCTAATAGTCCTAACTAAAGACTTTTTAAAAAAAGCATAAACTTACGTAAACAAGATTGATAAAAAATAGAAAATGAATACATAACAAGTCATCTTTAAAAAATTATTGTTTATGTTATTGCAAACAAATCATACATTTCGAGGGAACCACTCCCTATCTTGATATTTGATGTGTCTCCCGTAAAATGTGGGTTATAAAAAAAGAAGCAATTATGTTAATGAAATAAATTAATTTCTTACTAAGAAACCTGTATTACAATTTATCTCATCGCGTAGTCCCACCTACTACGATGAGTGATGGTTAACTAAATAACACGTGATGAGTACTCACCGCAACAGGCCTATAGCCTATCTTGAAACAAACTTATTTTCGAGGCTTAGCATTGCATACGTATCGCTTTCTAAAACTTAACGCAGTGTTTATGAAAAGGGATTTGCACTCATCAGACAAAGATGCATCAAATTTCTTTTTCCCGCCATAAGAGAGTGTGCCCTCGCCTTTGATGAATTAAATGCGCGCCAAATCCTCTCCGCAGACGGCTTTCCCAGGGCAGTGATTTTCAGCTTAAGATTCCCACTCAAGACGGTATGGAGGGAAGGCGGGGAGAAACTCTTACGGAATTACCCAAATCCAAAGTTTATTTTACTGATTTTGTCAAAACTAAGAACGTGGGTGAGGGTCATTCCGCAGAGATCAAGAAATTGACATTTTGAGGTAGGACTGTGATCTCAAATAATAACTTTGTGTCATCCAATTTCCCCAAACGTGATGAAAACATGTGTTTGGGGTTTGTGCAGACATGGAAAAGTAACAGTTATGATATCAGATATTCCTCTATAAAGTTTGATATATGTGTATATCTGATAGTATGTTAGCCTTTCAAAGTAAATGCTTTTTAAAATTATTTTGTTGACGTCTACTCTCTGTTATCAATATGACCGATCAAAGGCTACGAATAAAGATTTGAAATGATTAATCCATGTGTACTTGTGAATATTTGTTAAGAGTGCAAGGAAAGGTATGCTTTCAGCCTTCATCCATACGTTCTTTCAATTCAAAATTTTGACCCCTCCAACTGTTTCATAAATTATGAGGGATCAAAATTGAATAATGGAAAACAAATTTTCATCACCTGATTTGGCCTGTCGCTTCCAATAAACCAAGTTTAAGAGACATGTATTTGTAAAAGAGACCAGAATGGAAGAGATTAATTTGAGCTCGAAAATGAAAAGAATGGACTCTCAACAGTTACTGCTCTATGAACAAAGGCTAAGCGGGTGCGTATATTATGCGCATGCGCATGTGTGTGGTGTTGTGGCGTCGTTGGGCAATAGGTGTGAAATGAAAAGGATTGGAGCAACTCAGCGGGAATCTGACATGATGGCTACCACATGATGGCTACCACTTCATAATCTTGTTTTCAACAATCATGGATAATTTAAAACATTTGTGTTACTTATTGAAGATTTTTTGATATTTCGAATGTTTATATTCATGTTAATTTCGCTATTCAACCAATATCCACCAAATTCTGTGAAAACATTATTCAATAAATGAAGAAAAACACAATAATATATGGATGAACAGATGAATTAATAAGCAAATTGATGTATAAAATGAAAGAATTAATATAAACACGAACTATCATTTGAAAAAGTACATCTTCCCTCTATATAATTGTCTAGTGTGTGCTCTAGACTTGCTTACTGCGGCATACAATCTCAAGATTGTTCGCCTTTTACAATACAGCTAGATATGATAGTTTAAAGGCATTTTGTCAAAATAAAATTGTAACTCGTAAGTCTCACCCCCCCCCCCCTCCCTAACGCAACGATCACATTTACGTCATCATTATTCTCCTTCTTTATACCGGTATACACAGTTTATGTTGGTGGACCGGAAGAGACCGTTTGGGTTTTCAGACTAACCTCGGAGTAAATTATTGGCCAAATTTGGTCCACATTGGGCATCCGCCGTAGAGGCAGGATGTGAATATTACGAAGAAGTCAGCAAACAAACGAAAAGATAAAGAATTATGAGTGAAATAATAGAAATTAAAGAATTTTGTTTATGGTAGCTAACAGGACAGGATGTGGTACATGTAAGGTACTTGTTATTCAGGGTGTATGTCTTTGTTTTCGACTTGATTTCAACTCGATATTGGAAGTAATAATGTCTAAATTTTGCAATGTTTTATACGCCCGATTAATTTGCTTCTTTTAATTTGTTACGTGGTATAATTTGCTAGAAATGCTATCATTAAATGACCATAATTTGAAATCAATGTATTACGTTGTATAATAGTAATGCTATAACTGAATTAACCATTTCAAAACCAACTTTTGTAAAAAAAAAAAAATATTCATGTGGCTTTAGGAAATCAATCGCCAGTTTTAAACGAGTTTGGTATTGCTTTCTGTTGCTTTTGATGTTGCTGATGCTGCTGTTGTTGCTGTCGTTATTACGGTAATAGGCTATGTAAGTGGTACGAATTTAACGTTGTTGGTTAATAATTTTTGAAGGCTTATCACTATGAATAAATCATAACATATAGTCATCAACCATTAATGCATATCTTCCGGTTGTACCAATTACGATCAAACATTTGAAATCACCTTAATTATTATTTTTTCCCTTTCTAATTACTTCCCGCTAATCAAAAGTTTAATCCAACTCCACTGACATTGACGTATATATCCCATGTTCGTCCTTGTAAAGATGGCGGAAGAGAGGTCAGTACAAAATTTATGTTACATAATTTTCTATGAAAACTCTGAAATAGCCCTTATTTACCGGAATTGTATAATTAGATATAGTCAGCGCCCCTTGACCAATCAAGAGGTCTCAAGAATTACCTCACAAATCTATTAAAAATATATAGGCCTATAAAAGCTGTGTATGCCATATTTGGACATCTTTTTAGTTCATCTCCCGGCCCCGCCCCTTCCCCCGCCTACGACCCACAGTTAGCATTCTAGAGTATGAAACATGAAAATGCATCCCCTCCGATTTACATTCCTGTTATAAAGACGAAAGTGTCCTACATTATTTTAATATTCACCCTCTTGCACCTCACAACACACGGACTATGGTAGTTTATTGAATCTCCCATTCACCAACTCAAACAATGCGCATGCGCATCATTTAAATAATCATGAATATGTATACAAATTTCAACAGGTATGATTTGTAACACAGTGCCCTCCCCTTATTTGAGAAAATATAGTAACTTTTTTCCCTGTTTGTCAGAGCGACGAGATGGTCGATCTAACTCTGGACCTACTAATCTAACCCAACGGCTTTACTTTATTAGTTTTACAACTTTATTTCTTCTTTTTGTTTTCCGGACTGAATGATATGAATAATACCGCCCTCAAGTTAGTGAGGAGGATGTCACCATCTAAGGTAAGGATTATGGCGGAATCTTGATACAGGGCATGACAAGGGAAGAGACTGAGCAGGTTTTGGTGATAAAGCTTGGATATAAGCGATAAAAAAGATAAAATATAAGAATAAAGAGTGGGGGCGAACAAAGATAGACATAATCATGGATGACTAAAAAAAAATGACACATTTGTAAACAAGTTTATAATACAATAACAACCAGGGTGCTAAATATTCGTTTGATCGATAAATACAAAAATATCATATAAAATATAAAATATGAATAAATGAAGGAGATGAATAGATGGATTGGGAAGTGACGATACAGGGGAAGTGATAGAGAAGAAAAGAAGAGAGATAAAATGAAATAGAGTTAAAGAGAGAGAACGCGGGCAGAAGGGGGAGAGGTGAGACAACAAAACAGGGGGAGAGAGAGAGAGAATGATGAATAAAGGGTGAAGGAGGGAGAGAGACAGAGAGAGAGAGAGAGAGAGAGAGAGGGTGAGAGAGAGAAGAGAAAGAGAGGGAGAGACAGAGAGAGAGAGATTTGAAAAATTGATTTTAACGTTCGGAAAACAAGAGGGGGATTGTTGAATAGACTGATGAAGATGTCATGTAAAGGTTGATGACCTAATTCTGTTTGAAATGGCGTTCATATTCATAACCCAATGCAAAAGAAAATGCATTGAAATAATTATGAGAGAAAGGAGAGAAAAGGGGACCTCTTAAAATAAGAGGAGGAAAATGAAGAAAATAATTCTACATTAGACGAATTGGTCTAAGAACTATTAAGATAGAAAAGGAGGACTGAGAGATTGCGACAGTAACAATCGAGAAAAATCAATTTACCCTACAGTCAATGATTGGGGGGAACCGGCGACAGACCCCTCCAAGGCATGAGGCCAATTATGGACATGGACTTCCCTGCAGCCCTCCCCTAGAGCCCCTGTCTCTAGACTCCAGTGTCCGGGGGAGGAATCTGTTGGGGTACAAGTAAGTTCCGATCATCCTCTTGGAAAAAAAAAGCTGAGCTTTTGTTTTAAAATGCATATTTCTCCTCAGGGCAAAGAACCGCGTTAATTACCACCGAGTAATATTGATCTTATAGGGTAAATTTGAATTGACATGTATCATTTTGTACCAGTGTACGCTCTGTCAATCGTTTCCGAGCACATACCGATTGATGCTATGTCCGGCAAGGCTTAGTCAACGAATTAATACAAGACTGAGAAGGGCTGAAATGAAAGTTATCCTAAAAGATGGTCACAAATAGGAATAGGACAGCCCATTTGTGGGACATTCTATCAAGCAGAAAGACGGAAATTTCAAGATGGTAAAAACTACATTCATTTCATTGTTTATGATATTTAAAATGCAAATTCAGAATGATGATACCAAAGCCAATAAATCAAAAAATATTGCCAAGGGAAATAATGTTCTAAGTATATGAAAATATCTTTTGAAAAGATAATGAGTTTACTAAACCTGTGAACCTATTAAAGAAATTAAAAGGTGGTTTTGCTTGTGCGTAATTTTTGTATATAATTATTAGGCCCCTATCTTGATTAGTAATTTAATTGCCTTAGAAGTTAGACCATATCACAGCTATTTAAAATTGATTAGATGATTTTGGACCTGCAATTTAAGATCAGGTGTACCTAAATTGTGTTTATTAATTAAAACAAAAAGAAAAATCGGTGAGGTATTATATGGTTATAATATTATAATTATAAAATGTTCTTCACAATTTGCAAAATTCAGTGCTGACCTAAACAAATATAATACATAATTGCAGTTAAAAATGAGCGTTTGATTTTTCTTTTGTTCTCTAAAAATCTCAGATTATCATAAAAAAAAATAAAAAAACGTAAATAAATCGTATAATTATCTTTCTTTTTTTTTCTTCATTAATTACTCTATAAAACATTGAATGAATCAGTCCTGACTCCCATGAATTCGCATTTCATTTGCAGAGAGAAAGAACTATGGAATTATGAATAAATAATATGGCTCACGTTTTACGAATTAGAATTTAATGAACGATGATTATTCGCACGTATCACACATCCATATAAGGTAAAATGCACTTTTAACGACGAAGGTGTACACGAAATGAATGGGTGCTGATAGGTCGGTTATGCTGGCAGCATCACCTACACGGGTATTGGGAACGTAATTACTTATTTCGTCACCTATTTATCGTCTCGTCCAAAATCAATTATCAAGGGGGTGACCGTGCAACCACAAGAAAGAGATGAAGGGGAGAAAGTCAGAGGGAATAGGACAGAAAGAGAAGAAAATGACATCAACACGTGTCTGTGCGTGCTAGTCGACATCCAGCGAAAATAAGAAGCAGACAGCGTCATGTTCTATGGGGGTTGCCCCCTCCCTCTTGGGCTACTCCATCCCAGGTACTCGTCTAGTCTCCAATTAAAAACATTTTAAATCTAATGTTTGCTCTCATTTTGTTTTCTTTTATTATGATCATTAAGAACAGGACCAATATCCTGTACGATAAAAGATATATTGTACTTATCTTATACGTTTTCAAAATGGTTTAATTACTATGTGAAATATCAGAACCATCGTTTCGTTCCAATAATTTTCGAACTTCAAAATAAATAAAAAGAGAACCGAACTTTTTCCAAGTAATATTGTATATTCCGTTACCTTTCAATTATTTTAGTTCCATATTAGTTTCATATTGAAACGAATCGGAAAACAAACAACAACAAAAGAAGAAGAAAAAAGAAACATAATGGTAATATACAGTTGACGCGCGCATTTATATTTTTCTTCTTTCATTTCTTATCATGTCGCCCTATCCCATTCACATCACACTCATTTGTAACCATGCCCTATTTCTTAACAATTATGTCATTTACTCTTTCTGCAAACCAACATTATCATGACCATAGCTCCGATAAACACCGTATGCGAGAAGAAGGGCAAGGTCGCAAGAAACATAAATCCAGTGAAATATAGAAATAAATTTAATCACTTTAACAGCGAAGCCGATAATCGTTTTATATGTATACCATCGTCCATTGCCGTGCGTATTTCCTTCAAGGAAGTATTAAGTACTGTAAGTACTGACTTTCATCAATTTAATGTTTATAAAGTGCATACCTATACGGAGTTTTCGTTGAGTACCAATACTGTAAAAATGATCAAAAGCCTGCAGTTATGTTGAGATACATAACAAACAAAAAACTAATTAAAAGTGTTAAATCACGAATTGGAAGGACCGAGGAATAAGATAATTTTCAAAATGATAGAATTTGTTTTAAGAGCCATAGGAGCAATGACTTACACAAATAACACCGAATTTTTCGCCGTTCTGGCACTTACATTGTGTAGCACCTATTAACACTTTTGAAAATGGCGCTCCTTTATCATTTTAAAATGTTTCATTAGTAATATAGTTTTTAGAGAGTAAAATAGGTCTTACATTCAGTGTCTATTCGTCAAGACTAGACTATACTTCCATTTTTCTAGCATTATTGTCGATATTATCACGACATATCACATTTCCTTTGCAAAGGTTTTAGAATCCGCCAAAAATAATTACTCTGGAGCTCCCTGTCGCATTGTCACTTTCGTGTTCGGTCAATTTCACGCCGAGATGAAAGTAGATTTCTCTCGAGAGCGCGCGCGGGTTCGATGCCTTCAGAAAACTTCTGCGATTGGCGGGAGAATTTTATTCAGTTGTAACCTTTCAACTGGGAGGAGTTATGGAGCAGTTGGGAAAGTATCAGCTGAGTTAAAAACGCAGAGAACTTTAGTAGGATATTCTTCTCTGCAGGCGCGTAGCCACGGGGGGGCACGGGGGGCACGTGCCCCCCCTAAAATTTCCAGGATCGGTTGAAATTTTGTAGACCCCTTTTTTTGACCTCGATCGATTACATGTATGTGCCCCCCAAACATCAAACTCTGGCTACGCGCCTGCTTCTCTGCGAGGTCACTTTCGGTCAAACTGATTTGAAAGCGAGATATTGGTATATCTATTGGGAGATGTGGTTAATATTGAGGACAAAAGAAGGGCATGGTTCTTTTAGCTTGTGGCAGTTTTTGCACTTTCCCTTCCTACTTTTTGAGGCCTATTATGACTGAATATGACTAACAATAGAACATGACACATATTCCAATGATAATCTGACATAAAACTTGCAAGAAAATACACAAAATAACAACTTATTCAATGGTAATTAGCAACAGATAATGGTGATAATCTGGCTACCTGCACAAAAGTGCTTATCGTTTTAAAACGAGATAAATGCCAAAGGCTGATATTCCAGTAAATTTCAAATTTTCTTTACCTTTGTAAGATTTTATTCAAACCATGCAAAACTGTGAATATGTCTATGATCGTCTTCTTTTTATCTTTTAAAAGGAAATCAATTAAGATACCGATAATCTAAATTTGAAATTGATTAAAAGTTCGTTATTTCTTTTGTTATTGTTGTTGTTCATCAGTGGTGTGTATTCCATGGCATTTCAGTCTTTTTAAAACGTGAGCAGAAAGTTGCTAAGACCCAACTGGAAAACGATCGTCCCTCATGTAATATTTAGATTAGGTCTTATACTTTTCAGCTGTTGGAAACTAAAATGGGAAATCAATCGTTCTGTCTTCTCATAGGCCTATATTCACGTTTTGGAACTAATCAAATTTCCAGCGATGCGTAAATTTTCTTTTATATTGCAAATAGGTACAAACTACACAAGCGGTGTGTAATTTCTTAGTTTTTCTGTGGATCAAAACTTCTGGTTAATTTCAGGACAAGAGATGTACTAAAATGTGAATAGTAAACAAGTGCCTAATGTTTACGGTTTATATAAACATATAGCTGCTGGTAGCTTGGCGTGATAAGATGTGTCTATTGAGTGTGAAAACAATAGATGTGGGTGATTAACTTAGCGGGGTATCGCCTTGATCTATCGGGGAAATCACGGGTAAGTTGTTTCCTTGTTCTCGATGGCTCGCTTTCTTCTTCCTGGTGTACATATTCGATGATGGCTTCCAGAAGCGAGGGTGTCAATCAATACGATCTAGGAGGAAATAAACAAAAATAGCTCTATTAAAGTTCAGAGAAGGGGCGGGGGGGGGGGGCATACCCATGAAATCAGACTGGGTCTACTTCAAAACATGTTTAAATTACAGGTCTAGTTATAACCTGTACATTATTGTCGTTATCAGAATTATTATTTTATTAGTAGTATTATTATCCTTATTTTCGTTATTATCATTTGATAATAATACAAGTAATCATAAGAATAATTTGTTATTATCATCATCAAAATCATTATTATTATTATTAATATTATCATTATTAATATTATCATTACAATAAACTAAATCTTGTCCGTATTAACTCTAGATCAGCGTTTTAAACGGTGCGCTGCGGCACACTATAGGGGTGCCGCGAGAGAAATTCAATCGCATCAGAAGAAAACAAAATTGGAATAACATCTCACTAGTGAATTTCGTGGAACACCAAATATTAGAAACCGTTTGAGTAGGGCCTATGTAATTTCATGGGGGAATAGCATTATAAGATTTTTTTTTTTTTTTTTTTTGCTCGCTCGTATTATTTAGTAACAGTGTGATTTCAGCATGGACCAACTAAGTTCTTTTTTAATTTCTGACCCCCCCCCCACAACCATGACAACCATAAAATAAAAGGAGAAGGGCAAGGGCAGGGTGAAAGGGGGGCAGGGAGAGACACAGAGAGAGAGAGAGAGAGAGAGAGAGAGAGAGAGAGAGAGAGAGAGAGAGAGATGGAAAGATGCGGGGTATGTGTTTTGCGGGATGCAGACCAAGAATCAGCTGTTTTGGTACAAACACCGCCCGCCCCGCGTGACGTCATGACTTGTATCGGAATAGGAAACGTCTCATTACGCCATTATTATCACGATGCTTGTTAACTAATAGGCATCATTATAAAGTATTACAAAGTAGTATAAAGTACAGCTGGCTGAACCATTCTTCTACTCTGTGAAAGGATCTCTAAAGCAATCACAGAGGACATGTTTGCATGTGAGACAAGTAGCGTCAGGTGTCCAACTTTGTGTAGCAGTTCATTTTAGGTTGTTTTTCCAGCGCAACTTCAACAAATTTAAAAAGAAAACTTGAAGTTCATTATTTATCATTCTCACATTGAACTTTACTTAACCTTCCCTAGTCTCATTAAAGGAGGACACATTGTTGTAGGTTCTACCCCAAGAAATCTAATCTCAATACTGATAGTAAGTCAATAACATTTCGTTTTTAACATTTAGGTCATCTTTTTAGCTTTTTGGAAGGGAATCTGATGGAGAGGCTAACACTTAATATTCTTTAATGTTATAAAGTTAAATTGTTCGATTCCAGTCTACAAATAGGCCTACGTCTACAAAAGAGGTCACAATTTTATTGCTTCATAATGTCAAAATCGGATTTATATGTTTTTAACTTAGTATGGAACGGCATAATTTTAACCATTAGAGTCAACATTTTTTTGAAAATATATTGGATTAAAATGAATACCGGGCATACAAATTTAGCTATGGGACAGAAACCATACATAATGTTGATGGGAACATTGGGTCTCATGCGACATAAAAGAAGACCTTTTTTTCGGAACTTTGGGAAAATGCCCCCGTCGTCGCCACCCCCCTAATTTCCCCTTACTATCAGATATTTCGACACCACAATATGGTGTGCGCGTGTTCTTTTATTGATTTACATGGAGTGATGCCGTGAAGATAACATTGGAGTTCTTCCTATTTTTAGCTCTACCTCATTAAACCAAGAGGTCAATCTGCGTACATTAATAAAATGCTTCCATGCTTTGAATTAAAATGAAGCAGGTTTATATCAACCCTAAACTTGTAAACATCCGCCCTCGATTTCCGGCATAAACAAGTGTCTCTGACGTAAGTTCAGCCACCAATTTAATAACTGAGAGGTCAGCCATGTTTTATTGTACCCAATACATCGAATGCTTCATGTCAACCCAAACGGGAGACTACCTATTGACCCCGCGACCCCTGCACGGGATGTGACGTCAGTAAGGGGCTTTCGTGGCCGCAGTGGTTCTATTTTTAGTACCTCGTTAGGGTCGCTCGTGTCTCGTCGGATTTTTTTTTTTAAGTTTGTCTATTCTACTTTCTCTTTGGTGTACTCTCGCGATTTCAAGGTCTTCGGGATTCTAAAAATAGAGGCGTTTTGTCCGCTGGGAAAGAAGAGGAAACGTAACTTTTTCATTTGTTGTATAGATAGTTCTTTCTTCTCATGTAAGTTCTATGAATCCAAACTGGGTTACGATATGATTTAGTTATACAATTATGTTCCCGTCTTGGTATGATATGAAACAAAATTGTGAATAGTATCTTTATTGATTAAGATAATACCTTTCCTTCGTTATACTAAAGGTATAGTCTTAATCAATTATTCATGCCCTAAAAGAAAGATCCCACATTAAAACAACGAATTGAAATCATAGTCAAGAATTGTTTTTTTCAGAAGTACATAATTTGGTGTGCATTTTTAATTGATTTACCCGTCTTCGCTAAATTGGCAAGAGCTTATTCGCCTTCTTGGTCGTGTATATTATACAAAGATAAAGTTCGTTTTGCTCTAATAGGGCTGAAAATCAAATTAACTAGAAAATAGCAGAGCATGTTGAAATGTGCTCGGCGACAGCCAGAGCAGAGCGCCAATGTCAATGGCTGTCCAGATTTAGCCGTCGGACACAACTATATGTTGGCGATTTAGATCGATTTGATATACATCAATAAGGAAAACACAACTTTAAAAAATCCATAAAATTGACCAACATGATTGTGCATTAACTCAACGTGAAAAATAAATTAATATGATGATGATGCAAACTAAAAGTAAAAGTAATAATCAGGGGCGAATCATGACTGTCGTTTTGAGGAGAAAATGATGTTGCATTTATAACCACATTTATTTTACAATTAGATGTCGTTCTCTAATGAAGAAAATGCGCTTCTAAAATCTGCCATCACTGATTAAACGCGAATCCATGGATTAAGGGAAAGGGATTAAAATGGATTTAGAGTCACGTGACGATTGCCAATTGGGTCGCGACGGACTTTCACCAGACGGTTTGGCGGGAAACAAATATTTTTATCGAGCAATTATTTTCGCTGTCATTATTATTGAAAGAGTATTGGTATGTGTTTTCGCTGTCCCAAATAAGTTAGTTTATAGCCATATAATATTAATAATAATGATGGTACAGTGCATATTGTTAGAGTGAAATAAGTAAATAAAAAAAATTATACCTGGAATTCGTATTTTAACTCAGGAAATATGGGACAAAATATAGGGCAGAATGATCTTTCATTTGCTTTGTTCCTATAACGGAACTTTAATGTCAGTCAATTTTCTTTGACAGTCGTGTTTGGAAAAATGGTGGATTACCTTAAGCACGATGGTTGAACAAAGAGAGAGGTTAATGTAATAATATACCCATTTTCTAATGTGTTTCCAAAATATTTATCTGTTCCTATAAGGAGTCATGCCACAGCTACAGATCTAATAAGAATATTGGTTTCTTTCAATATGTTTATTTCATCAGCATTGCTTTGGGACTCTGGACAGTGGACATAACTCACCAAGAAAAGAATACACAGCACCCTCCCCTCCTCTCAATAAAATACATTCTTCCATTTTCTTTAAACTTGCGGGGCGACTCACCCAGGACTACCATCCCGGACAACTCCCCCCCCCCCCCGGGACAATTATTATCTCTCAGAAAAATTACTCTTTACTTAGAAATTACCTCCATATCAAACCAACCTCGGACAACTTAGATTGCAATGAGAGAATATAGCGGTAGTGTTCCGGGGATAACTGTCCGGGCAGTTTTGCAATATGGTGCATTATTCCGAGGGTATTGTCCGGGGTTGCAGAGGCAGTTGTCCTATGGAATAATTTGTCGGGTGTTCCTATCTGAGAGGATGTTGTCTTAAGTACTTGTATAGCGCATATCACATTATACAACGTCTCTATGCGCTTCCAAAGAGCTTTGGAAATTATTACCCTAACTTTAGCTTCGGCAGCCTTATTAGCGCACATGCACAGTGCATTTCAAGGAATAATCCTACCAGGTCCCATTTACCTCACCTGGGTCGAGTGTGGCGAATGAAGATCAATGTCTTGCCTATAGTGCCGCGGCGGGACTCGAACCGCGGACCTTTTGACATATCCACTCGGCCACCACAGCTCTAGTAAATGTCCTATACAAATATTTTTTTCCGGGAGTAGTTGTCCGGGGTGATCGCCCTGGGGTTAGTTGCCCTTGTTTCACAAATCCAAACATCATCAACTACCAGTCCATACCAGTCCATACTTGCAGGTGAATATTCCACTATGATAAATGCCTAGGGACCACGTGTACTATGTCAATTATCGGCCGCAGCTAATGGTTAGCGCACGTCGATCATTAAAAAGAACTTAATGAAATTAAAGCTTATATTTCAACTCTGCACGTTTTTCTGTTATTTCGAAGGTCGACAAACTATGAAATCTATCAGCGAAATGACAAATGTCACCCTGGCTACAGCGTACTCCATGTCATTAACTCGGCCAGACGTCGATTCAATGAATAAGGGTTTAATTAATGGTATGAAAATCGGAGATGGGGTTTTAATTTGTGCACCCTAACTGGCCAATGGGTAAACCTTTGGGGTGTGTTAAGTGGTAGGGTTTGGAAGTCTCAAAGATCAATCTTTCAACGCCTCAGAGACCAATGCCGGTAAACATAATTATTCCCGTATTGAGAGAAAGTTTGTTTTTAATGTACATTTTAATAGCAATAACAAATACGGAAAAATAAGTTTAATAGACTTATTACTGAATGATAGGGTTAAAAAAAAGGGGGATGTTAAGTGTCTGGAGAGAAAAAGAGGAGAAGAAGAAGAAGAAGAAGAAGAGAGAGAGAGAGAGAGAGAGAGAAAGAGAGCGAGAGCGGGGTTAAATTTGATAGCGAGAAAATGAAGAATATTTGATAATAAAGAACGAATTTAATGAACACTTGTAGTAATTTCTGATCAATCAAATGGATGGGTCACACCCCTTCAAAGTAATAATGACAATAATTGTGTATCAAAGAAAGAAAAAGTAAAGAAACACGGGTTCTCAAGTGTCGGCAGGAAGAACTTCTTGATATCCAGCTGCTGCCCTCTACCTTCAATCTGGTTTTAATAATGCAATTTTCACGCTGTTTGATTGCAGCCTATCTGTAATAATGATATTATATACTACAAACAATAATTATTGTTATTCATTCGTTTTACAATTTCGATAAACTCAAAGCTTTTAACAGTTTATGTTTAAGATCCTATTTGAAAAAGAGATTTATTATTTAGAGGTGAAAATCGTTTAATGATTTGTTTTAACTTTCATGGAAGCAAAGGGTTCCAAAAAGCTAAAGGGAGCAAAATAATCTTGGTCGTGACAACAGTTTGGATTTTCTTTAAAAATATTTACGAGTTTTAGCTGGTTATTCTTAAAGGGAACGGAAAAAATGTTATCAGCAATCAGCAATAAAATGAAATCTATTCTCATCTCCCTGGTAAAACTAAAATTGAGACAAATTACTGCTTTGACAAAATATATCAAATTGTACTCAAGCCTATATGTACATCAAACTAAAAAAACATCAACATTCTAAATCATATTTCTGTAACCTTGTTCACATGGTGTACATTGATTTCTTCTTTCATTTTTTGTTTGTATCCAGTGTCATAGAATGTTACAATAAAACACTAAAGTCCCTTGTCTAATGTAGCAGACACGCTGTACTCCGCTTTGCTCTTTATGTATTTTCATAGGAACTAAATCCGTGTACCACTATAAAACGCTAAATAAGGGGGAAATGTAGGGGGTGATGAAAACATAAACGACCCCCGAATAATCTGGGTAATATAGTAAAGTTTTAAGATATTAGGACACATTGGGTAAAGTAATAAAGTAATCGGGATTCAGAATGAGAAACCCTTAATTGCAAAAACTTATGTTGTCCAAGGGACGTGTTGTTACACGTTCTATAAATAGTCGGAAAAAGAAGGAAAAACATGGAAGGCAGATGGGAAAATGGAGAGAAGGGGGAGGGAATGTGGAGGTGGGATTACTATCAATGTTTCATAATACCTGGGAACATTCTCGTTTTTACTTCCCTGTACCTTTCTTTTTTTTTCTTGAAGAGTTTTCTACCATGGACCTATCAGGTTGGTGTCGGTAGGGTCATGCAAGGGTGTAAGCTCACGCGACTCCAACCAATAAGCGCGCTGGAGCTGTACCAAACAGCTGAGCAGCGCCAACTCGGTTGCGAGTTGGAGAAAAGTCCCGCACTCGACCGACGTTACCGCCTCGCTGATTGGCCCAAAGCGCCCGAGTCTTGGACGAGTTGATTGACACAGCAGCTGATCGGGCACGCGTACGTCGTGAGCTCCGCCCCCTCAGCCCGCTGATACTACGACTCCTACCAGCAGCTGAATGGGACGGTATCGGGGGGATTAGCAGGCAAGCGACTGATATAAAACTCTGGTCGAGGTTGTGCGTAACAGGTAGAAGTCAAACCGAAGTCAAACTGAAGCGTGCGCGGCTCTGAAGCAACAAGTTGTCGTCTGCCAAAACGACTCGCGCGAACAGCACGCGACTAAATACCCCACGACATTCCGAAACAACACATTCCAGTGTACTGTACTGTAATCTGACGAGGAGAGCCGAGTTGGCAAAAATCCACCTTATCTAGTGGAACGATACAAGACTTCGTGATACATGAATGGTGAATACACCTCAACATCCATAGCATCGGAGGACTTGGAACTAACGTATCTTTCAGAACTGAGTTATTCGGGGCAAATGGTCCTGATTTCAGTTAACATTTAAAACACATCTTCAAGGTTATATAACTGGTATCATTATACACCGCACTCGGATTTCGCTGCCTCAGTGTTAGGACCAGAAACCACTTGTTGATACCAACGACTGGAAGAACTTCAGGAAACAAATCCTTGACGAGGACGCGGATGATAGTGTACATTAATTTTGCCTTACCGTAAAAGTAGAGGCAAGTCTCATCTCGTTTTGAATTAGAAGATGCTTCACGTGTTGGGAGTCGAATCTGTGAACAATCTGTGTATTACGGAACGAATCGCTTGAGGAATAACTTCATAAGACCAACGACGCGAGGATCATATTCTCACCTTTATACAGATGATAATGGTATGTACAATTTCATCTTCTGTAATTGAACAGTCTTAATTTTCTTGACAACTTTTTCATACACTTTCTAGCACAAGTAGAGATTTAATCCACATTTAACAAATACTGCAGCTGTAATAAACAGCTGAGGTGAGGGCACAACACGAGCTAACCTGCATCACGGTTATTTTCTCGATTAGTTTTCATGTTCTCTCTCTCCCATGTATAGTGCGATAGTTGTATTCTTAAACTGGATGTAGTTTGTAGTGTGGGTAAACAGTAAGTGATAGTTTTTTTGCCTTTTTTGTTCCAAGTTGGAATGTGTGGTGATGCAGTAAAATTATCATTGGAGTCAATTAAAATCATGCAGTGTATAATAATTATTTCGTCAACACTGTGGATTGATTTACTGAATTATTTGAAAAACTGAGTTACTCCCGAAATGGAATACAATTTGGAAACACTATCAGACACCTGCTTCTGTATGTAACAATTATTGTGACCACCATGACCCTAATAGTATTATATAACTCAACTTTGATGTACAGTAAATAATTGAATAAATTACCATACACTTGATACACTGCTGGAGTATTGCCTAAAAATTTGAAATACTCTCAACACACTTCCCCGGAATGTCGAGAGTCTTATTTCTATCATTAAACTGCCGGTTTAATGAATGCGATTCGCCTCCTATTGATTGTATTACATCGTTATTTAAAATTTCAATAGGTTGAAATATGGAGGGGATTTATAAGTTGCTAAGGGTTTTCTGTCTGGTGTATTAAGATGATGTAATGATGTAGTCTGTAAACTAAAATACTATTCAGTTGTAGCTATGGTGAGGTATCACCTGCATGCAGAATTCAAGCGCATTGTCGTGATGCCTACGCCATGTACAAGGAGGCCATGAAGGCCACCTGTGGGGACATTATACATAAAAATGTCTTCTTCAAACATGAACCTCTTCCAATATCAACAGAGTACATGGTAAAGAAGTAAAGGATCATAAGGGGGTCATGTTGCCCCCTTCCTGGTTATGCAAGAGTGCACCATACAATGTGTTGTCTATATCACTTGTGTGATGTTTTCTGCAACATCCATCTTGCATTGTATTGAAGGTTTCCTTTTTTCTGAGCAGTCAGTACCTTGCGTTTATACGGGGAATAATCTCCTTAAATTAAGATGGGTGCCGGTATTGCCTCTCACCCCCTCCCTCACTCCACATTCTCCTTGGAAACCCTAAACACGTTGTACGACAGAGAAACAGGTGGTTAAGAGTGCCTCCTTCCGATGATGCTGTCTGAAGTGATATGGCATTGAACCTGATGAATCTTCAAGCAGATGCCGCTAATTCTGTTGTTTGTGGTCTCTTGACCTCTTAATAATAACGCTACAAATTGAATCCGTCAATGAGACGAGAGAGGTAGTTGAATGCCCCCTCAATCAAGGAGGCAAAGATGCTGAAGTCCTTTCTTTTAATTTGGGTAACCTTCTTGAAGTTGTCTGGGGCTAAAGAGGTGAAGATGTTTCTGGTGGAGTTGAAGTTTCAGTGAAGGTCGGTTTCTTGAAGGACACATACAGACTTCGACTTACTTGGTGAGGGCAGGACTGGGTTCAAGAACCTAACGTCTTGGATGGTATAGAGACTGACAGGTGGTAGAACAATCGGTTGCCTTCTCGGGCACAACAACGTCATGATGCAGTTGGTAGAGCACAGGATACAGACTTGGAACAGGTGACTTTATGAGATAGTTCAATGTGATCATTGTGAAATGGCGTAAGTTATATCAATCCATTACGAATATTCTTAGTTACATAAATAGTATGGCTGTATTAAATCATGGTCAAAAAACAGTCAACCTATTTGGCAACTAAATTTATATTTCCATGTTCCTGATCGGCTAGACATTTATAAGTCATCTTTGTAGAACAATGCAATATTTCCTTTTTATAAGATCTGTCTCTCTTTCTCTCTCTCTCTCTCTCTCTCTCCCTTTTTTCTTTTTCTTAACATTTTTTTTCTTCATCGTTTTCTTTGCGCAATTCCCGACACAGGAAGAGATCGACAAGTGTTTAGTGACCCCTGGCTCCTTTTCACAGATTTAATGGCCATTACAACATCCCTAAGTCATTATCATACTCAAACATAGGTAGAACAAAACAATTACAAATATGAGTAAAAATAACTTGCACAATCGTATGTAATCTAGGCAAATATTATTACTTCAAGTTCAGTAGAGTGGAAACACGTCGAACAGGCCATACCTGAAGACATGTCAGTCATAATAATTTCAACATGCAGGGGTACTGTTACGATGACAAGTCTTTGATTTCAACATGCGTGTTCGACGAAAATAATAAAAACATCGTTGGTGTCATCGTTATAGTGATGTGCATTGTTATAAGAAATAGGACTCCAGTTGCATGGACCAGACTATTTGATGATCTTTGAAGCATAAATTTGCAATTCTTTACTTGCTCCGATGAAAGTGGAAAGGTCTCGTCAACCGAGGAATGGTAGTGCTGTAACTGTTGTGCTTCATACCCGTTCCTCTTTGCTGTTGCCATGGTTATGCAAGTCATGATCACCGGATTTGACCTTTGACTTCACATGATATCACTCCATCTTTCTCAGGAAAGTCGTAATTACATCTCTTCTTTGAAAACTCTGATCAAATGCAGAAAAAGACAACATAAAACTGTCAGCTTCACCGGAGATGGTATGAATTATTGGTAGCGTCAAATTCAACACTTCAAAGAGAATTCAACATTCATGATAAATGTCCTTGTTTTAGCCCAGTCCAATGCAGGTGAAAAAATAGAACTTGTGATTAATATGTTACATCTTATAATATATGCTAATATCTTACATCTTATAATATATGTTAATATCATCAAATCATAATTATAAAGGCCTAAGCAATACATGAATATTTAGGTTGAAATTATGGTAGCGTAAGTTGGAAGTAGCATTACGTCTGCGCTTAAAATATACAGAGGAATATCAGAGTGTCTTGCATCAATCTAGATCCTCTCATGTCTCAGTTTGTCTGGAAGGAATCCGAAATGACATATATTGCCTGCTGGTAAACATTCGATGTCTACGCTGGAGTTTCTAAAAATGACTTGATTCTTTTCACTTCATAGCATCATGTGTCTTACACTGTAATTACATAATGATGTTGATACCACAATGATGTGCTGTTCACGACAGGTTTTTTTTTCTTCAAATGTATTTTTATCTGTAATTCTATAAGTGCAGCAAGTCCCGTCACTCCTTTCGATCCACTGAATGTTTTTCTAAGAATCAGTTATGTAAACCGATTTTATCTTTATCACTGATACTGGTGACTCCATCACATTTAGGAAAACATTTCTGTCCGTCTGTCCTATTTGAAAATGTGATTTACTGCCTGGTAGAACATTTTTCCTAGATCTGTTTGATTTCTCAAGTGGGGTTGACTACCGTGATAATCGAAGGAGACACGCCGACTCCAGCCGGCTGGACCTTCCCCACGGGAGCGCTGAATCAAAAGCTGTTTTTTTTTTTAAAGAAGTAGAGAACCCTTGCATAGTTCCTGTTCTGTGATTTCTTGTTCATGAATCAATTATCACTTCAGTTGCAGTTTCATTCTTACTTTTGATTAGTAATTAATTATCATTATATTAATTGGGATACTTTGACTTGATTTTCTCGTAAATAATGTTTTACTTCAAATTTCTAATACAATAGTCCTTCTCTCCTCTAAACTCTACCAATGATTTCTAAATGATAAAGCATTATTTGAATAATACATCACTTTATCACACTGAAGTAGATATCTGAAGTACATTATTTTGTTCAGAATGTCTGATTTTGATACAAATTTTGGCAAGCTTTTTGTTGTTGCGATTTCTAATTTTTTCTCTTTATGTATGATAATAGTGATTGGTGATAAAGCATTTTGAAAGAGTATAAAGAGTTTTCAAAGCTCCCTGATATAGCATTCATTATAAGAAATCTTTTCTCAATAATGTGAAACATCAGTATTTCATCATTTGTGGCAGAGCTTACATATAAAATCGGCATAACTGGTAAAACAGGTGATGACATTTAAATGGCCCTTTGTAGGGGAACAGTGGTCACTAGTGGCCTTACAATCGCAATAAAACGGTTGAAATGTTACAATTATCATCGTGAAATTCTTCCAGAGCGCGTGCTGGTTCCAATTCGATTATTCGTCTCTCGTGGTTTAAGATGTAGTAAATCAGTACATGATGAAGATCGTTACAGGGAATGCTGGAAGGGTGTACATCTGCGCCCAGGCCCCTCTCCATAATGACCGGCATGCGATGACAATCAAAAGGGATTAAATGAAATAGGTAGGCAGATAATCGTGCCGCCTTTGAATGGACATAACTTTTACGACTGATGGGATACCTTGTAATGGTTGGTGAATTTGCGAATTATTTTCATTTATGGAACATGGCCTCTGCGCCATGTGGATATAACATCATTTTCAAAGAATTTCCAAGATTTTGTCAGAACTGTATTGAGCATTGTCACAATGCACAAATAGATATAATATGGGATCTTCTGATATTAGAAGCCTCGATGTGGAGCACAGGGATTGGTAAAAAAAAATGAATTACTTGGCAAAAACATGAAAATAATTGCTTTGTTACTTCCATTTGTATTGTTATAGCAAGTTGTCAAGAATGCGATACACATAGGGTGATCATCAACACAAAACAGCTATGTATAGACAATGGCAATTAAACTAATTCCCTCTAATTAGATTAATTAAACGCGACAATTGCTTCATGTTAATGCATTGTAGGCCCGTCTGATTACTGTACGGTTATTAACAATGTCTCTCCCGCTTTCATTTTTGGCGCGGAAATTGTCGCAAGTTTTCGGAAGAGGCCTTGATTAGGGGGACTAATCTCATAGCCGACCGTTTGTCTTTGGTGGGTAATGACTTAATGAAGAATGAAGGTGACAATTGTTCGCCCTCAACTCAACAAATTTGTCGCGCCAAAAATGAAGTGAGGGAGACCATTATTGCACGCGTTGTCTCACTGAAACAATCGAAATTCCAGATAGCCATTGAAATTGGACGACCCTTCTGTAAATTTTGTTTTTATAATGTTTTGTTCATTATGAAGTGTAATGAAAAAACGAAAACCTCCGGAATCATTCCCCTTTGAAAATCAACTTAAGTTGAAAAGGTAATCCACCCCACATGTTGAACTAAATAAATTTAAAAAAATATAGGCCTATATATATATTTTTTTTTCAAATCAAATTTTTGTTCTACTGTGTATACGTGAACTATTCGATTCCATCTGTAAAAAAGGAAAGCACTGAGTTTGGATGATTTGCAGGATATGGGATGGGCTATTCTGTATCAATATAAAGCTATTATATTCCCTGACATGTTCATTCAAGTGTACATGCTGTATTCATTGCATCCTATCCTCTGTCGCGAGTTAAATGAACGAAACTTCCAGGATCGCAGTCAAGACGGATACGTAGGTTCTAGCATGGACCTATATACGTCCATGGATCTCTAGCATGAGAGAAAATGTAAATAATCGTGTATTGCACACATAATTATATATCCCTACTTCCAACTAGAATTCAATGATTAGTCAATAGTGCTTATAGTATATTTTGTGTATTTGACCTATTATTTTACCGTTTTCACTATAAATACTATGAAGTATTACATTCTGCATCATTGCAATTCATCCAAATTTCATGCCATTTTAAGTGCAGCATATTTAGATACAAGAGAAATTTAATCAATTTATTACATATGAATAGGCCTATGATTATATACATTTTTGTCCTTGTGTGTGTGTGTGGGGGGGGGGGTTCATAACAATCCATCATTAATGTATATATGCATTCTAAAAATTATATATATTTGTTCACAATAATAATGATGATAATTCTTATTTATCAGCATTGATATTTATTCATCCCGAGTGCCCTGCAATTACTTGGAACCCATTCCATACACCTGGGTCGAGAGGTACAAAAAGTGGGGAAAATACCCTTTTTGAAGGGTGTAAGCACCAAGCAAGGTGCTATAATAATTAGCACGTATACATACATTATTCGCACACGTAGAGGCACGTATATACCAACCAATTATACCGTTATCACTGTCCATGGGTATACCAGGGATAGTATGTACGTGGATTAACCATGTATCTATACATGTTTCTCGTGATTCGAAGGACCTGGTGGTAACACACCAGGCACTACCAGCGAATAGCCAAGGCAAGCTCAAATTTGGGGGAAGGAGGAAATGGACATTGTGCTCCCGGATGCAACGAGTTTCCGCCATAGTGACCCGGCTATGTGGTTTTCAGCCGACCCCATAAACCCCCCCCCCCCTCCATCATCGTCTTTTCTTTTGAGTCAATGGTAATTAGAAAGTGTTAGTTTGAAGCAGTCATGATTGATTGCTATAACACGACTCAGGTTCATGTTTATGTTGGTTGAAATAGAAACGAAATTGTCATTAAATGATCGTTATCAGAGACGTGTGTGAAACCGTTTCCATGCTGACAAAATCACATATTAGAAAAAGAGTAAAACTGTGATAAACTTGAATTTTGTTTAAACAATTCAAAGTCAATATTTTTACCACAGTTGGAATCGATAAAACATGAATTATTTAGGCCCTCAGATAGTTTCAATATCTATCGACTGGACGTAGTTTATAGTTTGCTTGACGAGAGTATATGGATTTTAGAATATGGTGGCATCAGTTAGTAGAGAGTTTGGCTTTTGAAAATGAACATTGAGGAAATTCTATTCTAGCATTTTAATTAAAACGAGGCAAGATACACATAATTTGGAGGACGGACAGTACCTCGAATAATGTTCCGTGAGAAAAAAGAAGAATAGAAAATAGTGAACTTGCCAAATGTGCAATTCTTACTTATTTTGATCCATTTTAATTCAAAGAAAATAAACAGTATAGCTGGTGGGATTTGTAGCGGGATTGCCAGGGATGAGACGCGCTGCCGACGCATTGATCTCCGTTTAGTCCATGGTTGTAGCAATGGTGTCCGAACGACACACCTGAATGGAAAATTTGATGATAGCAGGGATGGTTTTGAGCATTAATACCCCTTATTCTGATAAAGATATTTGACTGCGTGTTTGTGTCTGTGTGTCTGCTAGGGGAGGGGGGGGGGGGGGTGTAGTACCGCTTCTCATTTTTGCTTTAAATTTTGTTGCCCACTATTTGATTTTAAATTTGGTACGATCATGCATAGACTACATGGAACGAGCTCTGATCTTTACCCAGAACCATGATGCCAAACACTCAAGATATCACCATAAATGATTTCGGAATATCAGCTTCCAATTATGATTTATCAGCACAATCAACCGTTACCAGCAAACCGCAAACAAGGTGTTACTGAGGTAATCGAGTAAAACTAATTCGGACCCAGACTCTTTGATCAGGTTGTTTTTGAGGAGAACATCCCTGCCGCCAGCTGGCCTGATAATCCCTTATCCGCTAGAGTCCGTCTGATATCCACCAAGATTCGGGAGCGGATAAGCTCTTGCATCGAAGCGAAAATGGACCCTTCGTGAATACGGTCCTTTGCGACTTGTTAGCTGGAAAAATAGAAAAAGGGGAAAATGCATGTAGAGTATTGAGGGATATTCATTATTCAGCATTTGGAATCATTACAAACTGTCGAGGACAGATATTTGTGAAGCTTTTTGATGGAGATGGTAAACAAGGTTACCTTGATTTAACAGAAGTGTTGTTTGGATGGGTTAAGAGGGATATGAATTTGTTACGCTCGGCTCGACAAAGACATAACATGTTTCATGATCCAGGGTTGGATTGATCCAGTAGACGCTCTAAATAGGGTGTGTTGGTTTTCTTTTCAAATACATACAGTCATGTTGAACAAGAATCATAATTGTGGACATGTCATTTTTTTTTAAATTATTTTAAAAAAAACCTCTTGGGTAATTTCAGTGACATTCCTCTTAGCAAGCTCTGCATGTGGAAAATATAAGAGGGTATTGTATTGTATTGGTAATACTCATGTTAAGTTGGTTTATTGGTTTACCTGACTGCTAAGAAAGCATATGCTTGTTAATAAGTAACCAAGGGACCGACATCTCTCGGGCACAAAGCGCATCAAAGTAGTTTCGAACCCGGGACCTCCCGGTTACGAGACCACCGCTCTACCACTGCGCCATCGCGCACCACTATTGGTCGTTGGTCTAATCATGTAGGTCCATGGTCTTATGGTCGTTGGTGGTTGGTGTTTATTGATAGGGGATGTGCATAGTTGTTGTATTTCACGATAAGCTCTTCTACAAATGTTTTTCAGCGTGGTTAGAATAATATCCTTTGTACATTTGTACTTTCACGTTCAAATAAAACTACATTGTTGGTCAATGTACTGATGCCTAACAGCTGATTTTTGATCGATTCTGTGAGGTTCGGAAACGACCAAGTCAATGAACTCCTATACGTTTTCAAAGAAAACGACGGAATAGTGTCTGTGAAAACTTGCTTGTTTTGAAAGTCAATACGTTGATTCAGTTTGATAGAAAGTATAGGTCTACTACAAGCTGGGGCGGGCACGCGATTGTGTTTGTTTTCCTGTTAACATCGCATGCTATCATGGTCTGCTTTAATGATCTAATCTAATGTGACTGTCGTGGTAACACAAGTTGATACCATGTCCAAGAGCTTCGAATCCATGTAGGGGACCGGAGTTGGGGTGAGGGTGCTGGAGGGGATGAAGGGGCATCTGAAAAGTGCACTTCATGGGATAAATACACAATAACTGTGTGTGTGTGTGTGGGGGGGGGGGGTGGGGTCATTAATGTGAAGAAGGCATTTTTTGTCCAAAATAGATTCTCCCAAAAGCGTTACTCAGACACTTGGAGTTGAATCTCTTTAGAATACAATCGCTTTCATTTGTATAAGTGTTCGTTTCTGAAAAAGCAGGGTTTTCCAATTTTTTGCGAATTCTCAGTATGAATCGTTAAATGGCATTTATGTCCGCCTCCTTGTGGCATATTCCATTTGTCTTTAAGAAAGCACATTATGCCATAGTTTGTACAAGTGTCGTTGTTTTTTTCTTCTGTCGTCTGGTTATTATTCTCGGGTAATAGCAAGACTTGAGAATCATTGTGGTGTAGGGTTATTATTACAGAGTTTCATGTCGGTTTGTAAACTATATTTTGAAGCAGTATTGTCTCATCTTTGTCTTTTTGAGAAGGAAAGTCTTTGCACATAAACGTATAGCTAGTTTATGAAATACTGATTAACAATAAGATAATTTCGTTAAAAAAAAAAAAAAAAGATTTTAAATGTTTCCTATATAGGCACTGAAGAAAAATTGTTTTCATAATTGTTAAAATTTGAGGTCAGAAACAAGCAGGACCAAATGGTTCGGGTCATATTTAAAGTTTGATCTGGTAACACCACTAATTATTTCTTTTCTTTCTTTCTTTTTGCTCCTCCTTACAGATGTCATAACCCTTCATCGGTTCTCAGTCGTCATCATCGCCAACGACCGGAACAATCGGACCAATCGCACTTCTCCTGACCCGTGACGTCATACCCGTTATCACAATGATTGACATGGCAGCCCCGCCCACCCAGCTTCACACCAGTCACTTCGTTGATATGGCCCCCATGCTGTCGCTTAAACTCGGTCACACCAACTCGGGCTTTTCCGCGATCAGCTCATCGACAGACGTGGATGCTGTAGCGAGATTCAATCCTCTGCCAACCACCAAGGTGCCTAAGCCTCGACCACCTCACATCACCCTCTCTCATCCCGGGAACGTCCCAGCTCGTTTCGATACAACCATGGCCCCGACTCCGAGATGTAACCTAGCCAGCCCTATCGTCCACAGCCCAACGCTACCGGCATCTGATCGAGTCCAAATCAAAATCGACACATCTGATGTCGAGGACTCGCTCTCTCCGACAATCATTGCCGCTCCTCAGATGATGCTAGGCGGTGCCAATCCCGACATGAAGCCAGACATCACCGCAGAGATCGGCTCAACAAATGCCGCTCAGCGAAATCACTTTTCGCCGCAAGTAACATGGACCTTCCCCACTGCGGTGAACCCCGCCTTGGCCAGCCAAGGGCTCTCTGAGCTTCAGCAACAACCTCAGCCCCACCAAGCACCAACCAACCCACATCAGCAGACATTCACCGTACATCCTCGAAGCCAGAAAGTATTTCACCTGCCTCGTCAAGCCATGCACGCACCGGTGCTGGAGCGGGTAGGCTCGGGTAAAGTCGTACGCCGAATCTTCACCAATAGCAGAGAGCGATGGCGGCAGCAGAATGTTAACTCTGCATTTTCCGAGCTTCGCAAGCTTCTACCCTGCCATCCTGTCGACAAGAAATTGAGTAAGAACGAGATCCTTCGCCTCACTATCCGGTATATCAACTTCCTGATGGAGCTCCGTGACGACCAGAGTGACGGCGATGTCGAAGAGCCAGAAGCAGTAGCGGCACCCATGGAGATTTACGAGAACATCGAACCGATGCCGACGATGGTGAAGACCGAACCCGATCCCAACTCACCAATCGAAGTCATGGGGTACCCTCCGATGACATGCGAGCCCGTCCGAAACCGAGCGAGGAGCAGCCGAAGTTCGTCCGAGAGTGGGATCGGCGATTCGGAAAGCATTTGTGGCAGCACGGGAAGCATGTGCGGAAGCGCGAACAGCGTTTATTTTAGCGATGACAACCTCTGTTCCGGTGACACCAGCCCGCCGTGGTACTCATCACCAGCAAGCGATGAGAGCCTTTAAGATACAACCATCTCTTTTGACAGATGAACTTACTAGAACTGAACTTTGTCAGATAATCACACTTGCCTTATGGTTGTTTTGAGATGGTGACGAAAGAAACTGGAAACTTGTAAATTGTGAACATTTATGTATGCATGTTGATTCAGACATTCCTATTCTTCATTCCATATTGTATTAATCTTATTCTGAGGGCGCCGTCGTAGACTTTGAAACAATTGGAGAGACTCGAGTTTTGAAAGATGATAAAAGGAGCTGAAAAATGTAGAAGTTACGATAAAAGTTACGCGCCCTTGCAGTTTTCGACGTAAAGCTGCAAATTATTCTTGTGCGATTGATTGGATATTTTGCTACATCAGCGGACCGTGGGAGGGGGACGTAGCAAACTATTTCCTCTTTGAGACGGGAAACTTCCCGGTGTAATTGACATATTACACCGCCTGGTCTGCTGAGTTAAGGTGACCTGAACAAAAAGGAAGAGGAAAAAGTGATTGAACTCTCTCCCGATTCGCCATAATCCAATCATTTTTCGCCCTCTATCAAGGAGATCATTCCAATCTTCATTCCTTCTTTCTTCTCTCATTCCATTCGTTTTGACGTGATAGAATTCCATCTGGGAATTGCCATTCCAGCGCGCATGCGTAGTAATAACCAGACGGTTACATTCCAAGCTGCCAATCAGCGGCTAGACGTAGTGATGGCAACTATCGAATAATTAAGAAAATTGCATTAAAGCGTGTCACATATTTGTGAAAATGTATAGCGGTAAAGTGTAAGCATCAATTAATGCAAATGTGTTGATATATTTCATGTATAGTCTAATGCTGCCAAGCCGTTCTAAATACGAACGTGTTTTTACATTTCCCTGTTGTTTTAGCCGCAAAGATTATATATTCAGTGCTCTTATGTTCTTTAAAATAAATCAAGATAATGACGATTACAGATGTATTATGTTGACGATGCACTTGATTTATCTTCTGCATTGACTTTACTTTACTTACCTGGTGATAAAATTAACACACAGTCTTTGTTTGATATATTTGCGGCATCAACATCCGGGTAATTAAAATAGAATCCAATTTGTTGTACCACTTTTATCAAAAGATGTCATAATGACTATGAACGTAGAACAGCGGCTTTATTTTAGTATTGTCTCAAATTTGAAACCCCCTTGTTTCGATGGATTCGATAGTTGAATTTGTTTGGAAGTCTATTTCAGAGGTTTATAGAATATTTGTATTCAAATTATTCAAACAAATATTATTCGCTCTGTCCTTTGTGGCATTATTCTTGATTTGGAAATAAGTTATGATTCAAATGATTTATGTTTAAAAAAATCTTTATGTGGCACTTGCAAAATTGATCTGATTACGATATATGTAGTCGGAATATTCCTGGATTTATAAAAATAAATCTTTTTTCTATTCTTTTATGGGTAGTTAAATTCAATACCTCCCATAAAAACATAGAAATCACATTTTCTCTGTGACAAGATTATATTTATATACTTATTGTTATATTCTCATTTCACATAAAAAGTTGTTAGATTGATATGACTGCGTGTAGTCAGCGCTGAATATAAATGCATATTACTATAAGTTGCACAATGTTAAACTGACTTTCTATACAAATATATGAGGCGATCTATTATCTGCCTTTCATTGTAAAACCAACCACTGCGCTTTAGCTGCTGTATTATGGTTTATACCTGTTATAGCGGGATGAAATTATTTGTAACTTCAAAACATTCTATTTTGTATAATCTGAATAATTCCATTAAATCATTGTTACACATTCCTATGTCCAGAAGTCATGGAAATTTGCTGAGAAAATGTATAATAGATAAGATTGATGGGTTATTGAAAAACCTAACATCACTTAACATAATGTGTAATCTTGATCTCTTCACGATAATAATATTTTGAAATAACTTTACTTTGTCTTCTGTCTGTTGGGAACTCACTAAAAGTAATTTTCGCGAACAGTTATTAAAATGATTCTTAAAATCTTCGACAGTGATATACACACCCCCTAAGAAATCTCAAATTTTCTTGTCAAGGTCATTCCATTTCTAATTTGTATGCCTATTTTTTTCGGAGCCAGCACTAAAAACCAAGGTGGACTTACAAACAGGTGGCTTGCCAGAACATCACAGCCGCTAAAGCCAGACAAAAATGGCATAAACAATCCAGCAAAATTGGCTGCTCTGGAGGAGTAAGCAGGTTCAGTGTCTGTACCTTGCCTATTTTAATGTCTGTCATTTTGTTTATTAACGAGTCGAATTTGAAATTGGGGTCAAAATTAAGAATACGAGGTGTTGTACCATATTTTGTACCACTCAACAACAGTCTAGCTATAATTGAAGCTAAAAATCGCATTACGTGGGCCAAATTTCTAAACAGACATAAACATGTTTTGTAACTTGTTACCCAGACTGTTTGAAACTAGAAATTTACAAGTTCAGTCGCACAAATGGCCTACTTTAACAATATTTCTAGTAATGTATTGGGGGAAACGTCTTCCATGTCAATACAGTTTTTAGGAACGGCAATATGACCTATTATGGCATGACATTTAAGCGGATGATTTTAGACATCAATTAGAAGATGTCCATGATGGAAGGTCCTGTTTCACCAATGACGATTGGTGGATCACATTAATTGAGGTAATCATGAATCATTATGTTTCAATAGTGAGTTCCCTTCTCATAACGGTGTTAAAGTTGTATGCATAGTAGCCAGCAGTTACATTCCAAACTATTCATATTTTTCTAATAATTTGACGACTGTTTCTCAAACTGTCTACGAATGCTAAGTTTAACCAAAGAGATACTAATATCTCTTTGGTTTAACACGGGATTTTCAATCATTCCGATATGCTTCTATCATTCTACAAAAATCTAAAAGCATTCCAGTCTCATCAGCTGTAAAAGTGAAAATCAAGTTCTTTTAATCGTTGGGTGGGATGTTGCTGTGTAACGAAATTCACAAAACTTAAACAGTGAGCGGTTCGCTTTTGGAACACTATCATCGTCATAGATCATGTGAATCATTGAGCAAGTAGTGATGTAATTTTATACACGCATGTTCACAAAGTTAAATAGATTGTTCATCCTAGCATTCTTATCATTTGCGGTGGTAAATCATAGAGATATAAAAAGTAGGGGTAATGATGTTCCCCTTTCGGTCCACCACGCCCCCTACATCCCTCTGGTATTGAATCAATGGACTACCCCGAACGCTTGCTCTTTGCTGTTTCAGGGGGTAGTTCTATAATAATTCGTACATCATTAGGAAAAAGGGGGCTCAAAAGGTTTTGATTTACAGACTTTCTATGTTAGAAGGAGGAAAAATATCTGTGATACTCGTAATGTTTCAATACGTACATTTCGATATGTATGCGATATATAAATAATTGAGAAACATATTGATCTGATACATGGGAGAATGGGGGCATACAAATTCATTTCTTGGAATAATAACATTGATTATTCCTTCCAAACGTTATATCAACAGTTCAACTATATTGTTATGTGTATTCAATTATATCTGATTTGTATCTTATTTGCCTTTAGATTGTTTTGCGACTGCTGTATTTGAATCAATTATTAGTTTATAGAAGAGGAAAATTATTCCCTTGTTGATATCCGAGCATTTATTTGAAAGCACAAACCGAAACAAGGTCGTCTAGCCACACTTTACCCGATCTGTCGCGATATTATGTTTATATATAGTTCTACAATTTTATGTTTGTATATTCGTTGTGTTGAAGTTTTATTTTCTATGGTTTGCTGTGACGCGGCTGGTACCGCAATTTTCTTTTCTATTTTGTTTATTTCAGCTACAAGAAGAATTAAATATATTATAAAATTGTCTAGCTGTTTGACACGAAATGAAGGCTGGACGAAAGTTACAAATATTCATTCCTATAACTATTTGCGAAAAGTGTTTATATTATTGTACATTCCTGCTATTATGCTTGCTATTTTGTGTAAAGTAGAAAATATTTTTGCACGTTTTATAATCTATTTAGATAAAAAAAAATGACTAAAGGCAATGACTCGATGAATAGAATATAAGGTCCTTTCACACGGCGAATTTGATATGTAAATCTACCTGCATGTAAAGCTCACGTGTGAAGGGGACCAAACGTGCATGGGAGCAATGCAATTGGCAAGGCAAGTAGATTCAGCGAGCGAAGTTTTCATATCATGTTTTGTAGACTTATGAGAAGATTCCACGTACGTACATTCCTATATTTTCATGTCATAAAAAAGAGAGTGTAAAATATAATAATAAAAAAGATAAATCATTCAAATTGACAGTCTTAGCATTACTGATTCTTTTACAGTAGATAAAATGTTGATGGATGGAGAATGGTCGATGAGAACAAGAGGCTGACGAGTGATAAAATTTAAGAAAGAAAAAAAGCTTAAATAACATATATTAAATAACGATGATAATAATGATTATAACAGAGTTTATCATTATGATGATGATTAATGTTGATAGTGATGATGATGCTGATAATATATTTATATATAATACTGATGGGGAGGATGATTATGATAGAGATGATAATGTTGTTAATGATGACGATGACAGTGTTGGGTTATTGGTAATGATGGAGATGATGATGTTAAGATGCAAACGATGAAGATGGTAATGTTGGTGGTGATGGTTTTGACGATGATGGTGATGATTATGATGACGATGATTATGATGATGATGATGGTTATGACGATGATGATGATGATGATGATGATGATGATGACGATGATGAATCCGGTAATATTGGTGATGATAATAAGGATGGTGATGGTGATGGCCCAAATCTCGACACCTCTGGATGACCGTGAAATGTCCAAATCTCGTCACCACTGGGTGACCGTGAAAGGTCCAAATCTCGTCACCACTATTGGACGAAGCACGGCCCAAATCTCGTCACCCTTGGGTGATGGTTAATTACCCAAATCTCGTCACAACTGAATGATGATGAAAGTCCCATATCTCGTCACCACTGGGTGACGGTGAAAGACCCAAATCTCGTCACAACTAGGGTATAATCAAAAGACCGAGTCTCGTCACCACATTGTGACGGTAAAAGGCCCAAATCTCGTCACCCTTGGGTGATGGCGAAAGATCCAAGATCTCGTCACTACTGACTGATGGTGAAAGGTCCATATCTCGACGCTACTGGGTAACGGTAAAATGCCTATATCTCGTAACCATTGGTTGACATTGAAAGGCCCAAATCTCGTCACCACTAGGGGAGGATCAAAAGACCGAATCTCGTCACCACATGGTGACGGTAAAAGGTCCAATCTCGTCACCACTAGGGAAAGAAGAAAGGCCCATATTTCGACGCGATTGATTAACGTTAAAATGCTAATATCTCGTCACCATTGGTTGACGTTGAAAGGCCCAAATCTGGTCACCACTAGTGGACGAAAAAAGTCCAATATCTCGATGCCATCTCGTGAAGATGAAGGGTCCGATCTTGACACCTAAGAGTGACGGTAAAAGCCCCAAGTTTCGTCACTATTGCATTACGGTGATAGGCCCATATATCGTCAACACTGAAGGCCCAAACGCTCGACACCAGACATCAAAAGTCACCTTAATTGTCTATGGGCTTACTCGACAGCAAGAACTGGTCAGTTCCATAAAAACATATGAAACTAAAAAGTTCCATAACCATTTTAGTCAAAGGCCTCAATATGACTATGCAAGCCGTTTATTGTAGTAACATTTCAAGGAAATTATCACGATTCTTTAAATAGAGCCCGTTGTTTTCATCGACACCCTCATGTCACAGAACAATATATTTCAAAGAATAACAAGTTTTGAAAAATAAAACGTTGACTACTAAGTGAGGCGTTGAACGTTTAAAGGAGTAAACGTACGAGTCTATTCGAATGCTAAGCCGAGCTCAATTGTAAAATCAGGTGACACGACTTGACTCCTTTATCCACTTTTACACCTATGATCCATCTGGAATCAGTCGCAAAAAGAAATATATACAGGTTCTCTTTCGACACCTTCGATTAGTCCGACAACCCCTGAGATTCCAGGTAACGAACTCTTTCCTTTAAAGCGAGGATAGACATGATCTTTTGAAGCTAGAAGTAGAACAAGGAGAAGAGACTGATAGTGAAAGGGATAGCGAATCTTCACCTCGTATTTTACAATGACTTCCTGTATTGCTATACACGACGAATGCTATTTTAATACTGAATTTACAACTTCTTATAGTATGATAGGATATTAATTCATGCTGCAACTGTGACTATTACGTATGCTACTGCTACTAGTACTTAGTACTAATATTTCTGCTGTTGCTGCTGCTGCTTCTACTGCTACTACTACTAAAGAGATAAAGAGAGAGAGAGAGAGAGAGAGAGAGAGAGAGAGAGAGAGAGAGAGAGAGAGAGAGAGAGAGAGAGAGAGAGAGTCAGTTTTTATGACGTCATTGATACGCTTCAATGAAAGTCTTGTGATCTTACTCCTGCATGAACGAAGTCCATGTACATTCTCGATCAAGATCAAAAGGAGGGAACTATTAATACGTCTAACACGTTTCTGCACAAGTCAGAAATGGTTAAATATTATTCCAAGAAATAATTCAATCTTTGCTGAAATAGGACTAAAATAATTGAACGCATGAATGTATATATACAGTCATTATTATTGTCATTATTAATAGTATTATTGCTATTATCATTATCATCATTATTATTATTATCATTATTATCATTATTATTATTACCAAAAGTTTACCTTAATATTATGCAATTTAGAGATAAAATATACATTGGTATACACAACACGCCAATCTTGTTAACGATGTCTCTTCGCTAAAATACTTTAAAGAAACGCTTTTTATTATATAAAAAATGGTTATTAAATCAAATCCCCCCTCTTTCCCCATCTTACTATTATTCATTATGATGCCCATAATTACTCCTCTCCAAAGTAAGACATCGGGAAAGGTCACCAATGAAAGACGATACTTTTGCTCTCGTGATAGGGATATTATCTTCTCCTCGTTAGATGGTAGTAGCAAAATAGTTTGGTTTGTCTACGGTCGTCATTATAAGCACGTGATGGGAAGATAAACGTTCTATTTTCTTGAGGCGAAGACGTTTTTACTTTTTACTTCAGGTAATTACTTAGATTTATCTTTTGAGATGAAGGATGCTAGCGGCACTCATTAATTTCGTCGACGAGAGTCTTGTGAGTGTACTAAAGGGACGGGAATGGATATCCAAGGGAGAGTGAGAGAGGGGCAAGCTAGGAAAAGTCAGGAGAAGTCAGGAGAAGTTCAAAACCCAAGAAGCTCCTCTTACCTCTTTTCAAAACCTTAGAAGCTTGGACATGATGAGGAAATTAAGAGATTTTGTCGAAATAATGAATAGTTAAGAAATAGAGAGGGAGACCGATAGAGAAAGACAAATGCAGAGAAATAAACGTTGGGGTATCGACGTAGAGAGAGGGGAGAGGTAGAGAGAGTTAGGGAGTGAAAGATAGAGCGAGAGAGAGAGAGAGAAAAAGAGAGAGATAGAGAGAGAGGGGGAGAGTGAGTGTGTGAAAAAGGAGGAGGGGTGGCCGGCCGGCGGGGGCGGATTTGACGGAGAAAGGGGGGAAATATAAATAATGCTATAATACGATGGGGGAGATAGAACCCGAGGGCTGTAGTCACAATATGAGAGAGAAAGAAGGAAAAAAAAGAAAGAGAGGGAGATAGAGAGAGAGAGAGAGAGAGAGAGAGAGAGAGAGAGAGAGAGAGAGAGAGAGAGAGAGAATAATCATAAGTCGAAAGAGATTGGTTTCAAATCGCAGAACTCTCATCCAATTTCACACGCCTCTACCCACTACTGCATCTACACCAAATATGAACTGGGTACGTCTGCATTCGATTGGAAATCCAACAGCCTACTAGCTAGAGTATAGATATCGTAATTCATATAAAGCTTATATAATTGTGTTAAGCGGTCTACTCGGTATTGAGATATCCGAGCAGACAGTTGATTTATAAGCCCAAATTGCATTTCAGTTTTCGGAGGAATTTCCTGGAAATTTTATAACATCCGGGACTCTGCGAATCATCGCCACCTGTTTAGCAAATCATTCTGGTTCTTGATCTTTCGCACCAAGATTTCTTTTTTATGGTTTTTTCTTATTTGGAATAGAAAAAATAGCTATAAAGCAAAGGTCAGTCCCCAAAATTGAAAAAACGGGATGTAATTTTCCTTACTCTACTGTAACACTAAAATACCATTATGTTATGAATCTCTTATATTTTATTAATCAATAAAGGGAGTACAATAATTATATGGAAATATAATTGTTTATAATGGAGTAAAGGTAACAGTTAATAACTTTTTAAAGTGTACGTTAATTTAGGTATAATGATGTTCTAACATAGAATTGATAATCATATTTCATGATATAGTTTAATTCATTGATATAGTCTTTCGTTTGTATTGTGTATCTAGTAGGGATGAAGTCATATTAAAGATCATTGGCTTTGGAGTCGAATCCACTCCTAACTATATTGCAATCCACTATAGATTAGAGTGAACTCCACTATCTGTAGCATGGGTTTCCACTCCAAATTAACTGATTCCTAATATGCAGTTTGGAGGGGATGGGGCGGGCTAACTACTGGTCTAGGTGTGTTTTTGTGTTTTTCTAGATGTCTTCCTTTTTACGACTATAAATAGAATTGCTATGATTTTTGTAATGTACTTTATCATTTCATCCAATTTGCAGCACCCAAAATTAAGAACAGTTTTGTCACGTTAACAAAGCAGAGGGGGGGGGGGGGGGGCTATCGATGTTATGATATGTACTTCGTATTGTTTAGTGTTTTGTGTTTGTGAGTTGGAAAATAAAAACCATACCATACCATGACCATGACTACCCCAAAGTAGATTTCCACGCATGCGCATTATGAGTGAACCTGTTTGAAATAGGACTGTTCCGACTGTAGTCATGAACGAACTCAATAAACACGAGTGGAGTTACTACGCTACGTGAGGTCAAAGACTGATATTGAACCCGCTTTAAAGATGAGCTTAGAAAATATTTCCCCGAGATCCAGCTCCAGAAACGGATTACTTGTCGAGGGCAGTTAAACAATTTAGCAACCCTCGTGAAGTCATGTGGATCTTTGAAGAACATGGAAAAGTCATGGACTATTTTTAGATCCCCAAGGGTCGGAGTCATTTGATCTGAAATACTTTCTAATTTACTCGAGAAAGATAGCGAACCGTAAAAAGGAAAAGAAAAAGCATCCTTTACTCTACAAACAACCCGTCTTAGTCGCAAATAAGAAAGGGAGAGGCGTATGAATTATCATTACATTTTGATTGGACACGTGTGGGTGATGACGTCACGTTATACATGTAGTAAACTTCGTCATGAATAAATCAACAATCATATTTCAATAAGTGCTGTTGCTGTTGAGAGAGGTGGATTATAACTTTTATGATGGGGGAGGTGTCACTATAATAGTTGCAGTAAAATTCGTTATGAAAGACTAAAAAGTCGTATTTCAATTGTTTTCTGCTTGTCACTGAAATTTAAAAATGGAGTCTCATTAGATAACAAATAATTTTTGATAAAGTTGGAAGGATACGAAGAAATAACTGGCGTTATCAAGAGGGGAGGGGAAGGGGGGAGTATTATCTAAGCATCCCTGAGTAGCACATACCCATTGTAGATTTTCCAGGGCATCCAGTCGTGGATGTATTGTTCATCGGCTTTGCTTTCATATTATCCCATTACCATTATCCCCATATTTATGAAGTGCCTAATGCTTGTGAAAAGGGAAAATGAAGACAAAAAACATTAAAAATCTATTTTTAATCTTGCAATGAAGCCTGCTAGTATAATCATTGCCTTTCCTTACATAGGAAAAACAAGACATGGTTGTAAACATTATTCGTTCATGGTAAACCGATCATCAAGATCAAAGTTATATCCGAAGAGCTCCCAACTCTCTCTCTCTCTCTCTCTCTCCCTCACTCACTCTTTCTCTCTCTCTTTCCCTATACCTATCTTTGTCTATCTCTCCCTCCATCCCCCTCTCCCGTTTCCTCTCCTCTATCTCTCTCCTTTTCCAGATATCTTTTCTACTTCTTTTCCAGATATCTTTTCTACTTCTGCTTTAAATAAACGTTTTTAAAAATTGTATTTAATTTGAAAATTCCATTCACCTATTTCTTGTAAATGATCAAGGATGATTCTTGAATGATCAGTTATTTCAAGGGGATACCAATTAATTTGTATTTTACCTGTTTACATGCTTGTGTATTTATCTATTTTGTTTTTGATGATGTTATTTGTTTTTATTATTACCAAACAGGGCATCATGGAAGACCACCAAATTGGTGATATGTGCCACACTGTATAAATATCAGAAATAAATAAATAAATAAATGATAATAATTTACCCATGGTAGACACATCAGTGTCTCTCTCTCCTTTTCTCTTGCGGGTTCCGCAATTATTAATACCTGGGCATTGCCAGGTATTAATTTAGTACACCTGTGCGCATGGAGATGGAGAAATGTGGGCAAAACACCTTGTCTAAGGATGTAAGCACCGATGGAGGATCGAACCGGGGAATTTTAGTATGATAGAGCCAAGAGCCTTCATCAATATATCAAAGTGCTCTCCCCTTGCACCTTCTACACCCCCTCTTTTCTATCTCTCTCTCTCCTTCTCTCTATCTCTCTCTCTCCTTTTCTCTCTGTCTCTGTCTGTCTCTCTCTCTCTCTCTCTCTCTCTGTCTTTCTATCCCTCTCTCTACTACTCTGAATACAGAACGAAACAGCTTTACTGACAGTGAGAGTCCTGGCAAGTTATTACCATTTTTACTTATTGATTAGTGACTCCAAGTAAACAGGATGTCAGCATGGGCTCACTGCCGCGGTAGTTGAACCAGACGAGAGCCAACAAACTTTAATTAGACATATTCTATATCAAGTATCTTTAAGGATAATTCGGAGTTGGCCAAGGACAGAGATTTGGTTAAATCGTGATTTTCTTAGTGCTTCTAGATGTTCAAATATTTGATTGGCAATACGTTTTTCTTAAAATAGCCTTGAAAAATAAAGCGCACCAAGACGGTACAAACATGGTTTTGAAATTGTCCCCGTTTTTGGATTCAAATGGTGGAGATGCCATCTTAGTTACTATGGTAACAGTTCCCAGACATAATGCAACATCTTAGAATTAATTCAAATCCAAGCCTATCATGTCTGAGCCCGGCAAATCGAAAGAAGCATCATCAGTAGCCCTTAAGATCATTCCATCGTTCATCAAAGTCACTTCGATCCTTCCAGCTGTCCAAATGTTACATCCATAGGTATACATTTTCCTTGCACGTGTCTCTTATTACCCTCTCAAGATATCTCCCCCATCCGATCACTACGCGGAGCTTTCCGCCAAAGTTAAAGACGCCACATTTTAAAGAGAAGGTGGCTTTATTGTAGCCCACGGATGAAACAATAATAATTTGTCCGCTTTCTCATTCTTTACATGTGACTTTTGAAGAAAAAAAATCTATTGAGAATGTTGAAGGGTGCGCTCCAATTGATACGACATGAAATACCGAAACATCTTTGGCCAAACTTTCGTTCCTCGTGTGTGTAGTCCCATCTACTCATTTCTGTGTGCATTGACCATGACTTTCACCAAGAATGAGTCAATTTCTTTTGACGTTGATGATACCAAAACCTCACAGTATACACCGATTCGTATGTCTTATAATCATGGAAATCAGACATTCCCAGTTTCTTCTAGACAACTTTCGTTCACAAAAAGAAATTGCTTGATTACTCTATCAGAGCTACGCTTTATTCTTAAAGAACCAAACTCAACGAGTAGCTCATTAGATAACTGAAGTCTGGGATTTGTGTTGTTTAGTGGATCGAGCTTCGATGAGTCTAAAAACCTTGGATAATATTTCACTTTCCTACTCTAGATTGAGATCCACAGGGCTTCATCGGTTAAGATCCTTCCGCATTCTTATGCTACGGTATACGATTCGGAAGTCTTCCGAATTTCCTAGCATACATTCTGCGAGTTTGACTTTTCAAAGTCATTTTTTAAAGGCGTTTCTAAGGATCTTTATGAAACGCTGCGTTGAAAGGATTACAATGATCCAATGATGTAACAGGTATTTTTGGAATGTCATATTTGAATAATTTCTTTGTATATTGATGGACCATAAATATTATACTTTTCTGTTACCTTACGTTGTGGATTTCGCCCAAGATATGACTATAATCGAACTTGACATATTCACTGTGTTTCGAGGTTAGAGTCAACGTGTAATCTATGAAATTGATAAAGATTAAAATAACAATTAGCTAGCATCACATTGAATATGATAAAAGGTAAAGTTTCAGTCACAGCTGGAGAAAATTTTATTCAGCATAGTTTACTTCATTATTGTTATTTGTTCGTTTGACTACGGACATATAGCATTATTGACATGTATAGGCTATTTATATAAATCTACATATGTAACTGGATAAAATTAAAAATTCAATTCATGATTCTGTTTTTGGATATAGAGTATATTTGAAATCCACTAATTTTAAGATTGACAGAGATTACCAAACAACAGAATTACAAAACATTTTTTTTAAACAGACGATTTTACTCCCACTCGATCTCTAATTTTTACCAGCAAATTAGGGCTTCGTTTCAGATTTAACGAAATCTGGCAAACAGATTTGGGGTGCTTTTCTATGTTTGAATCTGATCGGAAAACTTGTACAAATCAGCAAAGCTAATCTTAATTACAAATGTATTAATTACTTCTAGAACTAGCAGGTGTTTCACGTCTGTCCAATACTTCACACCTGATCAAACCTCACAAACCTCTAACGACCATCACCATGACAACGTAAACCTAGTTTCTGCAACATCGCAAGGCGCGAACATGACTGTCGCAATAGGGCGGACACGTCTTTGGCAACACTCTAATTCGCTACTGTCGTCATCACGTCTTCGAGTTTGCTCAAGAAAAGAAATAAAAACCACCAGAAATTGAGATTAAAACAATGTGTTGCCCGCCAAAGATGATTCGGTTAGAGTGAGGGCGTGATGTACGCAAACAGGTGAAAGGCATGGGCTAGATGAAACCCATGTGTCTTGAGAAGGTGTTGGTTTATTGAAACTGAAATATTTGGTACTTGGGGATGGTCCGCGTAAGGGTGCCAGCATTGCTGACTCATTGAGCGTTCATACACTCGAGGGGAAAAGAAAAGGCGATGTTCCACAGCAATTTCATAAATGATTGTTCCCTTTCCACATCCGACAGGGTGCTCTGAAGGGCAGTATTGTCACACATTATGTTCAGGTTTGACAGCATTTATAGGGCAAAACAATAACCATGGGAAGTTCATAATGGACTATGATCGACTGAAACTCTTGTTCTGATTAGTTAAGATAATAAAGAAGATATAAATCATTGCTCTTATACCTTAACCGAATTTTAGAATAGACATACTCAAAAAAGTAAAACAATCATAACGGATTTTAAATTAAAAAGATAAAGAATGAGAACTCGTTCTCATGAAAATTGGAATACTTGGAAAATCCACTATCATAATGTAACAAAGTGTAAAAAGGACGAATGTTACTTTTTTAAATTCTACGAGTATGGTTGATTTGATGAACTCAAAGTCGTTTTTATTTCTTTATTAAGAGAGTATTGACATATGGAGACCGAATAATTACAAAATGAGCTGCACAAAATAGCGAAAATAGCGAGGGACTTTTAGTCAACCGAAAGTAACACACCCACTCGGCATACCTCAGATTACGTGTATATGATTATGAACATGTTCTTTTCATTATAAACGAACATCAAAATATTTAGTAAAACTTATCTGCACCCCACAGCAATTAAGGTGTTATTCGAAACCGTTTATGTTAAAACAATAATCTAAACTTCATCTACCTTTTCATAAACTGACCAATACATGATTTTGCCTAATTCACCTTTTTCGATGAACATTTTTAACGTTATATTGAAGCTCCAGGCTCTCCCGACAATAGACCGAACAAATACTCCTAAAAGCAAGCCCAAGATTTAGTCAATCATAGTTTGATTTGCGATTTGTTCGGCAGAGTGGCTGAGGTATCACAGTGTTAAAACATTGAAATATTGTTAATATAAATGGCGAGAAGGCATTACTTGATAAAGATGTTCACTTAAAAGTGGGAATGAGTTTCTTGAACTTTAAGAACTGAGGGCAAAAGTTGCTGCTTTTAACAATTTGAAACGTTTCTTTGGCTGTACTTTTCATTCCTGTAATTAAGATAAATTGAAACGAAGTGATATCGGAAATTGAGGGTGATACGAATTGTCCCGATTCAAATATTCGGGTGTGTTCGGTCCCTTCCGGCTCGCGCCAAGCTGTCTTGTTCGTCAGCTGAATCGACCTGATTCTTCGACATTTCCGAGGGTTTCCGAGGGCTTCAGGGGGTCTCATCTCAACAAATATTTGTGATAGGAAGAGATGGAAAGAGTCAGAGAAAGGATAAATTGAGGGAGGTTTGGGATATTTACCGAGCAGCAGTTGCAATAGTAATGACAGATTAAATTATGTTCTCGATGGTATATCAGGTTGATTTGTAGAAGAAAATTACGTGAAGTTAAAAGTTAGCATGAAAAGGAGATATAAAGGGATAGAGAGAAAGAGAAAGAGAAAGAGAGAGAGAGAGAGGGGGAAAGGGGGAGAAAGAAAGAGAACGAGGGAAAGAAAGCAAGAGGGGTGGGAGAAGGGGGCGGGGTATCGACATAGGTTTTGTGTTGTTAAAAGAGAGATAAAACGTAAGCAAGCGTATGCATGACAAAATTACCTTAAACAGTTTAACGAAAAAAATTATTAACAAACCTTTGGTCGGTCGATCTGCTCGCTCGAAATTCTTAATTTTTTGTTGTTGGGGGAGGCATAATTCCCTTGGAAGGCTGTGCCCGAACGCCCATAAGAAGATAAAGGGTGTTGAAAGCGTCAATATGACTTTCTAAGCATCATTCGTAAAGAGTATTGGCTGGTCAGGAATATATGTGACAACAACGAACAAAAGAGAAAATTGAGATGCACAAGAAGAACGGAAGAAGAGATTGGAGATTAGTAAAGCATGATTGTTAGAATACAAGTAACGAAAATCAAGAACATTTAGGAAAGAACTTGCGTTTCCCTGACCTTTCATGAGACTTTGTTTTAATTGGACACGAACCTGATAAAAGGAGAACATTTGCAGGAACTATTTTGGGATTGATGGAGTATATTGGTTGTGACATGAAGAGGTATAAGCCCAACTTCGAGGAGAGAGGGATAAAGAGGAAGGCCGTCGACCTTCTTAACATGCCATAATATCGCTCCCTGTCACATGACTTGCTTTTAAATTATAATAACGGTCACATTTGTATATCAAACACTTATTACTAAGCTTCTATAGCACTTTAAATTGTAGTTTTTATTACCCCGGTCATTGGATTAAATTTCTAATCCGTACATGAAAGTGCACACGCTCCACTCCCTGGGGAGTATTCCGGTCATGCAAATCTAACAATATTTTAATCGTATACCAGGTACCCATAAAACGCCTGGATGGAGAGCGACACATGAAAATTAACGTCTTGCCAACGGAAAGACTCGAACCGCGAACCACGTAGGCCTATAGTCTTCACATTCTCTTTTAAAAACTTACACATGTAGTTACGTCTCTGGCATGATATGATTGTTTATTTTAATTTTAATTGCGATTCCCGAATCATTCTCATTCATCGCGTTGGTATCTGGTGGTATTTTTTCTCTATTTATATTCTATGTATAATGATTTTATCGTAGTAACCATTATTCGTTCATGTACGTTTATATTGTTCAGAGAAAGCCTTCCGATAAAACGGCCTTTCGGAAAGTTTTAAAGAGAGGGTAAAGAATAAGTATCTGAAAAAAAATCGATATGATTGCCTTTACGTTTCAAGCTCAAAGTTTATATTATGTCGTGTAGTGTGATGATGATTGTAATCTTCTGTTATATAAGTGCTGTATTGTCTTATCAATTAAATTATAACTGAAATAAAAAGTCAATTTGGTATTTATTCCTTGCCGTTAGAACTCTCACAATTTCCCTATTGATATCAGATCGCCGATGTCGAATCGGACTTAATGTCATACTGCAAGCAATATGAACATAGCATGCATCATTATGACCCTGCGCCATGGATTATTATTAAATAAACAGCGAATTATTTCTCCTTCTAATCATAAACTTGCCTTTCCAGTTAAATTTTCATTCTAGACTTTACAGGATTGACCTTTTTAACTCAACATAATTCACATTTCATATATCAACTATAACCTACACCCTTGCTCACGGAATCTGCGGGACTCTGTTTCTAAGTCTCCCCCGAGAGTTGGGGGTTGTGACTATGTGTAAGGGTTGCTGGCAAGAGCTGACACTAAGGCGGGATTTCCGCGACACAATATACGCTGTCGCATCACTCAACTAATTATCTTGAGAAAATTAAAATGACATGTGGTGTTGCTAGAATTTCTTTTCTTAAGGTTGGTGTTAGAAAACGAGACCCCTCTCACTGGTCGTTATTATCCTTTGAAGGTCATTGAGGTATCCATAGGCCTATTATACTCTCTTCACGTAACATGATGGAATTATATCAAAAAGTATTTTATTTGAGATGGTTGTAACGAATGAACTTATTTTCAACTTTCAAATTGAAAATGAACTTCCTTTTTTTAATGATCGGTAGGGTATTGTTTTCTTTTTGAAAATAAAAAGAAACGGTACTCTGTGAACTTAATGCATAAACAATTTGCTTATTTGAGAATCTCAAACAGTCATACTTTGTCAAATAAGAAATAAAATTCACAATCCACAATTAAAATTGTGCGTGGTTGTAAGTTGACATGTGCAGAAATTGGACTAATTTTCAAATCTAAAATTAGGTATCTAGGTCTGATAAAATCAATTCTTATACACTCTTATGTATTCTGTACTCACGAAACACGTGTGATTTAATCATTCCCGTGAACTTTATGAAAGCGACGATAAGAAAATCAAAATCGAATGATTTTCCTAACTTTCTACAGTCGGATCAAATTTCATTTCGCATTAGAGTATGTAAACCGGAAGTAAACTCACACGTCCGATGGGAACGCCGAGTAACCGCAGTAAGACTTGAAGGGTGAAATAGAAAATAGACATTCGCTCGAGTTCAATGTTTACCACGCCCATGCTAGCCACTTGCTTCTGTCTATTATCTAGCCAATTAACGAAAGGACATACTGACCCTAGCCTTTGTCTTGTCGGTAAGGACAATGAACGTTCTAAATAGGATTAAAGGGACACTTCAGTAGGGACGTGATGAAAAGAGAAAATTGTTGATTTATTTTAGGTGCTTGGCATGTTGGATAACGTTTTACAAATTACGTAAGTCTTATATTAAAAGTGCAACATTCAACTTGTTTGACGGGATTTTTCATAGGGTTGAATTACATTTATAATAAGGTCAAATATGAAATAATGTAATCACAATTTTATGTATTATAATATAATTTTTAAACAAATCAATTTACTTAGTAGTATATAAGCCTTCCTTTTATTTTTGTTCTATATTCAATACATGTTTGTATTTCGCAGTTTGCATTGCTGGCAATATAAAAGTTGTACCGTTTCGACTTGTATCATTGAGCTGTAATGCTAAGTATTACATTCTGCATCCCGTGGTAATACTATAGGACCGTGGGTTGAAGACATATCTTTAAAGTTTAAATCAAAGGAAAACTGAATACACGTACTCATATGCCTTCTTAGGCCAGCCGTCTGACGGATGTGATTTTTTAATAAAGAAAACAACTAAACTAAACTGTACATTGACCGAACGAAAGGTAAATACTAACTTACCCAGAAAAACGGAAAATGAAAAATAGTATTTAGGAGGAAAAGTAAAGTCACAATACGCTGCTTCCCTTCGGTCTTATTTGCATACTGACGTGCACAGACTGATTATCTAGGTTGTACATCAGCGAATTGGATCCTCCAAGGGTTTGGTAAGAGTGAAAGTAAAAGGTGAGATGGATGTATAAATGAGAGAGATAAGAGTATTACACAACTACAATGAATGAGTCACGTCGAACAGAACATGATAATAATAGATTATCATTATCATTGCTTGATTTTACGTTATTATTCTACGTTAATATTGAATTTCATATTGCCTTTTATTTGTTCAATTTCATTTCCTTTTTTCTTTTCTCAACTTTTACGGGGTTGACAATCATAAGGCTAATTGCCCTTTTTGTTAACCCCACATTCCCATAAAATTTTGTTTGCTTCAGACCTTCCCTTTGTATTTTTCTTTTAATCGATCTTTTTCGTATATCATGCATGTCATGTTTGTATGTTAAATGTTTTTTCATGGAGAATGAAAGAAAGAAATGAAATGAACTATTGAATTGATTTTCTTCTGCAACATATTACAAATCAAATTTACATTTCAGCAATACAACATATTGAATTGAATTGAATCGATAAGGTTTATTGATAAAATTAAAAGTCTCAGCTAAAAGCGACACATCTTGAATTAACAAATAAAACTGCAACATATAGAATACATGGAAACAGTACAATGTAAAATAGGCAAATGTGGAATTAATACATTCAGTAATTTAATTGATATGGTAAAATGAACAAAAAGAGAAAGGAGACCAAAAACAAACAAAAAATGAAGAAAGAAATGAAAGAAAAAAAGAGGAAGAGAATATGATTGTTAGTCAAATAAGAGTTTACAATTGATGTTCATATCCAAAATATAATAAATATTTTGAACGTTTACACAATATAATAATGATACATTACGATTTTAAATCAAAATGAAACTGATAAATAAATGCCAAGAATTATTCATTAACTAATTAGGTGTTGCGGTAGAGTGGTTTATTCACGTGACTTTCAATCCAAGAGTTAAGGTTACGAATCCTGGTACTAATTTCATTTGGCGAGTAACTCACACTCTATTTCAAATGGGTACCTGGGAATTGCTGGGGTAGTAATAATTGCATGGCCAGCACGAAGAGTAGTATTAATACTGATATGGCTATGCTGGGTTAACAAAACACAATGATAATAGCTATGTAATGTGTGTAGGTGTTGTATAGTCAAGCCTCACCTGGCCGCGCCGCTCCTGCAGGCCTGACGTTCTTGCGTGTATCCAGTCAGTTTGGCGGCTTGTCAAGAATGTTTCAAAATATGTGCTGAAGACTGTACTTCAATGGTAATAAAAATAACAAATATACTAGCATTAATAATGAATATGAAGTATATAATTACCTTGTATTATTTAGATCAATTTGTTATAAAAATGGATATTATGTTAAAACTACTCAGTAATATATTTTTGTAGAATTATTCCTTATACGTTCTTTCTCTCATTGAAATTGACAACACGATTCTAAAAATCAAGATATATGCTGGAAAAGTGGCTTCCGTGAAGAATGAAAAGCAGAAGAGAATTGTAAAAAAGGAGACTCAAGATGAAAATGTGAAGAGAAGATATTAAAAGAAAATTGTCGTTATATCAGCCTGAAGAAGAAAACAAATATAGATAATTTCAATGTATTTTATGATGTCTGCATTAATAACCTGATTATAAAGTATTAAGAGCAGATAGTGACAAGGCGAATATAAGAACATAAAATCACTTAAGCTTCTCAAATATATTTAGGAATATGAAACTAACAGACTTTTCTAAAGCTTATACTTAAAGAAAATGGTAAATAAAGTATATCAGGTAGGTTATGTATATATAGATAATACAATTATGAGGTAAACAAAATGTTGGTCAAAGTTTTATTAAATTTGTTTTATCGTGTGGCGTCTGTCTGCCAAGTGCATGAAAATAAAAAAGCTATCCTTCAAAAATACTCAAGAGAAATATACTTCTCACTCCTTCCCCCTAACCTCTTCTACCAAAAAGAGACTAGAACGTATATCTTTAAAAATAAACACAAATTACCACCAGACTAATTTAGCGCATTAGTATGAGGACACGAAGAAAAACGAATGGGTGAATTTAAGGAAAGTCAACTTGTGTAAGGTGCAAAATGAAACCAGGGAGTTGATCAACTCCCCTGCTGAAACACTGCAATTTTCTCTCCCAAACATAATCCTAGCCGCGTAATTAGCACCAGGTACTGTGCTGAGAGACAGGAGCATATAAACCGTGGAGGCGCCGGGGCGGGCGGTGTGAGAGATACAGAACAGACGACCAAGCGCGGAAACGTAACCAAATTTTGTTGGCGCCAAATCCCGTCGAATTCCCGCCTTAAATATGTCATCAGTGCGTGGTCTCACCAAATCTCTTTCCTCTTTTTGCTTCATTTTCTCTTGAAATGACAAGAAAAATGAGAAATCCATGAAATAATTTCGCCAGGGGCCTAATCAGTGATACCCAGAGATTCGAGGGATTTCTGTTTGAACTCTTTAGTTTGTTTGTTTTTTGCTTAATCCAGAGTAGATAACAGTTTATAAATAGGTATTTCTTCTTATTTCTGCTCAGTCGTTCTGTGGCCAGAAATAGTAAAGCAATCACGGTGAAGATTTGAAAGGGCCGTATATTCAACTCGGTAAATAATTCAGTTACCGACTGACATGGAAGGCTGAGTTGTTTAATCATTTATTTTAAGATCAATGTTTTAACATCGAAATGGCTAAACTTCTGATCATTGACATTATGTTAAAGTGTCACCTATATCATGACTGTCTATGTCGAAGTAGCAAGGTTATGGTGAAAAGGATTGCCCAATAAAGAGAAGGGTAAACACTCCCTTTTGTACTGAGTATATTTCTAATATATTCTTCCAAGAATTATATAATACCTTTCTCTCTCTCTCTCTCTCTCTCTCTCTCTCTCTCTCTCTCTCTCTCTCTCTCTTTCTGACTTGCCCTTTTCACTCTCTATAACGCACACACGGAAACTCACACACAACATACACCCACACATATATTTACTCCAAACTACAGGCCCACCCACCCACGTATTCACTCTTTAGTATTGCAAAATGATTTCCTATCTGACAAGCCATTTAGATTCTATAAATATTAATACTCACACAGGCTTGACTAGATCGTGTGGAGTGTGAAAAACAATATTATTTAAAGAATACACGTTCCGCATAGTTTGAGGGTATATGTAGTTTTTGTTTATTAAAACATGATATTTCGAATTTCATGAGTATAACCAACAAGCTTTTATTTTACCTCAGGCTCCTTTACATCGTCATTTCCAATGTTGGCTTTAATTTACAAGTTTCTACAAGCTAACATAAAATGAATTTTATATATTTACGTCATTGCGGTTATTAAAAAAAAACTGTATTATCAGTATCATTATATTTCTGGTTCGAAATGTGACAAAATTCTAACGTAAAAATAATGTATTAAATACAAAATAAACTGAACAGGTATAACTGAACTATTATAAAGTGCATTAATAATATGATTAAAACAGATTAAAATGTGTAGCTTCCTCCCAGTGAACTCGACCTACTTTCACCTGTATTTATGATAGTATATATTCCCTTGAAACTCACATGAAAGGTTTGCATGGTAAGAGGTGTGTACAGACAATCATGCTACAGCGGAAATCCCCATGGCAACTTTGCCAACTGTTCAGGAAAGCAATCATAAAACAAATGCTTTTCTGAAGGTAATATTACTCCTGTAACCAGAACATGAACTTGGTCCCTGCCACATTAAACTCGCTGTAGCCCAGTAATTGTATGCATAATGATTTTTCAAGCCTTTCTTTTGGCGCCTATTGTGTATCCCTTTACACATCATTAAACTGATTGTTTAGCTATTTATGTTGCTATTTAAAGCCCATCAGCCTAATTCGAAAACAGGAGGTTTGCATTTGTAAACTATTATAACCAAATAACGCTTGGTCTAATATTGCACGTTTTGTCAGAAAGTATTTTATTTGAGTTTCGTTGTCCATAGCACTCCCCGCACGCCCCCAAATTGCTTTATTACTTCATTGTGTAATAACAGGATAAAACAAAAGAAAGTAAACGAACAAACAATTGACATTTTCTTGCGTAAATGTGTATCAAAGTTATGCTGCCGAATGTTTACTTTTAATCTATACTTATTTTTCATACAAATTGATTGTTATCCCTTCGTACTAAAATGATACCTAAAATATGGACACTTTGAGTTCATCAGGCTGTATCGTACATTTTATTTGTATCGAAGTAGCATTTCTTTTTATTGTTCAAGGATCCAAATTTACAATTAATTTTCCGTTACCTGTTCATTTAAAGTTTTTCATTTTCTACTTTGCTAATCCTCTCCAGCCCTTTTCACTCCACCCAAACATGAATTTAAATGCATATCTTGCCTTTTCTTTACCGGCTCTTTTCGATGACGTTCACGATCGGACGCTCTCGGAGTTCTCATATCAACATTCGTTATTCTCCGGAAGGTCTCGATCATCTCCGGAAGGTTTCGATCATCTCGGCTGGGTTCCGAACCATCTTCGTCACACATCTCGACACTGATACCCCCTCTCTATGTATGATGTATCAGTGGTGAATGACATGCTTATTGGTGCGTGTAACGCCATGTTGTCGCAGCCTATACCCGTGTTCCTGTATCCTGCCTTTATCATTACATCCCACTTTGCCCAAGGCTGGTTTTAACTTACCTTAACACTTAACTTGGTTTGGTTTGCATTTCCTTAAGAAAAGAAGAAGGAGGTTTTAAAAGCCCTAATACGTCACCTATCAATATTTTAAACCTAATCCTTGAACTTGGTGGGGTGGGGTGGGGTGGGGGTGGTTCTTAAGATAAAAAAGAAGGTTAGTTATAAAACAACCCCTCCCATTCTCAAAAGAGGTTCTTTTAACTTATTAACCTTAACTTGGTTTGTATTGCAAGAAAAAGGTTTTAAAAATCCTCTACACCCCTTCAGCTATCAAATACTAATTTGGTTTAAATTCCCGAAATAAAGAGGTGAGGTGAAGAGCGATCTCAAAACACCCATCTCCTTTACCGAAGAAGAATTATTTTAAAAAGATTCAACCATCTTTAGCTTTCAAACTTAAAATTTGTATTTTTTTTTTTAAAGAAAAGGAGGAGAATAAAAGAGTGCTCTTGAAACAGAGTTATCCCATATCTGAAGAAGGCTATCTCCAAATACCTTATCCATCCTAAACTATCAAAACCGAGTTCTTTTTTACCTCAACAAAAGAGGAAGGGTATAAAGAATGGTCTCTTAAAACAACAATCTCTTCACCGGAGAAGAGTTTCTTGAAAGTACGTCATCCGTCTTAGCTAATAAATCTTAACTTGGTTTGATTTACTCTACTACAGGAAGAATGAAGACCCATATAAGGATATCTTTAGATACGTCACCCATCTTCAGGCAACTTTTTCCATAGTTTTCAAAAAAGGAAAAAACATCTAATCTACATTTTGGTTATTTCGTTTTGTGCTCTTTTCATTCTTTCATCCCCCTGGTTATTTATTCAACTATTTAGTCAGTGGCTTATTCATTTACCAATTCCTTGCTTCAGTCATCTACCAATATTCGTTCATTCCTAAAAAAATCACCACAATCATTTATTCATTCATTCATTCACTTTAAACAAAAAAAAAAAATCGTCTGGAGAACGGCCAACTTGTATCAGTTGATGTACTGTCCCTGAAGTTCCGAAGCAAACTGCGAGAAGAGACCCTCACATTTATTTCCCTCTGAGAAATTCGCCCCTCCCGACAACCATCTCCCCCCTCCCCATTTTCCATTAAACCTCTGGCGGTTTTACCAGTCATCCGTGCAACCAGAACCAAAGGGGATTGTAAGAAAGAATGAGCAATCGTTTCTCTTCTTTCAACCACGTACTTCTGCTGACAGACGACACTGCAAACCTCGTTACGCCTAACCTGTTATTTCGCGCCATTTTCAGATATGGTTTGTGATCCTTGGCGGGAAAGATGGCACCCTCTGTGAACATCTCCCGTGAAATTGAGGTTGTCACACCGTCACGGCTCTAGATAACACGTAACTATGTTATATCGGTTGATACTCATTTGGTCTAATGTAAGTTCGTCTAGTCGTCATCTCGTCTAATCCCACTTCATCTGCACCCAAGATCATTTTGCACGATTACAATGACCAAGGAGATTTTACAATCGCCTTGCAATTACTATCCACTTGACAAGCCTGATCTTTTATAATTTAATCTCTATCAACATCATCTATTGTTGGTCTAAACGTCAATTTCTCTAATTTCTATATAGTCCAGCAATCACTTATGACCAGTTGAGCTACTAAATGTTTCTTGTATTTCTTTTTTCGGTTTATTGTCAGGTCAGCCTGCGACAGAGATCTGTTTGGTGAATATTAGGATATCTATCTGGGACCATGTAAACGAGTATTAGATCAAGAAGGTTAGCGAACAAACGGGCATTAGACCAAATTTTGGCTTTAATGGCTTATAGTCAAGAGACGGACTGACAAGTAGGCGATGTGAAAAGTAGACTAAGTGATCATGAGACAAAATGCGACAAGACGAATTGAAAACTGGACGAATTGACATTGGACCGAATGACAATTTGCCGTTTATTAGCAATGCTGGAGGTGAGGGAGGGCTGGGAGGCTGTCTGACTGGTGGATGGGACATGCATACACCGAAATGAATTCGGATAGGGATCAGGATATTTAGGCGTTTCCTCTCCGACTCATCTTCGTTATCTTCTCACGGTCACGGTTGATCTACGGGTATCAATGGAGCATTTGGTGAGCCTATTCTGAGAGACACGTGGAGAGATATATTTATAGAAATGTATCGCATATATATATATATATATATAGAGAGAGAGAGAGAGAGAGAGAGAGAGAGCGAGACAGAGACAGAGAGAGACACAAACACATACAGAGTCAGAGAGAGAGAGAGAGAGAGAGGGAGAGAGAGAGAGAGGTGAATGACTCTGAACATCCTAAACAGACTAAACACAGACGAGATTTAAAAAAAGTGGGTGAAATGAATGAATGTACTGAATGAGTGGGAAGTTGTAGACTAATGAATGCTAGGCCATAATATATTTTAAGAAATGTATATCAAAGCAAGGATAAGGTTGGCTTTTTAGCTTTATTGTCCTTCAACAATGTTAATCAACTACTAGCAGGTTATGAAAATGCAGAATTGTGATTTCACTGTCATGTTTGCAATCATTTTTGTCATCTCAGTTTAAAAATATCCTTTATTTGAATCACTTATACGTTATTGGAACTCTTTGAATTTCAATTCCAGCCACAAATCTCTACGTATAATTAAGTTATAGCTAATTCACAGGTTTTGATATGACATGATATATGATTAACTTAATTTGTGTGGTTCAACTATGGATATTTTCTTTTTCTTTGTAACCCATGTACATGGATTATGTATACGACATGTTATTTTTGTTACCCACTTGAATACATTTTGTAACATTGTGTTATGTTGTTGTTGTTAATAAATTCAAATTCAAATTCAATTTTACGTTATAAAGTATATCAGTGGCGGATCCAGGGGGGGGTTGGGGGGTTGCAACCCCCCCCCCTTGGGCGGCCCAAAAAAAAAAAAAAAAAAAAAAAAAGGAAAAAAAAAGAAAAAAAGAAAGAAAAAAAGAAAGAAAAAAGAACGCACGCTGGAGAGAAACCCTTTCAAGTGCAAATATTGTGAGAAGATATTCAACTCATCAGGTAACTTAACCAAACACATGATAACTCTGGATATAACTGTGTATTTAACTGTTACTTGATTTAAAAAGACGTTATCATGCACTGCTTTTTATGGTCTCCATTGTGTTAATAGATGCCAGGAAAACATCACTTACGGGGTTCAAATAAACACCCCAAAAAAAATCGGCTCGCCGCTTCGCGGCTCGTGGACGATGCTCCGCATCGTCATTATTTTGGTCAACCCCCCCCCTTAGCAAAAAGCTAGATCCGCCCCTGTATATTACTACAAAAGTAGAACTACCGTAGCAACGAAGGGAAAAGAGACAAAGTGACAGAAAGATAAACGATAAATATTGGCCAATAATATCATGTTCTTACGACATAATGGTTAGTAAGTGAATTCCAAACTAACTTAACTGGTTTATTCATGTTCCCACCTCTATGGTGCTATATGCATAAGGATAAACCATAAACCATAGAATTGAATATCGTTGACAAGACCATCAGCGAATCAGCGACAGCTTTGCTTCTCTTCACCCTGTAAAGGTCAATATTAATTTCTTGGAAGAGTATTAAAATGAATCTGTCGCAGCTCATCAAATCTTGACAAACTTTGACATGTGCTACGATTGGCCTTGCTCAACATTTTTTGCTCTATCATCTCTCACGTCTAATCGAATCTGATTTTGGCTTGATTACAATAGACAACACGCCGGTGGTTTGTCCATAAAATGTGATGGTCGTCATGGAACAACGGTAACCAAGGCTATAATTTTATGTCGAAAGAATTTGATAGGTGCTTATGACATGTCATACAAATTATGGCAATTCTAATGTTCATTTGACTTCACCGTCAATACTAAATCACGTTTCAAACTTTCTACATTATTGGCCTTTAATATTTTATATATGATATCATGCTCATTACAAGTTTGTAAATGATCGAAATCACTAAATGTGTACTCTCATCGCTACCCGTCAACATAATCATTTCTAACCCTAATATTACATTAAACTATACGTCTTCACATGTTTTAAGCCAGTAGACCTACCTTTGTCTACCCCATCTCCAAAATCATGTACATCTATCCACCAACACGAGCAATTTAATAATTAACATTATTTGTATTAATCCGACTGTTTTAGATTCATCTCATTATCACAAAACAAAACATACAATGTATCCATCAAACATAATTATTCCTTACATTACCATACATCAGCGTAATATCTCCCTTTAAATAGAAATAGTCGTACATACACCCTTGTACTGGTGACACTGACCTAGACCACTGTGGTAAATGACAACCGTCCAAGGGGAATTCCCCCGTAGTCCTTAGGGGGAAACTCCCTTACCCACAAGCCATTGCGACCAGAACAGCCAGTCCCGTGTGTCTGTCAACAATGCTCTGGCCGGGAGTCATCCCTTGTGCGAACTGCATGATGTATGCCTATCAACATTGTGTTGTGGTGTGTTTGTTAATGTATGTTATGATTATTTTAAATACATCCAATACTAAAAGCAACTGAGTAAATATGAGTAAGAAAAGGCCCTTTGTGGCGTCAACAATAGCAGATAAAAGGAAGGGGAGCGGGCTTACGATTACGATTACGTTGCGAAAGAAAGTGATTGAAAACAATTAGGAAAGCTATAGATGAGCACAAATATATAGTCACTGTAAAGTTTTGGAATGAAATAAAATAGAGATAAATTATCTCAATATTGCTGAAATATCATATGCACTATACGCAGAAGTGGGTATATGGGATTACACACACAGGTGACGTGAAAGTTTGGTCAAAACTTTTCAAATATTTCTCATATTTTGGGGTTCAATATACGAAGATTGAAAATCAAGTCACTTCAGGGAACAATTGACGATCATATTCTTCCAAAGCGACCTACAAAGAATGAGAAGGATCGCAAATTATTTTGCACCCTTTCCAGAACTTTAGCACTTTCTCACATTAGGGTAGATTTTCTTCTGTAAATGAGTAACCAGCCTGTTACGTGTCAGAAAATGGACACACCTACATCTCTTAACGAAACAACTCTGATGTTTACAAACAGGTGTCTGGATGAATGGAAAAGGAGGAAACAATAAATGTTAGTTTGAATTAAGTCTCGATGCTATTGTTCTGTTTTGGTTAAGATTTATGAAGTTGATCAAACGCATGACAGGTGAGGGTGAGGGAGTAACCAACGTGAAGGAAAATCAATCATAAGGGAACCCGAAGGAAAGTGGAGCATGGGGAGCAAGGGCGCCACTGGGAAGGAAGGGGAGGAGGGGGAGGAGGGGGAGGAGGGGGTGTGGGGTGTGACACCTCCAGAAATTACATCTGTCGGTAAGTTAGGAAATATTGGAACCTTGTCGGCAAATCAGCAACAACAAAAAAACAAACAAAAAAAGGACAACTAGTTTTACCCTTGTCTACGAATATGAAAAATGCCAAGATCAGTCTTACACTTGTCGCCAAATTTGAAGCTGGGATGACCCCCTTTTTACCTAATAATTTTAAAACTTGGTCCGACATCACCCCCCCCCCTCCCCCTCACACACACACACACACACACACACACACGCACACACGCTCACACGCTTTACAGTTCCACAATTGAGTCTGGCGCCGCCCCGCCTAGTAGACACACAGCAGTGCGTAGTCGAGAGAGGGGGGGGGGGGGGGCTCTTGTTCAACCATTAGCGGGATTATACTGTTCAAAGCAGAATTTGGCCTGATCACGATGGAATTATTATCGGAAACATTTATTGACCCACGAACCCGATTTGTGCCAATCTTAATTGTACCAGTGCTCCAAACACGTTTTCAGACACTATCAGTCCTATTTGATGCAATGTAAACACCCTATTGTTGTCTGTATGTTACAATACAATCGTTATTGGCTATTGTGATGTAATATTACCAAATTTCAATGGGCGATATACTTGGTTGTCTTGAAACTGGCCATTGTCACTTGAAATAAGCTGTTAAAATGCGAGATACATTGTTTCTTCTATTCAAAAGAGAATATTCTATATTGGTTACTAGCTGCTTTATTTTGATGCAACTATGGGAACCGACGAACCAACATAGCCATTACCAGAATAATTATACAATTTGAAAATATGACGTCGACATTGTTCAACATCAGGGTAATTTTGTGCCTGACCGACTTTCTGGCAATTAGATGACCAACTGAGCGATTTTTCCTCGATTTGGAGTGAAAGGTGATCGTGATTGGACGAAAAATTAACCAAGTTGGGCATAACATTGTCTAAACTTGGTCGGACACAATTAACCGTTCTATTATTCAGTTTTTCACCCAACCTTTTTTCTTTTACAGAAAGTGATTTTTTCTTTTCACCCACCCGTTCGGTCGTCGAGGAAATGAACTCTAATTGTCAAGATCAACTGCACGCTGGGAAATGTTAGCCAACATGGCCATCATCCAAAACATTCTCCTGTGTGTACCCCTCCGTCCGATGATGACAGGAGTAACATGGGTACACTGTGGTAAGGAGGGCGGGGGCGAAGAGCTAGGGAAGGGGGATCTTTTACCCTTCACTTCACAAATTCTAGCATAGGAGCCCACAACGCAATACATGGAATCAAAGAATTTACTATATCCAAACTTTGTACCAAAATCCAAGGTGACGAACTGCGTATAACATAAATTAACTTTTACTATGTTGTACGAATCGCGGGAAAGTAGTTTGAGTTAAGTATTCATAACATTTTCAATCCCGACATTAAGCGTTTTAAGCTTTAACTGATTATGATATCTCTCCATAAAGATGATGATGTTGGCTAATATCTATATTTTGAAGAAGGCATGGGTAAAGTGAAACTTTAAAGTAAAATAACCGACAGATAATAAAATCTATATCATTTGTGTAGGTAATGGCATAAAGAATCCCTCACGCAAATTCTAAGAAATGAAGTCAAGTAGACGACAGGTACCTTTGAGGTTGTATCCCTACAGTGCTTTTAAAGGCAGGTGAAATGTCGTGACAAAATATTTGGGCATAGCCTTGAATTAGCCCCCTCCTCGGGTTTTGACGTAACTTAGCTCGGAGCAAGGTATACGTTTCGTCAATGCCTGCACGAAAGCCCAATTCGGCGTGAAGTACACCGTAACTGTATGCAAAAGGTGGAGTAATTTTTCTTACATCTTCTCATAAAATCATTGTGACAGTAAAATTATAGTTTATTCTTGATAGGCCTATATAAAATGTATATTTTCCCAGAATGTTATTGATCAATCTCTTGCATTTCTAAGACTCTTTATATTGACTAAGCAGGTTCTGGGAAGATATAAACTTTTTATATAAAGAATACACAATTATTGGCACAATCACTTCATTAAAAGGGATACGAAAAAAACATTCCGACACTGTGGGCAAAATTACCGTTTATATGAAGTTGTACATCAAAATTTAGATAAGACAATTACCGTACTGGTACATCCATTTCAAGCTCTTTCTTTCATAGATAATTAATAATCATTTCAGGAATTATCATGGCATCGTGCATAGGAAAATTGCATATGCTGTACATTCGTTATCTATCTATTTAGTGATCATACATTTTAACTTTCGATGGTCCAATTCAAATGATTATTTCAAAGTAATTCCCGCACACCAGTTTGTACTCAACATATCTCAAAATGGAATAAAAGTATCTCTGTTTTTGTTCTAGAAAACACTTCATCTTTCCATATCTGCTGTAGATATGAGTTGATTATTGTCTTGTATAAACTTGCTTACTCTTCTATTTTATCAGACAATTTTTTTTTAAATCACTTTTCATCTAATACTCATCGTCTGGAAAACTAAACTGATGTCTTGAAAATTTGAGTATGACGAGCAAAGAACGCATTGTTTTTTTTCACCACCTAATCAGCTATATAGTGTAACTCGATCAGCGTCTCTCAGTTTTGCATCTGAAATGGATTAAAAACATACAAAATAAAAGGAGATTTATGAACATGGCTTTCGTTTTGTCTGGTGTTAACTCTCCCTCGAAGCTCTTATGACTTATCTCGATATCATAACTCATAAATCAAATAATCACGAGTCCCGAAAGTTTAGTATTTGGGGGAATGGTCTAGATTTCAAAGGCACGTGGCAGAAAGCTTGAAAAACAGTTGAAGGGCATATACATACACAATAGAAGTTATAAATATATTTGAGACGGAAATCATGATGTATAAAACAGACTTTCCTCCTCGCCATATACAAGTTTCATTTGTTGTTTTTCAATGGTTTCACTTCGTTGTGTATTTTTATTGACATGATTGTATTAAAACAAAATAAAGACGGGTATGCCAATGTAAAGCGCGTTAGGACAACTATACCCACTATTGCCGGGCAGGTATTCGTCGGGAAAATGGGCTTTGCGGAGGAAAGATAGTTTAGGTGAATAAGAAAAAATAATCTTTACCAAATTACTGACGATCCCATCAATAAACATGTTTTTTTTTAACGGTTTACACATTTACGTGCATGTTTATTAGTTTAAAAGTCCCGATGCATACAATGTAAACAGTATTGACAATGAGGGGGCAACACCACCCCCCCCCTCCCCCTTCTAGCGACGCCAATGAGCTATTCTAGCGACGCATCGGTAGATGATTTATATTTCATCCTGCAAGCTGAACAATGGTACATTTGAGATCAGAACTTAATTATCCAGAGGGACCTTTCAACAAAATTGTCAAACCGAAAAATTAAGCAGTATTATAACCATGTTAATATCTCTACGTTTCTGGCAGGTTAAACGATTTATACTTGTTGTCTTGCAGAATCGACACCTATAAATATCTCCAAGCTGTCAACAAAAATTATCCATTTTAAACTGAAGGTCGTAGATTTGATAGGTCTTTTGTGTCCATCAATTTGCCTCGACTTTTTAGCCGGTAAAGTAGTCCAGTGGGCAGCCAAAGATCCTGACCTTTCACGAAGAATTGGTAACAAATCACGATTTTAGTCAACTGAGGGAGAAAACGAATTTGGTTAAGACGAGGTATCAGTTAGATCGATTTAGGACACGCAACTGTTCAAATGCTAGATGTCCGTATTTTACGGAGTATTAAAAGTAGCAAGTTTTTTGACTCGCAGCAAGATTTATTGCATTCGCGATTGACCGATATTGATGATTTGTGACCTTTGTTTTTAAGGAAGATCAGTGCGCGGAAAAGGCGCCAAATCTAAATAAAATCCGAAGCGATTGCTCTACTGCAATACTGTGAGCAAATCGCGCGACCCACAATTACTCTGCCATTATGATTTAATTGTAATACTTTTTTGAAAATTGACTGAAAATTGACCTTTCCCTAAAGGACTGTAGTAATAGAGTACTACTGAATGAATTCAATTATTTGTAATATCTATTAAAGGTAATACAAAGTTTTGGGAATTTTTGAAAATTGGGTGGATAGTCATTCTATACAATTTTGATATATTTGGATGCGCCTGTGGATGTATTATAAGCACTATAAAATTTAGCCCCTAAAATACTTCTGCTTTCGAGATAAATTGAATATAAAAATTTACCGGTGCTCCCGGTAAATTTTGATGAATATCAAAAAGCGCCTACAGCCGTACAAATGGTAGCTGCGACCATGAAAATCTCAGAATATGTAGTTGTGATATATAATTTCCAAACGGGAATAGCTAATCGGTCGATTTTAGTCGAGAAACATTGTTTTATAGCTTAATTAATATCTTGACCTTGAGAGGCAGCTATACAATATAAAGTGTTTATTATGTCAGTTTCAAAACTTCAGACTCGATTTCAACCGCGACAACGATCGCTGAATAATGTAAGATCGCATATATGCTTCCAATATGTCCATTTGAACCAAATTCATGACTTCATACCAAAACTTTGTAATACCTTTAATGCCTAGTGAACGTATTGTAAGTGATTGGGTAAAGGGACCCCTTTTTCTCACTAATTATGAAGCGAAATTGTCGATTTCTGTTTTTGTAATCCGAAGATTTCGTATGAACTATGGTTTAGTTCCTGAGCAAGTTAAGATGGTCGTTATAATTCCTATAGCATTGGCCTGGGAACTTAGGAGAAAATCATGTAGCGACTATAGTCACTATACCGCTTTCCTGCGAAATGCTGTTATAGCAATAAGGTTATAAAATATCATATCCGTCAAATCCACACATATTTGCATACTAAACGTACCGGTTTTGGTTCCCAAGCTTGCTAACATCAATTGCAACGAGTGGGATCAATGTGATTCAAGACGGAAGATGGTGGTCAGATACCATGTAACGCCCCAGCATGCCTGCCGATGTGACGGGGTACCGGTGAGCTATTTACACCATCACATAGATCAGGGCCAGGGGTTAACGCGATGGGACCCCGATTACAGGACCAAATCACTACCACGTGCCACCAATTGCACCCTATTTATTCGGCTTTATACCCGTTCTAAGTGGGGAATTTACCACTCGTGGAGAGGCGCGTAGAGGAAAGTAACCGAAAACCTAATTTATTCTATTTACAGGGATGATAAAAGCAAGATGTTCTGAACCTAAATTAACATCTTCCCGGGACTCCAGAATGTCAAAAAATGGAGAAACTGGGACATAATGACAGAACAGCGTCATAAGCAGCTGCAGAGGCGTCGGAACAATCCCCATTTGCCAAACAATTTTTTTTTTTTTTTTTTTTTTTTTTGGGGGGGGGGGGGAAGTATGATAATCTAGTGCTGATCGAGTAACCATTTTGTGAGCTCTTGTGCGATATAATGTAAATGTGTACGTCCTTTGGCCAGACGTTGATCTACATTTGCCGCTCCATACCCAGGAGAGAATGGGAACATGGTAGGATGACGAAAGCATTGGTGATAGAAATTGCCATATGCCCTCACGGATTATGGTAGGAATACGCCCCAAGTGGAGAGCGTGTACATAGTGAAACCGATAACCGGGGTAATAAGAATATAATGTAGAGCGTTTAGACTTAGAGACGGTATATCAATCCAGATCTCTCATACAGTGCATGTTTATTTTAAAATACATTTTTTTTTGCGTTGTATATATCGCATTGCTTCTTCGCCAGTAAAGCGATGGCCATTCCCTCCCCAAATCAAAAGATCCTGCTGTACTACTACTTACTGGATCTGAAACCAAGCAATCGGGCAAGCAATACGAAAATGGAGGAAGACCCGCATAATAAAAAAGAGATTGAAAGAATAACATTTAAAATGCATGATCATTTTTCCGGGAGACTTATGCAAGGGGTAATGAGGTCTACACTGCATGCGGATCGATAGCCCACTTCTTCTTTCGCTCTGTATCATAGCTCGTGATTCTGGCCAGTATTATGTCTTATCTCACTTCATCATAACATTATTACAAACCACCATGTGCAGAATTTGATTTCTTTTTAGTCTGGTCCTCTAGCTAGCTCCTACCGATGTAGCGATGTAAACTGTATAAAGAATACCCTATCCTACCTTTTTCCTCAGTCTCAGAAATATACCTTTACATTTCGCTTTTCCAATTTAGTTTGAACTAAGCATTTTTTCTTGCTTTCCTATTTAACCCGTTGACCTATATTTTCGCCGTAAACATGTCCAGACGATCACAAACAAGTAAACAAACAGGTGGTCTCAGTAGCCCACGTGGTTTATCAATCATTGCCATGGCCACACGAGTCGATCGCAGACAGAACGAGCCGACAGACTACTCTTGCGCGGTAATCACTTCCAAAACAAGCCACTCGTCATTCTGAAAACGCCACCTGGCTGGATTTAGGGGGAAACGTATATTGGCGATTTTATTTCGTAAAATATATTCATTGCATTGATGGGAGGTCAGGGTTTAGTAATAGAGCAACGAATGAATGACAAGTAATTCAGCCGAGACTGAGAAAGGTAGGGGAAATTGTTTATAATTTTTTTTTTACTCCCTTATGATTGTATAATTCATTGCTCTTTGTGTCATGATTGTTTCGCAAATCCCAATCATTTGTTATTTGGCGATGTAAAATAATCACAAATCACCGTATACAATGATTTAATTTCGTTTTCGTTCGTATACCTTAAGAGTGTTGTGATGAAAGCCTCTGGCCCTAAATGTGAAACAAATACTCTTGAGTTTGCTACCAAAGCAGCGGCTTATCTTTTACTTATTGTTATGAATTATAATGTAGGCCTGAAAAAGGGAACAAGTAGACACATTCTTCCATAGAATAACAAGAGGACACCTACAAACGTTTGATTCTATGTCTTAAAAAATTAAGAAAACCAGTCACTCTACTATAGCTGAATAGTACGACTAGCGCTTGGAACAACAGGTTGTTCCACAAGAAATCGCCCAAATTGGCGATTTAATCGCAGCATCTCCACCGTCTTCTTACCGTCTTCTTGTCGTCTGCAAGAGGCTGTTATTGAGTAAACGCGTTTCTTGGAATAAGAAGAGCCCAGGTCGGGGTCATGCCACACGATGACCTGTTGATGGAGGGAGGTGAATGACAATTTAATGGATTAAATTTTAGAACTTGGGTGCAGTTGATTGTAAGTCTTGTTAAATCATTAAACCATGGTCGCTACTCAGCGGTAAGTTGGAATGACAGACTCAATTTGTGTCTGAAAGTCTGCAACTGAGACTATCTATAGGGGATAAAAATGAGGATAGGTTTTTCTCATTAAAGCTATCTTTTAGCATACCACTGTACATATTTAGCTATCATTGAAGGAATAAATAAAAAAACTGAACTAAACTTGGGGGTGGGTTGGGACGACTTGTTTGCGCCCTCCAGTAGCATAGAAGACAATATATGGGAGCACACGCCCCAAAATTTTGTATTGCTTCAAGGCGCCGCTGTAGATTATTTGTTTTTGTTCAAAAAAACGAAAAAACGAAAATGATACAAGTTCTATCGTCCATTTTAATGTCACCGCAGTGAAACCATGACCTTCTTTTTAAAACTCATAACCCCTGAAAATTATTCACCACGTCGATGGCACCCTTTTTATTTTGAATAATTATCCTAGCATGCAAATAAGTGTCTGTGATCACCCCCCCCCCCCCAAAAAAAAAAAAATAAATAAAAAAATAAAAAAATAAAAAAAAAAAAAATAATAATAATAAATAAATAAACAAATAAAATAAGTAAATACAAAATAAAAAAATAAAATAAAATAAATAAATTTAAAAAAAAATGAAATAATTTTTTTTTTAAATCGCAGAACCCAGTGTCATTTAATCCATGACCTGGAACATATCGAACAAAATTTTACCCACACGTTTAAAAGAAAGATTATAAAGTTATTTTTAATCCACTTTCGTAGATTTTTTAAAAAGAACGAGCACACCAATATAGCATGATTTCAAATGGAGTTATGAATATTGTAAATTAATTTACTTTCATCAATACCACAGCTGTGTAGAGCAGGGAAATGCAATTTTATATGGCAAGGCTTGCGGTTTCGAGGCAAAACAGAATTTTAACTGTTGAACTTGCGACGTATAACCGACATTTCCTTTTCATAAATAAAGGATGCTGACGGGATTTGGAAAGTTTTATCAACGCATCTTTTGATATTATATCTCATTATGAAATGTTCATCTATATAGTATGGGTCTTGGTCTAGACGGGGCACAAATACAGGCCCCTGGGAAGGGGGAGGTACTAGGATTGGGGCCACGTAGACATTTTGAAAGGTTTAGCAATTAATGATATCAGTGATATCTGCACCCAGCAGAAACCCTCCCAAAATGTGTATGTATCTTTTGCGCCGCAGATTAAGAGAGACTGAGAGAGAGAGAGAGAGAGAGAGAGAGAGAGAGAGAGAGAGAGAGAGAGAGAGAGAGAGAGAGAGAGAGAGGGGGGGGGTGAAAACGAGACAAAAAAGAAGAACAGATAAACGCCTGCGAGTTGTCTTTCATAATTTCATATATCACGTAAATTAAAAAAATATATAAACAAATATGATAATAAAAAGAATATTAAATTCTCCAGGGCTTCTGAAGGTGGACTGAAACTGGTTTGTTTCAGTTGAAGACTCATCCATACCTATCCACAAAAAGCTGGCTTTATTTGGTATTAGACACTTTTGAGCTCCTATAATATAAAGATGATTATGATGATAAAGGATTCTTTTCGTCAGACACCTGTTTGCAAGTGGTTGGCATACTTGTATTCCGTCCAAAGCTAAACAAAGTACAGACGTTTTATTACGTTTATATTTTTCTGTATTTTAAAGTTATATTATAAATGGAATTCGAGAAGAAAAAAAATCGGATAGAAGTATATTATTATATTTTTTTCTCAGAAATTTTCACTCTCAAACTCGAATGTTTCCTTATTTGGATGTAGACTGCAGTGTCGTCTCTGATTTAGAAGCTTAGTAGGGAGCGTACACTTGATGGGGAGGGGGTATGAATAATGGAATGTCAAACTTACGGACACTGGGAGGAGACATTCAACAACGCTTTAGGACGGGATGGATATGGAGAGATGACTGGAGAGAGACAGAGAGAGACAGAGCGACAGAGAGAGAGAGAGAGAGAGAGAGAGAGAGGAGAGAGAGAGAGAGAGGGGGGGGGGAGAGAGAGGCATACAGACAGACAGACAGACAGGCTTAGAAACGCTAACAGACAAAATGAGATGGCGAGGAAAGGTGACGGACAGTGAGATAAAAATTTAAAAAAACCAAGAATGGTCATACACAAACACATCCAGCGTTGATCCAGTGGTGTTGAGATCGGGAAAAGCATGCCACCCTCCTCTTTATTTACCTACAAAAAAGGAATAAAGATAGGAGAAATTAATATAGAAAATGAAGATGAAGTAACGGGAAGGAGAATATGTTGTTATAGTTATTGAGAGAAAACAAGCTTTTAAAATTATATACGAAAAGGCAGAAGACAAGCAGAACGAAAAACGTACTGATAAACGAATGAAAAAAAGACAAAGAAGGGAAGGCAAAGAATTAGGCTAAGAATATGAAAAGGAGGAATCTGTGAACGAAATGATATAGAGAATCACAAGAAAATAGAGGCATTCCATCAGGTGGTTGTGTCCCCTCACGTCGTTATCAATGGAATTCGCTTTGCTCCAAATCTGGTTCGTTTATCATAAATATGAAGATATGAGATGCAAAAGGACGTGATATTAATTCTAAAGAAAACCTTCTTCTTTCATCCTTGCCACCTGTTGAGTATGAAATCCTCAGCAATGTAATCTCTCCATTGAATACAAATTAGAACATTTCATTCATTTAAAAAGTAAGGTTGTTAAATTTCAAAAGACGAAGAATAACATTTTTTCATCCGTTATTACAGAATTAATTAGGCATGGCTATTTTTCCTTCTGATATACATAATCAAATTTTAAAGTGATATCATTAAAATGTAAAATTCCTGTTCCATTGCACATTTCCCCTTTATTTACGTTTTATATGGATCATTTTCAAATTCTCGACCACTACTGTGATATATTCTTCTTAGAATGTATGGTTTGGTATTTTTAAAAACAATTTCGTGGGATGGGATATGTAAAATACTCTTTCTTGGAATCGCCATATCTTTCGTATTTTCTATCGGAATAATCATGTAAAGATATAGCAGTACCAGAGGAATATATTTTTCGATAATGAAGATGAATAAATAACTTTCAAATATCATGATTCATAATGGAAATAGTGTTTTGAATGATTGAATTGTAAAAACTTTACAGTTTGGCTGAAAGTGAAAAGTACATTTTAATCGTTTCATTTCCTTATATCTTAATTTTAAAAGGGAATGCAGTGAATACAACTCCTCTTACCTATAGATATAATGTAATGAGCAACACTTAAGGCATCTCAGTGCTGGGATTACAGATTATTTTCCCAAAAAATGTTCTAAAGCCATTCTGTTTCTCTGGGGCCCTTACAAGTAAAACATATATCGTAATGACGCCACACCAGTTGGAGCTGTTAGTGAGATGTTACTCTCCAATCGTGACCATATTTGGGCAAAAAATATCATCTCCCCAACCAACCGCAAATTTCTCCCCTGTTTTTTCCCCTCTCATCCCTCAATCATGTTTATCTGTCATTCCTCTTGTCCAACAATGATGTCGGGAGAAAGGGAGAGAGGGAGAGAGAAATAGAGAGAGAGATGAGAGAGAATGGTTCGACTGATTGAGACTGCAAGGTGGTCATTGAAGATGAACATTCAGTCGTCTGCTCCTCGAGATAACATTTTTCCTCCTCCCCCCTTTTTTGAGGGGGGGGGGGGGCGATAAGCTTGATGATGATTGTAAGGAAATATCCTGATATTATAATAATGAGAAATAGACACGGTTATAAAGACCCTCGAGAGAGGGGTAGGGAAATAAGAATGTCGTCACAGCTAGAAAAAGTGGAAAAAGTGAAACCACTTGTTGATTCAGTTCCTTTGAATTCTCATTTCAAATTGAGGGTATTTTTCATTGACGCTTATTTGCATAACACTAATTGACAACAAAAGAATATTGAACTACATATATTTTGAAAATGTGACCATTGTCATACAATCTGGAGACAGGGTCCCTCACTTTAACTGATAAATATCCTAAAACATTTTGCTGGGATTATACTAATAATTATAGCAAAAACAATTATCCCAGTCGTTATACACCCAAAACCCATTTTCCTGTTTTTGATAGATATTGCCTGATAACATCTAAATCATTATTTAATGAACATTCACTCGAAGGAAATTTAGATATAAAATTTGTTACGAGCATTTAAAAAGAGATAAAAGTGTAAAATATATGGGGTTCTATGACAAAGAGGAGGACGAGAGGGGGGGGGGGGGGGGAGGGGAGAGGAGGAGGGGGAGGGTTGTATGGAGAACATCGTAGCAAACTCAGGCTCACTGGTAACATGCATTGCTCTAAAGCGTTATCTCGTAACTGAGATTCTTGAAAATGAAAGTGCATATGGTAAGTAGTCAACAGGTGTCTTGTGGTAGATTTCTTTAAAATAAATAATTTGGTCTCGATATTTCTTGATAAACTTTCATTTGTAATCATCATCTCAGTATTTCGTGACACACTTTCATTTTAAACTATTACCACAGCATTTCGTGATCAAGTCTCATTTTGCAGCATTATCACAGCATTCCGTGATGCCCTATATAAACTTCATGTCCTTCATGGAAAGACGTTGTATTTCACCCAAATATCACTTTGTGATTACAACTTTTAAAGTGACTCGGCAATTGCCTCAGATTCTTAAACAAAATCCTGGATTTAGATCATGCTGCAATCATAATTATAAATAGGTCAGTCACGAATCCCATGACTTTTACAAGCCGATCGCCTGTCTGATTATCAAGATATCTATGATTGGAAATCGAAATTTCATTTTCCGTTTTTATAACACTACAGTCTATTGGGGAAAACGAGTATGGTAAAACCGGTCACTCAAAGATTTTTACTTTTTTGAGGCACTTCATGATCGTTTCGACGCGCAATTTTTGAAGGCTTCAATGTTACACCATAAGACACTGTTAACATGTAAAGCCGTGCATCTCAGATTTAACATTGTTAAACGATGCCTTTAAGAAGAAAAAATATCGGATTCAGGGTGGAAAGTGTTGTCTGCCTCACTCAGACCATGGTTTGTGGTAGCTAGGTCCATGCTCAGACAGCCTATGGAGACGTGAGAGAAACACGGAAATAATTTGCTGCATGATTGTGACAAAGATATGATTATAGTTGGACCATGGTGTGACCTAATTCCTCATCATGCTGTGTTGTATGCCATGTTGGTATCATTTTGCTTTTCAATATGACCTCTTTCTTTCTTGAAATGCTCTTGAGCTTTGATTCGAGATCGCTTTTCATTTTCCAGATGGTTTTAGCAAGTCATTTTCATTTCATTTATTTCGAACAAGTCCGTTGAATCCATTGAAAAATTAATTAAAAAAATAATAACAGGTATTGATATCCTTGTCAATCTTTGTTATAACCACACATTGTAAATTAGCATTCATATATAACATTGTAAACAATTGATGATATGAAATGAATTAAAGAGATTGGGTAACTTTGTCTCAGATTCTAAAACAAAATCCTACAATGATAATTAAAAACCCCATGACTTTTTCAGGCCGATCGCCTGTCTGATTATCAAGATATTTATGATTGAAAATCGAAATTTCATTTTGTGTTTTCCTAACGGTTTTCATAACACTAAAGTCTATTGGGAAAACGAGTATGGTAAAACCGGTCACTCAAATATTTTACTTTTTTGAGGATTACACCATATTACAGACACTGATAACAGGTAGGGCCGTGCATCTCAGATTTAACATTGTTGAACGATGCCTTTAAGGCCTAGCTGACCATAAGCATGTTTGCACGCTTGGTGAGGCTCGTTGAAATATCAGATGTAAAATAGAATATTCTAGAACATAATTATTACATTTCAAACGAGTTCAACATCCGGGTGGTTTAGTGACATTAGTGTATCCTCTTTTATTTCAAGTTGCATGTGTGCAGCGCTTTGTAACTGCAAGGAAAAGGCGCTATATAAAATATCTTTTGGATTGGATTGGAACTGCCAAGAAGCATAATTCCATTTAAATTGAGATATGCAACCAAACGTCTAATTCAATCACATTAGTTCCTTATTATTTCAACGTTAATTGTTAATCCAGACTGTTCTCATTAAAGAGTATTGCCAGGCGACGATATATTGATACACAGACTGATTTCAACAATAGTGTGTTCGAAATCAAGGCTTTCAACAAAAACATTAACAAAGACCAGTTATCACGTTCTCCTAATGCAAGTCTCTAACCTCAGTTTCATAGCATACGAAAAATATGGAACTCGTCACAACTGTTTTAAATCACATCCCCAATAAAAGAGGGGAGTGGTATAGAAGCGGTGTGAGGGTGGAAATAATTGTTTCGTATATTAGCCCAATTGTGTCTAATCAAAAACTGTATTGGTATTGAGGTTAGATGCCGATGGATTAAAGAGTCTGCTTAACGCGCAGTTCCCACTGTCACTAATTTCATTTGGTGTATAGAAATTAGTAAAATATGCACACTCGCATGTGTGTACCCGCGTAGACTGCATAGTGCGTACATACCAACCGAGCACAACGGAATACGAGTTGACATTTTGTTGGGGGTGGCTGTGGAAACGTTTTGTGGCGCGTGTGTCGATGAGTGTCGCCATCTGGTGAGGGAGGTCGCGTGGCCAGGGCACCGGGGTCACACGAGGACATGACCGCTCACACGATGAGCCCTAGAGGTCAAACAAATATATATCAATATATTATGCTGTTTGTTCGTCTCTGGCTCCCTACAGAGAGTAGGAAGTATCAGTTGAGATATAATATTATTTGCCAATAATGCCCTTTTCGCAATAATGTAACAAACATGAAGTAGAAAAAGGAGTTGTAAAGAGAAAAGGTAAGAAATAGAAAAAGCTACAAAATAGACGCTCCGTCTTAGTTGTTCCTTATTCCCCTCACAGAGCGTAGGGTTTTTTGTTGGGTATTATTGCCAATAATGTTTTTTTTTCTTTCACAATGATGTAACATAAATGTGTTGGCGTATAAAGGGAAAATGTAAGAGTCAATATAAAAAGCTACCAACAAAATATGATAATCGGCGTTTCTCTCGTTCCTTGTTTGATATGTTTTCTTTTCCTTCCTTATTACATCCATATGTTCTTCTCTAACACACAGTCCCATTACACGATCATGTTGAGTGATTTCTGTTTCACGAGTTCGTGTGCCGCAAAATATTCTGGAATATTCGGATGACATAATTTTGAGCTGGGGGGAGAGGGGGGGGGGGGGTGGTGTATTCTTTGCGGCATCATTTTAATGGAAGCCGTCGGACTTACTTTACCGACAAGGATGCTCTCGATAGAGCAATTTGCAACAAGCAAACACTTCGGTGTTTGAAAAATTAACATTTCATTTTAGAAAAGTTTCGAAATAAATATATTAGATAGGTTTGGAAATTGAATTTTTGACGACGTTCTCCAACTTTCCACGACTCCCCCATTTGAATTTGCAAGAATGTGTAAACGTCATGCGTAGTGCGTTATACACTTTTTGAGTAAAGAGCTCTGATTAGAAAGTAACATTTTGAAAACCATTTTCGAAGATGATTTCAGATTTTGAGGTAATCGCACCCGAATGAACAGGAACTAACGTTCATTTTTGTCACGTTTGTGTAGTAGCCTCAGAGCGAACTAAACCAGGCAGTGAAGGCGTCCAATTTCTATCAATCGAGCTCATGTAGGCCTATTCATTCCACAGCGGAAAGTAGGCCTATCTAAGAAAAAGGTTTTAATCATTAGAGGCTAACCACAAGGATATCAATATTAATTTGAATGAAATCAACAAAATCATTAACCAAGATAAGTCTTATGGTATATTTACGACCATTATAACGATAAGAACATGTGGAAAATTCATATATTCTGACCCGCCGACAGTGAATGATTTATAAGAGGGTTGAATGTGGCACGCGACTCCAAAAATAAAGATTTTGTTTTATTCATTTTTAAAGTGAGTGATTTTTAAAGTGAGTAAGCAGAGGTATTTCATGAACTTGGGTTGAGATGACATCTTTGAAAGCAATCAAATACTGGGCATACGTCATTTTCTCTCTGTCTTTCTTCTAAGAGCTAATCAAATGATGGATGATGAGGATCAGAAATACATTTTCCATCCCAATATGACTATACAGGTTGTGGATTTTACTTGACGCAGCATTCTTGAATTATAAAGTCATGGTGGGCTTGAAGATGATGGGAATGTAGGGCAGTAAATAAATGAATAATCCTCACCATCCATCAATTGATTAACTTTTACAATAAAGGAGGAAAATAACAACAATATGATCGCTTTCAAAGATGTGTCTCATAACATGATGATGATGATGATGATGATGATGATGATAATAGCGCCTCGGAAAAGGCGCTATATAAATTCAATTTTCTTTAGTATTATGACGATGATGATTCTAGTAGTGGTGATGGTAATGGTTGTGGTGTTGAGAGTAGGAGTGGGAGTGGGAGTGGAAGTGGTGGTGGTGGTGGCGGTGGTGGTGGTGGTGATAATGAAGATGATGATGACGATGCAAATCTTGCACTACAGTAATTAAATTATGTTTTTATTCAATTCACAGATATAATCATTTACCTCACCGCAAACTGAAAACTGCAATGGTCGTGTTTCATGTGGTAACATCATTATCACAACAGACAGTCATTTGATGAGAGGGAGGCATAAAAAAAAGAATTTTCTCTTAGGTTTGTGATAATGTCAAGAACTCAGCATGCCCTGGCACAACCTCATAATATCATCATTTAATATAGTTTTGTTTGATTATGGTACGAGTACGGTGAGGAATTCAACGACTACAATGATGACAACGATGTATGGTGAGATGAAGGCACACACGTGAAACCATTAAGAGAGTCGCAACAAAGAGGAATGATATTTGAGAATATATTGTAAGGATGGAAAGAGGCATTTTTTAAATGTTTGTTTGTTTTGTTTTGTTTGTTTGTTTGTTTGTTTTAATGTGGGAGGAAATCTTGAGGTTACGCTGTTAAGAGGATTAATGTCATGATTATTGAGGTTAAAGATATCACTAATATGATGACGATGATGAGGATGACGTTAATGGTAGTGGTGGTGGTAGTTGAGGTGGTGGTGATGGTGGCGGTGGTGATGATGATGATGGAGGTGATGGTGGTGATAATCAAGATGATGAGAAGGAGGAGGAGAAGGGTGATTGCCATGATGTTGTTGATGATGGTGATGGTGATGACGAAGATAGTGATGATGATGGTGATGACGAAGATAGTGAGGATGATGGTAATGATGGTGGTGGAGATGATGATGACGTTATCGGTAGTGATGGTGGCGTTGGTAGTGATGATGAGGAAGATGACTTCACAGGTGTAAGAAGAGAAGTTGTAATGGAAATAGAGATAACGACTAATTATAACGGTATTTTTTCTTTTTTCTTTTGCACGACGATAATGATGATGATGATAGAAGGGTGGGTTGGAGGAGGAAAATGATGATAGGGAACCGCAATCTAAAGAGTAAAAGACATGTGTGCCCCTCACTTTCTACGACTTAAAACACTCAGAGTCAACGCTTTTTGCTGATTGCTTCTACAGCACACCCCTTCATCCACAGAGAGTCGTTGCCATGACAACAATGTCACCTGAATTATTGTTCGACCGTCACATATTTGTGCTGTGCAATTTACACATTATATAAATACATATATTATATAAGACAGTCTATATTTCTGCTCGGAGTTCGAATAGATACAAAAATTAGGAGAAATAATGATGCTCCGTACACGAATAAATTGTTGTAAAAATTTAAATATAACGTATATAATTATATTTCCTTTCGCGTTGAACAGTTGAATCGTATTTATCCTTCCCACAAAACTACTGAAGAATTGGTTGCAAAAAAAATGATAGGGCCCTTATATAGTCTAAATCTTAACCTGAAACCTATGGAAAAGGTCAATGATCTCTCCATAATCAGATAAACCACGATTTTCTGATCTTTGATGCGTAATGATAGTTGTATACAGTATAACTGTGCGAAGAGTTATAGCGGCTAAAATAGTATTGCGGATTGCAAATGTGTTCAATTTTTTATACTGGTGGCTAATTCACTGCTTTGAATATCCAAAGAATTGTTTGCTCCCCCCTCCCCCCCCCCCCCTCTCCTCCCTCCCCCAAAAAAGAAATAGCTTGAAAGTTTGACCTTCTTTCTAACTGAGCAATTTTCTGGAATTGTATGAGTGTTTACAAAGAAAAGAGAGAAAGAGAGACACACTTTCTATCGTAGAAATCAGGACGATAATTTCATTGGTAGACTGGTTTTTCTCCGACAAACTCTAGAGTTCAAGAGCATTGACACCGTGGAAGGCGGGCGGGCGGGCGGGTAGCCGGGAGGGGCGTGATGGGAGTGCGCTCGACACGAGACACGTCTGCATCGCTTGGCTCGGCACGCGCCCCGACTACAGTGGCTTGAGACTAGTAGAGAATACTGGTAAAAATGAAAGGAGGTGGAGGTGGAGGAGGAGGAGGAGGAGGAGGAGGAGAGAGAGAGAGAGAGAGAGAGAGAGAGCGGGAGAGAGAGAGAGAGAGAGAGCGGAGAGAGAGAGAGAGAGAGAGAGAAGAGAGAGAGAGAGAGAGAGAGAGAGAGGGGGGGGGGGGGAGGGGGGGGGGGGGGGGGGGGGGGGGGGGAAGGGGGAGATTAAGATTTAAAAAGAGACCGAGAGAAGGAGAGTGAACGACGAGAAAGAGAGGGAGAAAGAGGACAGAGAGTGTGTGTGTGTGAGAGAGAGAGAGAGAGAGAGAGAGAGAGGAAGAAAGAGAGAGAGAGAGAGAGAGAGAGGGGGGGGGGGGGGGGGGGGAGAGATGAGATGGATCTAGACATAATACATACAGACAGACAGATAGACAGACAAGCCAGACACCAAAATTTTAACTCCAAACATTATATACCATGTATATGCAATGCACGAGAAATTGGTATAAACTACTCAACAGAAGAGTAGAGAAGAGATGAATGTACCAACTGTGTAATAATTTGTTCAAAGTTATGATCATTTTCTACAGCCCTCAATTAATTAGAAGTAGAATTCTTTATTTCTTATCACAAATTTTGGTTTGTGCACAAAGCCCACCCTAATTTATACGACGGAATACATAAACAGAGTAACATATTCACATTGACCTACTTTATACATTTTATCTTTGCCCCTCACTGTTAATCTCGTCTTTTAAACTCATTCTCCGCCGCACCCCTTAACCCTGTACCTCCCATCATGCACTCACTCGGGCACTTCCAGGGTCTCAAATAGGAAGAAATCCCCAAACTCTAGTAATTCATCATTATTTCTAAGATAGAAACGTAAAACAGATGGTTGGGCCATGACTCTTTGATAGAGGAAGCAGAACTCATTCACTCGTACCCCGAAAATACAACTGAATGTATTGAAGAAACAGATTAAAGTTAGATCCAGGGGCTACAATAACATGATCCCTACCCCTCTCCCCTAGCCAGACTTGCAAATAGTCTCAATGCGCTTGTATAGAAACAAACGCAACTTTTGTAAATGACGCAATTTTCCTTACCGTGGCGCAACGTGTAGTCATCCGGGTATTTTGTACATAGTTTTAATGGTCCACCGAGCATCCGTGTTGTCAGGATGGCCGAGCGGTCTAAGGCGCCAGACTCAAGGTTAATTACCTTATCCCGTACACACGGGGTTAACTAGGAGTGTTCTGGTCTCTGAATGGAGGCGTGGGTTCGAATCCCACTTCTGACAAGATTTTTTATTTGTCTTTTTTTGTTTAGATATATTGTTTTATTTGATTAATACCTTATTACATTTTGCTTTCTCCAGCTTCTATATGATTTAACAATTTTTTTTGACGTATCAAGAGAATACTCCCATGCAATTGTAACACATAGCCCAACTCTCACCTTTCAAATCCTCACTAAAGATCCCTCTTCATATTATAGGTATATATTGATATAAGTAATTACATAATTCCTCTTATTTAAATTATAATATTATATGTTCTCTTATATTGTATTCATACAGTCAGTTATCCATTCATCTACCCATAATCTGTCTGAAATAATAAACATGACAATTCGTGCACTTTGATACACAACTCTTTAATGCTTCATTTCATATAATGTTGATGTCGGCAGTTTAACTTGTCTACATGCTTTAAAGTTTGATTGCGTGTTTTATTCACCTTTTACCTGTTATCGATGTATTTCTATGTTTCCAATCTTGTTTTTCTGATCATATAACTTGTTATATTTATTTTATCATTTTTATCGGGGATGCAGCCCTGTACGGGTTCATCCTCAGACATGTTTGGTTTCTACTGTATGTCTGAATAAATGCAAATACAAAAAACAAAATTATAATGTCGGCGAGTTTGTAGTTTGTTTGCCCCCGTATTTGAACCAACGTACATTCCGACATGCCCCTGTTTCTCTTGGGAAAGAGCGGAGGAAAACAGAAACATTTGGAATGAACCAATCTCCTTCTTCCATCATTTTTTCTTGGAATTGATTTTGATCTTCGGTCAGGTTAGGGGTCAGAGGATGCCCTGGATAATATTTATGAAAATTATAATAAAAATGGTAAAAAGTGACATGTTTATCAACAAAAATGAAAGGTAGGCTATATACATTTTGCCGATTTACGGACAAGGCAACTAAATTGCAGGGGAGGGACGGTGGAAGGGGATTCTTTCATTTCCATCACCCTCTTTATTTCTTTGTCCCTTTTTCTTCTCCCCTCTCTTTCTCTCTCTCTCTCTCTCTCTCTCTCTCCCTCCATCTCTCTCTCTCTCTCTCTCTCCCTCCCTCCATCTCTCTCTCTCTCTCTCTCTCTCTCTCTCCATCCCTCATTCTCGATATCAACTCTTTCCATTTCTTGCACTTTCCTCCCCTTAAAATGTAGTGTACCTCTCCCCATATGCATGCATATTGGTAAAGTAAATTTCGTTGTAAATTTATAAGTTGAAAGATTGGAAAACAAATACAAACAAACAAAGAAACAAAATTATGGTAATGTTGTAAGCTGGTGAAATTTTATTCATGAATGATTTCTAAAAGATCAGATCATTGGCATGTTCTTATAAACAAAATCATATAATTATTTCAATCTACTTTTTCATAGCGTCTTCTGTCCTTCTACAGCAAACTTGTGCATAATTTGATAATTTCGATAACTTCTTTTCAACTGTAATTTAAGTAGCCCGATGACATAATTCGACAGTCCATTTTCGGACGAGCCAACCACAAATCACCTTGACGAGTAGCTACAATCCAAAATGGTGGAGATGTTATGACATTAAATTATAATTCTCATTGAACCATCTTTCGTCAAAGTAATGTCCGCAATAATCAGGTATAAAGGTGAATATTATGTTTTGAAGGAAGCGCAGAGCCATTAAAAATAATCTGTGTACGGCACTGACCGGATATAGGAGCTGAAATGGTTCAACTCAACTTGCGTGTTAAATGTGTAAAAACAAGGGACCATAATAATATTATGCAAGCGCAATAAAGCAAGAATAGATGGGAAATTTAGGAACTAGATCTCAAGTATTTTGGGACTTAAACTTTATACATACTTGAGTTCGTACATCAGGTATTCTTCATGTAAAATAAATGAATAGGAAAACTGTAAAGATTATTTAAATAAAAAATTATGGTACCACCAAATAATTATCATAATAAGGAGACTTTTTTTTCTTTTTTTTTTCTTCTTCATATTTATGTTTTATTGATCATTTCATAATCACATTTTTACAAACAATCATAGGAGTAATTACAGTTTGAAAAAAAAAAAACAGCAGCAATACATTATACCATAAGATCATACAATGAAAAGCTAATGTCTTAAAGGTAAAGACCAGTTATGGTCATGCGATTGCATTGTGAAAGAAACGTTGTGGAATCGATCAGAAAAGGTTGATCATCTAGCATCTAGCATCTGCAAGGTTCTGGAATCATCAAAATGATAAGAAATTTGGCCCTTTCTTTGTAAAGTTACAAGCACTATACACAGAAAGATGTATATGGGACTACCCTATATCTCTCACAGACCATGAGAGAAACAAATTTACCAAATATATGAATTAGTAGGCGGTTTCCCGGCAATTTTTTTATCATCATGTATTAGTCAAAACATATTCTTTTACATGATTGGAAATGAGAGCTTCCATTTCATTTTTTGAAATTGGGGCGTTTCCAATACTGGTCTTTACCTTTAACTCAACTGCGGGGGGCTAGGGGACCAGCATGAACAACCTGATCGTACAAAAAAGAAGCCCACCCAGTTGACTACGAGCAGACTTCAGCGAAAGGGAATAAAGACCGCATACAAAGAGACCTTTTAACGCGCATAGTACTGTGTTTCTAGGCGCCATGATGCCGTTGTCCTATAGCAACCATTAGGTAAAAAATAGTAATAATAATAATTAATAAACTGGATTTGTAAAGATTTATAAAGCATAGTTCTTCTACCCAATGAAGAGCTAGGACAACAGAACCAAAATTACAAAGTTAGATAATACATATAAAACAATGACATAATATGAACTACTAATTAAATAGAAGCATAGATAGAACAAAGGTGAATTGCTTAGAGGGATTTGAATAGGTGGGTTTTAACATGGATTTGAAGGTGTGTAGGGATTGAGCAATTTGGATATGGGGAGGCGGGCAATTCCAAAGTTTAGGGGCGGCGACATGCAGAAAGAGCTCCGTCACCGTAGCGCGTATTTACGCGGGAACCAGACACCAGTTGGAGATAGGAAGGGGTGGAAGCCCGAAACCGGGAAGAGGGCACCTTAGATTATGATAGGTTCTAAAATATAATGTCGGGCAGTGACCATTCCGGACAAGGAGGAGAATATTAAAATGTACACGTTGAGGTATTGGTAGTCAGTGTGGATTACGGAGGATCGGAACACTAGCCGGTGTCACACAGAGGCCAAAAATTCGGATTTTAGTTATCCTCTTAATTGCTGTCTGTCATCAATAACTTAATTATCCCATCAAAAATCATCTAACAAATCAAGAAAATTCTCCCTTGAAAGGATTTTTCAAGGTTTTTTAAAGGGATTTTCTCTGTGTGACACCGCCTTATGTGTGCATGTGACTTTGAACTGATGAGAGTAATGGATTAAAATTGAATCATTAATTCTGTTCCACACGATATCGTAAAATCTATCCCCATGTGAGAGACAATACAAATTTAATTCACGATATAAAATATTGGCAATCATACTGCAAAAGTTTTACGTACAATCGCGGATTTACTATACAGTACAGGCCGTTGCAGATTGTAGTTATCAAGCAGGAGATAGAAAAATATCATTTTGAAATTGTTGACCAGTCATAATGCCTGTCATAATTATTGTCAAGCTAAAAAGAAACCCCGTCCTCAATGAGAATAAGTATTGGAAGGGGTAGCCCCTATAGAAGAAAAAGTGTGAGATGACCCCCTTTCCCTGGTTCCGCCGCTAGCATGGCTATAGCATGGCTATAGTATTTACAAAGTCACTGGAATATAACCTCCGCTATTCAGTCGCAAACTCATCAATACCATCAATGGGTCAACAGGTTTCAAAATAATAGAAACCTACTAGACATAATTACCAGAGGGTTAACACTGTTAACTTCTTTACTTTGTAGCAGCTATAAATTAAAAAGGTACAACATGAGGTACCATAGTTTCACATCTGCTCGCTCAGAGTTTCTTATAATTCAGAAAGATCACGTCAAATGAATATATATCTCGCTTTGAGATCTGACAATTAAGGTTATCGGTGCGTTATCTTTGCAATTTGAAATTTCCAGAAAATTAAACTCTCTTCCCCTGATAATGTTAGCGTAGCCGCAAGAGATCAGCTCTCCCGCTGAGTCTTGACGCACACGGGCTCGCAGAGTGCTCCAAGCCGAGGCCACCCCGCTACCCACCCGTCCAGGTTAGGTCTCTTTCCTGCTACCTGCTAGACTTCAGGCGTGTAACTTCCCCCACTCTCTTCTCATAATTTCCTCTCTCTATGTTGGTTTAGGAAAGAGGAAAAGTTTACATGGAATTAAATCCAATGACAAATAAATAGCCTCACATGCAGATATGTCAATCAAAGGTTTTGCCAAGTTTCAGTATTAATTCAATTATTTAGTCAAATAAATCTAGTCTCCAAATAGTCACACCTGTCGGTAAAAATATTTTATTCGTTACCATAATTATATATAACAATTACTACGACTCAAGTTAGGCATTATGAAACGAAATCTGTCATCAATATATATATAATATTAGATTAAAGGCAGGACTATACATCATGTTTGAACATGTAATTTCATTGAAAATATTGAAACTTTCAACCTGTCTAATCATACTTTGAAAATTTTCAGCATAATGATTTAATTTTCATGTCTTAAAACAGCGATTCTCTTTTTTTAGAGTTTAGGTTGTCTTTGAAAATTACATTATCTTATTTCTAACTTGATTCCTATTCAAGCACACCTTTTTATCCAAGCTTGCAATTGCGTTTTACCCCCCCCCCCAATCAATCCCTGGCTATATTTGTCCAGTATAACTACAGACATAGTTTATAAAGAAAAGAAGACCATTCTCATAGAGCAAGCCGAATAGATGGAGAACTGAATTTGTAATTATTTGGAGCTGATCCGTAGAGTACAAACAGAGGGGGGTTGGGGTAGGGGCAGAGTCGGCCCATTCCCCTTCCCCTTTTCAAACTAATACCCATGCTTTAAGTACTTACTATAAAACGCCCCTCAATCACATACTATTTTTCTACGGCTTTGTGCCCCCTTCTTGTGTCCCTTCTTGAATCAGCTCCTGTTACTGGATAACGCAGCAAAAAATGACATGACTTCGACCATGTTAAAGATGGCGCCATGCCATTGTAATAGCATGGCCTAAGAACTGATTGTATTATAATTGTTGTTATCATTATTATTAGTGATATCATTGATGTAATTTGTAATGCAAATTCTGTTTCCTTTACTTATCAACTATTTTCTTCTAAACCGCTTAGAGGCAATTTGCAATTTGCGGTATACAAATATCTTATTATCAGGTGGGCTGTATCTAATACAGACCACCTTATAATTTTGTTAAAATCGCCTTTATTTATTTCTTTATTTCTTTATTTTTCTTATTTCCACCCACTTTTTTGTTAGCAAGATAACTTTGTAATGGTTCTATCAAATGCTTTGATATTTGGCACACATATGTATAGGCATATGGCCAAAACACGGTAAAGTTTTCAACCTTGACCTTGACTGATGACGTCATCTAGGCGCCATTTTGTGAAATTTTCGGAAAATTAATTCATGATCATATCTTCATAACCAAAAGGTACTTCTCATTCATATTTATCATGATCAAGGTCAATATCAGTCCGGTTAATTTCAGGTCAAAATACGCGCGCGTGCGCGTACGTCCGCGCGTCAATGCGCGCGCAAATTTTTTAAATGTTCAAAATCATCTCAAATTTATTTTGCATACGTTTCAGGACATTATAAGCATTTTATAAAAAATCGCGCACACGAGCATGCGCGCGCGTTTTCGCGCGTTACACCATTACACAACATAGAGTCGCCATTTTTTTTCTTTCATGATAATTCTCATGTTTTTTCAAACAATTTGATACCATGTTTATCTCTCTATGACCATTAATAACAAGATGAGCGTCAATTCAAGATAAATTTCCGTGCGCGCGAGCTCTTGTAATACATATCATATATGGGCAAAAACATGCCTATAAAAAAAGCCATTAAAGCTCTTTGAGATGCACTGGGACCCTCAATTTTTTCATATTTGGAAAGAGTATGAGTCAGAGATATGAATTAATGTCTACTTTGGCCATTAAATTTATCATAACATCATCATAATAGCCTTGGAACTCAAAATACGAATTTGCATATTATGACGTCAGCATATTTATGTAAAATTTATTGTATCTTTGTAAATATTGATCGATTTTCTTCCAAATTTCGACATGTTGTAGCTTAGACAATTTTCTACGAGCTCACATGCCACCATTTTTCATTTTGATGACGTCATCATAGTGAAATTTACGATTAAAGGGCACATATCAGAAAATTCTTAATTTGCATGTCATGCCTATGGAGGATGAATTTTGATCACATCATGAATCTATTTAACAGTTTTTTTAATAGTATCTCGCTTATTTTTGCTCTATTTTGTATCAAATTTTGGTTGACCAGCCCACCTATACTTGTTCCAAACAAGTATTATATGTCTAGTTATTATTATTATTATGTATTACTATTATTAGTAGTAGTAGTATTATTAGTAGTAGTATTATTAGTAGTAGTATTATTAGTAGTAGTATTATCATTATTAGTAGTAGAAGAAGAATTATTATCATCATTGTTATCATTATTATCATCAATGCATTTCGCGGGTCACTTTCGCTAGACTGTCGAACTTCTTCTCGGGTGCAACTTATGCGCTCGTATTTAGGGTTGCCGATATTGTACAGTTCAGGGTGCAATTTTGCGCCTATATGTATAGAGGCACCTTCAGGGGTGCAAAGTTGCACCCTTCACTTGCCCCAGGCATCGCAGTGTTGCAAAGTCTTGTCTCTAATCAGTCTAGTTGTGATAACTGCCTCTCCTTCTGCTTTCTCTCTGCTGATTTATATATATTTTATTATTTTATTTTTATTTTGCGTATCCTTATGGGAGTCTTTATGAAGGATGCAAATAAGGCTACAATCAGGTGGCATCGATCAACATCAATTCTTGTAACCAGATTCCGCTTTTTGTGGTCGAAAACGGTCGAAGACGGTTTCATACCCGATAAAATTGAGTGTATCAGGATGGTAATAACACACAGCTGTGGCCGATCGTTGATCAATGTATTACAAAGCCTCGGGCAATCGCACCTCTACCCCCGAACATATCCAACAAAATGTTGACTTATTTCAGTTTTTAAAAGAATTAGGGTAAAACCCCGAAGTGTGAACTCCAGAAACTCGTATTAATCCAGGGAGGGAATTGGGAATTGATCCTTACAAGTATCTGTCTCTTTCACAGAGGTTTCACTTACTTTTGTTGGGAAGATAAGAGCGCGAAGTCGGATTTCTTTGATGAGTCCCTCGTTAAGAAATTGTCCATTTCTCGCAAGGAAAACTTCAACTCGGTCAGGCCGAGGCGGTCTCGGGAGACTTCGGTAGTTCGTCGGTTATTCATCGATTGGTTTCCGATCCGATCAAAACTTGTGCCCGTAGCGAGGAGACGCAAACGAGTATTGTCGTGTTGATAAGCTAATCTGCTATATTAATTTCTCCTTTTTTCTCACCCAAGTTTTTTGTTGTTTTCGGTATGATGACTAGAATGGAAATTCGAAAGCTGGGCAGGAGATCTCTTATTTCTCCTTCATCCCGGGACATTCATGCATGAAGAATGTGAGTTAGTTGAGAGTTGTGAGATGAGAGAGAGAGAGGTTCAACTTCTCATGTTACGATCATGGCTGAAGTTGACTGATCTTATTCTAAACCTGGTTATTGTTTCTTTGAAATGGATCGACGAAAGTGTATGGGCGGGTTAGATAGATGAATGAATAGATAGGTAGATACATGAATAAATAGATTAGCGCATTTAATTATGCACGTACAGTACTTGAAAATATTTGTATTTTCAATTTCCTCAGAAAGAGCATTTACAGTTCAAATGCTGTTTCCTTGGAAGAAAAGGCCCAACATATTCCATTTAAGACATATTAACTCTTTACTCTTTTTTTTTGTTTTACATATTTCAGGTCCTCGTCTAATGAACAGTTGCGATTGATTCAAATCGATCGAAATTTGATATTTTCAATCGCAACTCTGTACTAAAGAGATAAGAGTTTGTAAGCTTGCAATTGATTGGAGGCTAGTGATCAATCCGGTCTAAGCAATTACATTTCTACTCGCAGGCCAATGTGAAACTTCGATTACTTTAAGTGGGGGCAGGGGTATTTAGAAATAATGATCATAGGGGGCGAAGACGTACCTGAGCTGCCGAAACCATTGGTTAAGTAACTGCATTTTCCCAAGAAGATTTTTGTTTCTTGACTAATTCTGTACTTGCAAACGGGGAGGAAGGGGAGGGGGAGGGGATATACTGACCACGCCCGATTCTACTATAAACTATCATTTCGAATCTTTCTTGAGAAAATCAATTCCATACGGTATCACCAAATGGGAAGACATTTGTCAAAATGGTTGAACATTTCAAACAAAAACATGCCCGGATTTACTGTTACCCCATATAAGGAGTTGCTGACGACACACAAAGGAGGAAAATACGTAGGAATGATGATCATTCAGCGTGATCTAGCCCATTCTTGCTTTTAAAAAAGACATCTGAGGATCGAAAGTGTTTTTTGATAACAATCTAGCGTCATCTCCGTCAATCGCATCTCTACACAGAAATACGTTTTTCTACAACTGTTGAATTACGTAGCATTGAGGTGGAGTGTGTCTTTTTGTTTTTGAATTACGTATTCTATTGCGTAAATCTGTCTATTTTTGCACCCAAAATTTGAATCGTCTGTGAATCTTCGGAAACGTTATTCTTGAGATTTCCTTTCACTAAACAGGTAAGCATTGTAGTCCTGCGTACAGGATGTACGAATGGCAGAACAAATAGATATTCAGTTGCTAATCACAATTACGATCAATGCAGACAATGAGGACAAGATAAGCTTTATTTCTTTGAGACAAGTAATCCGGTAAATATAAAACAGCTGATCGTCAAAACAATGAGGTCAACTATTATAAACAATAACATTTGAAGTCTGGGTGCGGTCGTGCCAATTTCTAGGTTATACATTTATGGCATGATAACCCCAAAAGAAAATAATGTTAGCATGTCATTTCGATTGCGTTATTAACTGCCCTAATCGAAATGGTTGGGCCGCAATTGGCGCATGTGCCAGTAACTGTGTACTCTGATATGGTGCGTCAAAGCGTGAGTCAGACACTGACGCAATCGTACGTCAAGCAACGGGTATGACAAAGTACAACGACAATGATTATTTTAGACCCAAACATGAACTCTTTGATCGATACTATTCATTACAGATTAATGTGATATATAGATAAATTAGAAAACATTCTGGCACTATAGTAAAGCAGAAAAAAGCAGCCCAATCTAATTAATTAAGTTTAAGGAACTTCTTAATGCCCTTTGACTAACTCTATGTGACGTAATCAAGCTGGCACGCCCAGCCTACACAGCACGTGCAAACAAAATAAGATGAACTTTCTACTCATTAAAACTGAAACATTGAAGAAGGAAAAAATGAGACGAACGTGAGCCCTTGGAGTATAAGCAAACAAGAAACATTAATTCTATTAATTTGGAGCAGGTATACTCTATGTGGAGAGGAAAGAAATATGAACGAAGTTGGCAGGTTAACCAGATGAAGTTTCGAGACATGGCCGAAACTAATGTATACACATTCGCTGAGTAATTTCCTAACCGCATCGACTTTCAAGAGTAGGGACATCGTTATTATTATCCAGGTATACTTACATCAAAACATGATAATAACATTTTTGCAGGAAATTATGAAAAGTATATTTCATGTACAGTATCTACTACTAGTCATTATGTTTCATAAAATGAATTAATGTTTTATGACACAAAATTCTCAGTCTCGATAGAAAAAAGTTGTGCCCGTTTTTGTTTTACATTTCACGCGCATGTTTAAAATTAATAATTAACTTAAGTTGTTCTGTACGAATTCTTTTCACTGGACGATAATTATCAATTCAGTTAAATTGAATATATTATAGGCCTATTATAAATACACGTTCTATTTGATTATGTGAGCATTCTTATGCAAACAAAACTCTATAAAGAAACCCTTGTCATGGAGAACAAAAAAAAATAAAAATAAATAAAGAATGTGGTTTTATAGGTCTGTAAAGTGTGCTTAATTTTTACATGTTAATGCTTTAAGTGACGTCCTTTTATTTTGCATATCAAATGCAAAGTCCAAGTGTTATTGGCTTTACAAATCAAGCGTAATGCATGCAAGCGTGAAAGAACTGTGCTCAAAATTGTTACAAGGCGTTTGCATTTTATATATTCAGTTTCTTCCTCAGGACTAATGTTTCGTTTTTTTTTAAATATTGTATCTTTATTGCTAGAAATGCAAGGTACACTATATAATAACGCAATGAAATATATCGGGTATGTTTGAATAAATGCAAAACCATGTATGAGGTGCATGCCATGGTGTGTAATACAACGTTAATACTCTGTAAGGTAGCAGCTATCATGATCAAATATAGATTGGCTTTGAACGAATTGAAAGTGTGCAGACGACCAGAATGACTCGAGCATTAATGTATCGACTAAATTTGGCGGGATTAAGAGGTCAAGGTAAAATCAAATTATGCACATTTTTACATTAATCGACACTTTGTTTCATCGACTCATGCCGGCTTTCTCATAATGATAAAGAAAATATCCATTAATAAGTAAGAACAATCTTTAACAATTCAATTTACAAAGAAAGTAGTAAAAATTAATGTGTGCGTTCAATATATTTTTAAGGGGTACGGATTTGTATAAGTTTAATGAATATTCAACGATTGTATTTACAAACTACAATGACAACTTTTTAAAACGTAAAAAGACCCTCGTACATAATGGTTTTCAATGTGTCTAAACTAAAAACTTAATTATATTAATGACAAAAGTAGAGAAAACGAATTACACTGTGTATATGATTTCTTGTGGCAATAGGTGCCTTTATAACAAGAGGACTTTCTGATCGAGTGTTAGCTTGGACTGTTCTTTTCCCTATTTGAAATGTTGCTTCGTACTTTTTAATACCTTTTGTTCTTCCTTGCATAAATACATGTGGTACTAGTTATATCTTTGAATTGATAAATAGAAAAAAATCAGATAACTTGACTAACAAACATGCACTATCTTCTGAAACAATTGGCAAGGTAGTTGGGATGGGGTGGGGGAGCCGTTCACATATTATAAGTGGCGAGGTAAGTTCATGCTCTACACGTTACCTTTGGATGACCGTTGATTAATCTCCCGAGCAGGGAGTATTGTCTCTCAGTTTCTAGCTTTCACAACGATAACAACATGCAAGATAACACGAACTAGGGAATCGAAAGTTAATCATCATCATCTTTACTCGTCGGGAAAAAAAATAACTTTTTTCATTCTTCTTCTTCAGAGAGAGATGGAGGGAGAAAAGATCGAGGGTAGCGAAAAATCTGCCAACTATGCTAATTACTGAGGGAATAAACATACTCTCTACGAGGGATTGTGCCCTTTTGCTTTTGATGCAAATTTAGAAATTAGGGGATTTCTCCATCTTGATCTCTATGTCTCGAATAGGGACAATTATAGAAATAGCTTGATATGTGAAAGTTGTATTCTGTTTTGTTATGACATACTAATGTATTTCTGGGTATCCGTCGAGAGCCCCTTATTTGCTGAGGTTTGAAAACGAATCTTGTTCTGTTTAGCAACGAATACAGACGCACTAAAGTTGTTCGTCTTGCACGCATCGGAGTAAATTGCAAGAATAAACAGAAAGCCGAAATGAGACAATATTAGCGGAAGCTATAAAGTAACAAAACTGCTTCTGTTTCTTTTCCATTCTTAGATAAGCAGAATTTTTATTCTTTAATTTTTATTATTTTAATGTCATCTACATACAATACCTAACATGAATATCGTCGGCGTATCCAGGGTGACGAAATAGTCCTCCCCTTTTGAAGAAAAAGGGGGAGTGGATAATGTGTACAACAACAAAAAAAATCTCCTAATAATAATGTTTTACTCCAACCGCCCACTAAAAATATGCCTCGGAGGGTTGACGAGATTACCGACAATCATGTTTCAGGGAAAAAAGATTCCGGCCCCCTCTTTGACAATCGTGAATCCCACTACTGGAGTATATCATGAAAAGAGATCTAGACCTAAAAACACTTTTTAGTACTTCTCCTTCAATAACTGTTGTTCCCATTTATCTCTTTTTAAACGCCTTACTATACCTTACTCTGTTGTATGTCAGTACTCTTCCCCCGCTTGCAATTAATGTTGTCATTCTGTGGTACAATGTAAGGATAAAAGCAAACGATTCTATTGTGTCTGTCATCTTATAATTTATTTTTTATTTCATTTCGTTGTCTCATATTACGGTTTGCCGTCAATCGGACAACAAATCATTTTCTTTCTCTGGTTTTCAAAAGTGTCTCTTTTTTGCCATTTCCCCTCTTCCCGTCACCATTTACGTCACCCTAATCCTCCATTTTCTATCCTCCTCCCCTTGTCTTTCTGCCTTTCTATTTCTCTCATCACTTTCCTCTTTCGCTCTTCAGCAACAATTGTCTTTTTGAGCTGCAGACGAGGAGAAGTATTGGATTAACACTTTAATGAAATGCGACGTGAGTTTCGGTTGTAGACGGCGGGAGTAAAGCGATACAGGTGCGTTATCGTGCGCTGTCCACGCTCTCTCCCATGGGCGCCCACGATTTGAGCGACAACAAAAACGGGAAAGTCATGTCATTAATGTTCGTCATTTCTTGCTCCCCTAAGTTTCATTGTTTTAAAAAGAGTGTGTTTTATTCAAATTTGTTCTTTAAAATTGATGAAGATTTGGAGCATGTCTGTCTTATCTGGCATTCTTTTTTATTTTGCATTTGTAGGCCTATCCTTGTGAGCCTATGCGAAAGAAAGCCGATTCTTTCATAACAGCAAAGTAGCTACAATTAGTATGGCCACGATCAGTTTTGAACAGCATGAAGATGACAGATGATAATCCATTGCTGTAGGATGAATATTTCTTTCAAAGTTGCATATCAAAATCAATTGTCTCACTGAGAGGTTTCCGAGAGCGTTTAGTATGATTATGAACGTGATGAAACGCGCATAAATCAAACTGGTACAGCAAGCAAGTTCAAGTTCTTGACATTTGCATTTACGTACTATTTTTAGCACTGTCACCTTGTTACGTTTGCACTTGAACCCTAACTCGTACCCCTCCTCTCGAATGACTCGGTTTATGATATCAGTTCGTACCAGGTGACTTGATAGGGCCGAGTCGTTTATATGACGAAATGAAATCAGGTGTAACGAACACCTGGCGAAAGTTTGTCGCTTGTTCTGACCTTTTCGATCACAATTTATATCACGTCTCCATTGATAAAATGAAAAAATGGAATGAATGTGACGAAAACAAGGTGTTTTTTAAACTCTGTGTTCAAAATATTGATCGGTGAATTGGCAACGACAGACATCCCCTGAGACTGGACAGTCGCTCATGATAATGATCTCTAATGGATTCCGGAACTGGCTTTTTCCTTTCAATAGCTTCTTCTTGTCCGTCATCGGCGTAATTCGACACCAAGATAGGCAACGTCGAAGATGGTCTCAGTCCAGCGTGCCCAGAAACCTTCCGATGATTTCAGGTTCAGTGGCGAGTACAAACAAGTGGCTACGACGAACTGAAGTTTTCAATCAATCGCTGCGGGCTGCCCGTGACGTACGGGGGTAACTGAACCGTGTCCAGTGTCGAAATGACATGTCGTCTGCTACGTTTTGAGCCAGCGAAGAAATAAACAAGATGGTCGACTTCTGATAGATCTTGGGTCCGTGGACAGCAATTTCAAAATGGAGGTGGCACAGTGACCTATATCGTAGGCCTATATAGCAATGTCAAACACTCGCATAACATTAGATTGATGTGATAATGTATAGACAAACAGATATAGGCAAAGTAACGTCCGTGACATCCATTCTAAATTTTGTTTTTCATGCTACATGTAACATAATTTTTTGCATTATGCGAGTGTGTGTTTATCTTCTGATTTTAAGTTTTATCTACTATAGTGAGAAAACAAACACGATTTCTTGCTCAAGGATGAACCAAATGTTAATAGTGTAATAGCACATTCTATGAAATAATAATATCTGTTCATTCGAAAAAGAAAAATAGCATATTTTATCATCATGTGTTTGAATGTCGTCATGCAACACGCCCAGTTTATTTAGGCATGCTGAATACCAAATATTACCATAGAGCGATTTAGGGAATCTATTTCAAAGGTAGTATTTCATTCTCGGCTTGCAAACGGGTGAGGGCGGTTCTAGAAGAATATTGGGGTGACTTGGAGTTCTCGCATTAATCGACTCCATGTAACTTCCTCAAAGAGAGAGAGAGAGAGAGAGAGAGAGAGAGAGGGAGAGAGAGAGAGAGAGAGAGAGAGGGGGGGGGGGGTAGGATCCGCTCGACACTACGCCAGTGTGTATTGCCTCCAACCATGATATTATTTAATGTGTTCCATTGGTATTGCAAGGCGAAAGTATACAAGAAATTACTATGATGTCTGTCCATCCTTCCTTTTCTCCCGCGAAATTTAGGATGAATTTCTGGGTATATCTTACGGAGGACAGACGGGAAGGTATTGGCAGCGTGTCAATCAACAGAAACCCCTGCTGAACCTCCTATCAATGCCTATATACCCTTTACCCCCCCCCCTCTCTTCTCTCTCTGTCTCTCTGTCTCTCTGTGTCTCTCTCTGTGTCTCTCTCTATCTCTCTCTCTTCGGTCTGTCAAGACCTCCCTTCTTTCCAAGCTACTCACGGCAATTCTGGCATCGATTCAACTTGGTGACGTAAATTCAATCAGGTCCCCGGCTAAGTCTTTCGTTGCCAAAGTCATGTCAAAAGTACATTCAAGCTCATACACATTACAAGGGTCTGGGCTCAAAAGGGTTAATGGATGTACGCGTGTACAGTGTACACACCTTCCACGGCCCTCAGAGAGCTATGGCGTCACAATAGTTTCGTTTCTCTTCGTTTTCAACTCATTTTCAACTCCCAATACTAGTATTTGTTGGTGTAATGTTAAGAAGGAAGGCGCAGGGAATGAATTTGAGCTTGCAAATGGAATATTAACCTGATTTCAAGGTCGTCAAACATTCAAACGTTATCCACTTGAAGAAAAAATGAACGTCAAAGATTTACTTCAATCAACGGTTAGTTTTTTAAATTTCACTTAAAAGACAACATTACCTCACAAGATATCACGGCTTAAGCAAATAATTCAATTTCAACGAAACAGTTTTAGTCTCGTATGCCATCTTTACTGATTTTCCAAAATAACTTAAATATATTTTACTGATGGCGAGACTGATATTCTGACGTAATGTCGTTTGATGCATCCTACTAAGTCCAAGGATACATTCATTTAAGACTATTGCATGGGTGTTAGTTGAAAATATTTTACGCTTCAAGATACGGTGTCGCGATAAAGCTCCAAACATGCTAAAAGTAAATATCGAAGTTTAGGGAAAAAATCAGGGGACTGCTCAGCAATGGAATCCTTGATTTAGAAGTTCATCTAAAAATGGAAACGTTTCATCTTAAATGACGTAGAGAGCTGTCAGTATTTTCTTCCTTCAATCATGAACCTAATACAATACTTGAACGGTAAAATTGACCCCCTTCCCGCTCGCATCGATATCAAAAATATATTTTCTTCTTCAACTCTTATCCGACAGTAAGAAAGTGGTACATATGAATTACAAACTTTTTTGTCGTTTAACCACTATTGATCATGTTTTTATATTAATTTTATTGGTATTACCATTTATTACCATGAAACAGTTATGCATAAATTATATACATCACGGTACATGTTCAATTTGCGTCCAATTGTTGGATTACTTAAATTATATTATTTGACTGTAGTTCCGTATCAGTATCCAGAACTCGATATTAATATCCAAAAATATAATTACTCATCCAAAGCTCCAAGCCTCTGGTCATATTGAGCAGATATGCAAGGATTGTATAATGTACAAGGAAATATGGCGTGTATATTAAAGTAGAAACATTAACCACTGGTAGACAGTATACGCGCCGATGTAACTCAATCATCATGATAATACCATCATTACATTACAGCGGTTGGTTATAACATGAATATTTGCCCCAACATCTTAAATAATATTTGAGTAATGGTCGATAATGGCCAAATAAATTGGCGATTGCAGACAAAATCAACAAAAGCTGTTTGTTTCAAATCCCCCGCTCAAAATCTCAGGTCAAATTTTTGCTCTACAAATGGAAATAAACTTATAACTTGGCACCATTGTCCGTTTTCCATAATTTCCATTTTCTCAAAATCTCAGGTCAAAATTATTTGATATAATTATACAAACAGAAATAAACTTATAATTTGGCACCATTGTCCGTTTTCCATAATTTCCATTTCTCAAAATCCCAGGTCAAATGATTTGATATAATTATACAAACAGAAATAACTTATAATTTGGCATCTTTTTCCGTTTTCCATGATGATAAGGGTGTGTAGCTTCATAAACCAAATTCAAAGAAATATTCCTTCTGGAAGCTAACCAAAACCCAAACTGAAGATTAAGGCCTTAAGATGATGTCTTCTCCCTGCAGTTTGTAACATCAAATTAATGGAGATGGGGAACCGATGAGTGAAGTTGGGAATAGGCAAGAGGAGAAGGGGGGGGGGGGACATATCGTCGATGCCCCCATCACAAGCCTCTTATGGTTCTGCTCAACATTTTTTATCAAGATAATTATTACTCCGTTTTAACGCGTGACCATGAACTGAGGTCTCTTCCCTCTTCATTGAATTAAAGCGGAAAACAGTTCTTGAAAGAAAAAGGAAACAAGATTGGTTTTAAAATACACACACGCGGATTTTATCAATAGGGAAACTCGGTGGGAGATCAATTTTAAGTAATTTAGTTTAAGACGAATTCCATCAGAGCAAGCTAGCTCTTAGGGTAGGTATATCCGCCTTCGAGTTTAGATCGATCAGGCTCTATTAATTATTGTCCTTGTCATGACGAATTTTTCTCCTTTTATTTCTCTTTTCCGTCAAGTCAAAAAGCTCAACCCTTCCAATATGACCTATGTCATGTATTAATAAATTTCTTTAAAAATGATAAATTTACATTCAAATTGACAAATTTCATAAATTTAGCAACACTAGTTCGAAATATATTTGTCGCTGATGATTCTTTTAATACAAATTTTAGACATAACAGATTTTTAAATACAATTTAGACCCTTTTTTTTTTTTTTTTTTACCCGAGCCGAAATCGATGCTGAAGAGATGTAAATGCAATAACTTGAAGAGTGTCTCAATGCTGCACTGCTAAAGCCAGTGAGGGTAATTATGCTGTATTATTGTAGAGCGCTTAGAGACTTCTGACAAAGTAAGTGTTAGGCGCTATATAAGCACTGTAATTATTATTATTATTATTAATGAACGATACTGACATTTTCAGAATGTTTTCGCTACCTATTGTGATGAAAGAATATTATTATCTCGCAAAAAACACAAATAAAACCCTTTCAAAATAATCATTTCAATATTCATTATGCTTAGGTTAACATTATTTAAAAGGTGTGAATAGTTGTGTTCTGTTGTTCTTGTACGTTGTCAGAAGCGCACAATAAGTTTACCGTCGTTACGGGTTCCAGGTACGGTGTTTTATAAGAGACAAACTCATGTGAACTTTTAGCTTGATTGTATGCTATATGACGTAACGTTACTAGGGCGACGAACATCTAACGCTCTATGTTTGCAGTCGACTTCCTGCTTATCTTTCTACTCTCTCTCTCTCTCTCTCTTTCTCTCTCTCCCTCTCTCTCTCTCTCTCTCTCTTCTGCTCTCCCCTCTATCCTTCCCATCTCTCTCTCTCTCTCTCTCTCTGATCTCTCCTTTTCTCCCTCTCCTCTCTCTCCTCCTCTGATTTTCCTCACATAATGTACATTACTTTTTCATAGCATCGTGATTAAAATATCCTTCTACTTTTAATTATCACAATGCAATCAATAATTCACATGTTCATTATTTCTTATTTTAATATAAGCCTACATGTAGCTTTCTATTCCAGTTTTCTGTTTCTCCTCCTTTCATTCACACTGTCCCAGATCCATCACCACGTAAAATACATCGAAGTCCTTCTAGGCCAAGAGAGCCTTGTCGTCACCAAAAATGAATCATAATGTGGACATATTCTTGAAATTGGCCCAAACTCATAAATGCACCTTGAACTATAAACAGAAAATGTTAGAGTACACCTTTGACGAAATGAATCGCCCTCGGGCAGATCCGTTATCGTGTTTCATTATTTTATAGGAGAATATTAATTTTGATCACAATTTCAAATGATCTTATCACATCATACGTTTTCAGCATTTGACAAGCCAGGACCACACCCTACCCACTTATACGATGCATATTCACCGAATCATGCAAACACAGCCTAGAACGTTAAAATCTACAGTCATGACATATCGGGAGAAAGTTTGTGATAGCTGAGTTATGAACAAATACATGGTGGAAAATAACTAAGTGATAGGTAGTCTCAAACAGCGGGCACGTTTATGTGTGCTGTGATAGCTCTTCACAAAGCAGCAATTTATTTTCGTTCACTATGTTTTAAATTGGTCCAAACATTAGAATTAAATGTAGCCAGTTTGGTTTCCCTCAAAATATAGTACAAGTATCTGAACTTAACCCCCGCCCCCCCCCCCATCATCGATGTTCATTTGAACCTTGGCTACGCCGATGATGGTCCAGTTACAAGCTGTGAAGTGATTGCAGATGAGTTTATATCATCAGGGAGACCGCGGAAGACAACTAAATGATCTTGAAAGTTGGACCAATGCCCACCTTGGTCTGATGACAAGAGATCTTACTTGGAGCTCGAATTAGGGCAAAGAAAGATAACGTGCACCATCACCTGTGGTTTTCTCCACCCACTTGCCACTTCCAAAATCAGCTGTCCGTTATCTTTGCTCGTTAATTTACCAAACCGAAATTACTCACTTTAAATCTATGGTATTAATTTAATGTGTTATGGCTCATGCGACATTTAGCATGTTTAGGACGCTCCAAATGATGCGCTTCATCCAAGTAGCTGACATTCGAAGATGAGAAGAAATATAAAGGAAATTAACAAGGGAAGGATCGGATAAAACACGAGAGCACCGAGATTAAAAAATCATGTTTGTAATTATTCATTAGTATACAATTCTCACATGCAGCGATGAGTGCCTAAATGCAATCATGTATTCATTCATTGATATAAATCTATAGACCTAAAATGCAAATTGATCCGTTGATGGGCAACGATTGTAAGGATCAGAAGTACATTCAAATATTATGGGTAATAGTTAAATGAATGGTATATGGGGTAGCTTGACGAGGCCAAGAGTGAAAGCTATTTTAAAGCTATTATGCATTATACTTGTCGGATTCCTTGTTTTGTTTCATTATAGATATTGCGTTTTAAGTATTTGCATCTAATTATCCAAAGCTCAAAATAGTACTGCCCTTTTCTATTTGTTTTCTTCATCTTTCACACTGTAGCACGTGCTTGGCCAACCTTTCCGTTCCGCCTATATATAAAAGAAAAACCTTTTTACTTCTTTCTCAAAATATCCTTTATTCTCTCCAGCTCAATGACATCGCAAAACTCTAATTGGAATCCAGTTTCCTCTATAGGTGCATAAGAACGGGTATAACTCGGAGCAAAGCCAGAACGTTAATTTAGCTTGATTTAAAATGAGGGAATGCAAAGCTTCAGCTCACGTTTCCCGCAATTTTGAGAGTGTAGATTCAAGTTGGTTTGTTGAAGAGGGGAGGATGTGTAGTTAATGTAGGTCCAGTCGGTTGATTTCCTGCCTGTTAGACTGGGCTTGATGTATAGACTTGGGAGGCTAAGATGCTAAGGTGATGCTGCCAGCACGTTTCTATTTTCAAAGACAAAATCTGGCTCTGATTTCGTCTTAAATTGAGTTTGTGATAACTTGAATAGTACTAAATACAGAAGTCCTAAAAGCTTGTGGGGTATATGATGCTAAGGTGATTTCTCATTTTCTTCAAGAAAAAACTATAATATCAATAAAGAATGTCAAGTCCAAGTTGAAATCCTATTTCATTACCAATGATTGGCACACGAATATGGCATTTATTCGGAATATAGTTTACCTTTATAGATAGATGGCGCAATACAAATTATTTATACCTTATTATTATTATTATTACTATTATTACTATCATTATTATTATTTAATCATTTTGGTGGTAATCTTTTGCTCTAATACATACTAAGAACTCAAGGTGTGTAGTAGTGTACTGCTATCTACTAAACTTATATCGCATAATCAATGCATGATAGATTAATACAGGCGCAATCTTTGCTCTATATATTTGACAATTCTGCGTAGTCATCAGTCTATGGTATACAAATCGAATGAGTATTTCTGACGTCTTTATTGTATTTGTGTATTCCTAGCAGCCTAATGCCATCTTGAAATAGAAGCTCGATCATACATTAATATATAGACATGTTTTCCAGTTGTTATTTGTTTGTGTGGCAACTGAAGGAAGGCAATGAATACATTCTTTTAATTTAGAGCTTGATGTCAACGTTTAAATAAACGCATTTCATGATCATCTCTCGAAGCGGGACACGAGCTCATATCAAATGCTTTCATATCAATAACACGATACATGAATGTTGCATCGGAGCGTAGCATCGGCTATCACGTGACTCGAATGACGTCGACAAACACCCACTCCCAGCATCCTTTTCGTGCCTCGGTGAGCGATGACAGTTTTCTAGGCTCTTTTCGTATTTCCTTATAGTTCCAGATTGAGCTGAAATTGAGCAGGCTTAACCTAAAACATCACCCAGATCATATTTCGCACTCTAACGAAGATGTTTTCATCACCGCCACATTTATTGCTGACTGTTTCAGCCCTCTTACACTTTTTCCCTCTCCTTTACTTTTACTATTTTGAGAAAAGACGGCTTCATTCATTTTGAGAAGTTTTGATGACGTCATTCGTAAAGAACGCAAACTAAATGACAAGGTACATGACTAAATGCACTGATTGGAGACGAATATCTTTGGATTCTAAGAAAGAAAGGAAATGCTGAATTATATAAGGGAAAATGTCAAATTCTACATGTAAAAAGATTAGTGGCAACAAACATAGGCCTATAATTCTCATGAAAATCATGAAATTAGAAATATAATTGCAGAACAAAATAATAATTTAAAAAAAAATGATTGTATAGCAAAATTTTACCCGTATATAATTCGACCCCGTTGGAGGTTGACAAAAGCCAATAACTATATCCATTAGATAAAAATAAAATATATTTTTACAAAGAGTCAATGGAGCAACTCTATTATTTGCTTGATGTTGATTATATTATTTCACAATAATGTATTTAGGTCAAAGCAAAGGCAAATTTCTAAATTTTAAGGAAAATAAAAATCATTAAAAACTTGAACCCTCAAACGGGTTACATATTCTGCAATCATCGCTAGTTGATAAAAGCTATAAGTTTTGTACCAAAAGTAAATAGCAATGTTTACCGAATTCTTACTCAAAAAAAGAAAACAACAAGACTTGATCTGTGTCGCTATACCTTCTGACAATTAGTTTTTGTTTCTTAAATGTTAAAGGTAATACATGCATTTAACATTTTGAAAGGGTCGTGTATGTAGTTGAATGGCTCATTAATTTAGCAATGTGAAGATTAACAATTTCAGACAAGTTTCTGAAGGTTTTCACTGTTCACAAAGGAATATCGTTGTTTGTTTTTTTTTACAATAAATTCTGATTGTACTGCGGCATAAATAAACCTACAGACATGTAGATATCAAGATAAGCAGATAAATCATTCCAAATAATATTATTTACTATGGTCGCCAGTGACCAGACATAATCTTCCCCCCCCCCTCACGTTTCGGATTAATTTTCCAACATGTATGCTAAAGAGTTAAACAACACCTTTATAATGGTAATAAAGACAAATTCACAGGCTAACTGAAGCCGGTATGTTTCTCTGAAGTCCTTCTTTCCTGTTTGTATCGATATCAGAGTGCATTGCGGAAGAATATCTTTCAACAATCCGAGGTGAGAATGAAACTAGGAGGGTAGAGAGGTTTGCTCAAAGAAAACATTTTATGTGCTGTTTGTGTCTTCCGTTACCATGGTTAGAAGTAATGAGTTAATTTACGGAATTGTGTAGTTCATCACGTCCACTGGAGCATCCCTTCATAAAGTGAAGAGTAATCCTAAGAATGCTGGCGAAGCTTTAGGACCCATTCTCATTTTTACATTTTCCTCATTTTCTCCTCCTTTCATTCTTTTTTTACTCGGTCTCTCATGTTTGCTACACCTCCCCCCCCCCCCATCTAATATATTCTCTATTACTCTAATTTATTCACTCTGCAATTTATTACTGTTAAACTTTCCTATACACCGCCCTCCTCCTTTTCCTTCTCATTCTTCTCTTAACTCGTTTGATGTACCCTTTATTGAATTTACAAAATATTTTCAACGACGCCAAACGAAAGCCTTCTTTTTGGTATTTCTCTTACACTGGGATATGTCTCGAAGCATAGCCCCCCCCCCCCACCTACACACACACACACACACGAAAAAGAAACTACATGTATAAACAAATGTCATGAGACTTCCCTTAAAGAATTTGAGGCATTCAAAGTAAAACAAACGTTTTTCCCCAAGTCAATGAATGATTTTAACAACCACCTCATTATTATCATATTTCTTTCCTTCTTTTTTCTTTCTTTATAAATTCATCCAATTCATCAATACCTCAGTCAGAGTCTTTTTCTTGAACCACTTTCCCGGAGCTCTCTCATCATTATGACACTCAATTCCATTAGTGAACAATTAAAAATGCTTTTAACTGGAGGTAACTCGTTTCATTCTTTTCATCACGGAAACTGCATAACGCATCGACAAATCAGATGAGCTGCATGCATGCAAAACCACAGAAGAAGTAATGAAACTATGAACAAAAATCAGAGGAAATCTTCTTTTTGTCACGACCGTTGCTGACGTCATGTGAAGCATGATTTAATCCCAACCCTTTTCTTTCAGCTAAAGACTGAAGGCCTTCCCAGAGACGCAGTCGTCTTGAATTGCAGACAATCAAAAGAGGCGGGATATTCTTTTTTTTTCTTTCAATACAATCAAAGAAAGAGTAACTGTCTAGGGAATCATCGCCCACACCGTGTTAACATCGAGTCGGAAAAAGGGGTTACTATACCTTTATTTTGTTTTACAAAAACTGAACTGATCCATGGGGAAATTGCAGCCTGAACCTTGCATCTTAATTCATCCAAATTGTGTGGTTGCATCCGTGTAAGAAGAGAGTTCTCAGGTTTCTTGAGGATTGTAATGAGTATTACGAAGGGGTATAATGAGTGCCCCCACCCATGTACATCAACAGGTCTGCCCCTCCCCGAATCCCCCGGGGATGAGGAAGTAAGACATCAGAAAGAGAGTATCAGGCAGATAAATGGGAGATGGAATATTGTCTATAGCCTATAGTTCTATGCCATGTTTATCGGTCTTTCACAAGTTGGATGAGAAAACAATCTGGGAAAAGGCGCGAAACGAGATCAACAAATTATCGGGTTACTATGGTGATCAGTAATATCAACACCTGATAACCTGCCACTGAGAAACGATGAAACATTGCCAATTTATGTTTCTCCTATAACGTTTGTTACTTTCTTAAAGAGATTATGTTCGGGGGCGATTTTCCCTCTCACCTTGGTATCTTCTGTCCTGTTCGTCTTGCCAGCGCCCCCTCGTCTTTTGCTAAACAAAAATGAAATGCAGATGACAAACAACATTTCCTCAATTCAAAGTGAAAGTCATTCGGAAAAAAAGGGTCGAAAACGTTTCCATGTGTGAAGTGGCTGCACATGTAGGAAACGGTGCGCTCATGTTGTCATAATAAACCCACCAGACTCAACATGTTTTTCGGAATTATGGGAAACAAATGTTTCTTTTTTGGAAGGAGGAGGGGCGGGTTGATAAGGCATGTAATGCGGGAAGTGTGAACCGAAAGTGCTCTATCATTCACGATGATTGCAACCTTCTATTATCCTCATGTAAGTTGTAAGATGTCGTCCAGACTGGGTGCCGCTGGGAAAAAATACCTGTGTTGCCAACTTTACATGCACGTAGACAAAATGTACAAGAAAAAACCCTCCATGGATAACCATCCGCATAATAATGTCCGTAGAAAATTAACCAGTACACAACGTACCCCCCCCCCCCCAGCTTTTCTTTTTGCCGCCCCTGACACGTTTGGCCCCGTCATCATCTAAATCAACCAACACTGTAGGCCTAATGGCTGTTGTTGTTGTTTTCTTCTTTAAAATGTCCAACATGAGGGTAATCATCTATCCGACAAGTTTAGCGCAATAATTGTAGGCCGAACTCGATTGATTTTTGCTCAATTCATACATAATGCAGTAGAAGATGATCGTGATTTAGCCAAACATAATCCAAGCCAGCGCCATATATTTACAAATAGTTGGTCAGACACATAGTTACCCTCATGTTGGGCTCCAGCCCCCCCCCCCCGAAATTTTTGATAGTGGGGACTGTGGAGTGTGGCTATATAAAACGACTAGATTGTTTGAATTTTTCCTTACTAGATAACAGCCCCTAGCATCAACTATCCTTCCTCTGGAAAACATTAAAGGTAAAGACCAGTTATGGTCATGCGATTGCATTGTGAAAGAAACGTTGTGGAATCGATCAGAAAAGGTTGATCATCTAGCATCTAGCATCTGCAAGGTTCTGGAATCGTCAAAATGATAAGAAATTTGGCCCATTCTTCGTAAAGTTACAAGCACTATACACAGAAAGATGTATATGGGACTACCCTATATCTCTCACAGACCATGAGAGAAACAAATTTACCAAATATATGAATTAGTAGGCGGTTTCCCGGCAAATTTTTTATCATCACGTATTAGTCAAAACATATTCTTTCACATGATTGGTAATTAGAGCTTCCATTTCATTTTTTGAAATTGGGGCGTTTCCAATTCTGGTCTTTACCTTTAACCTCTCGGACAACAACAAATCGATTACTATTATTGATCATTTTAAAAGGCAACCAGTACGTTCCTTGTCAATGGAAAGATATAAAATGACAAATGTGATTTTTATTAAAAGTTTAATGAGGGTAACTGAGAGAAATTATACGTTTGAGACTCCATCATCAAGATGAAATTCTTGGTAACCCCTTTGAACTGTTGAAGAGTGTTTCCACTTAAGCCTCTACAGATTGAGATGTTAATTAACTTAATGAAGAGAGGCGGGTTACTCTATCGGATTGTCACAAAGCCAAGATGCGTTGGCATGGCTACCGACTATTTTTTCTTCATTTTCTCATTAACTAAACAAACATTGGATGCCACTCAGAGATGTAAGAGGGGGATAATGCAGCTGGTAAAGGAAGAGCCAAAATTTAGTTCGGAAAAATAATAAAAACAGGAGAAGAAAGTAGACTTGATATTATTATGTGGATGGAACAGAAGAAAGGTGTTTTTGGCAAAAACAAGATTCAAGCCGAGGTTGTCAATATTAATCAACGGTTGATTCGATCACTTTCATTTATTGGAATTCTTAGTTTGAATGGTAATTTTAAAAAAAATACCAAAATGGTTGAACGATGAACTATACCATTAATAATTCTTAAAAGATTTAACTTGATGTTAATGCTGTTTATAACAGGTGAAGTATGATTTTCGTGATGAAAGCAGGGATAGTGAGATGAGGGTGAGGATTCGAATAAAACTGTTTGTAATGCTTTGTAATGCTACTATGAGGCCGAACTCACAATATTGTGCGCCAACTTGTCACTTCCGCTCAGCTTTAGCAGGTTAGGATCATGGCATTGTGTAATGTGACCAATTCTTCATATCAGTGAATCTCTTCAGTTATTGTTATGTTACACCATCTCGTACACCTTACACCGAACCTGGCATCAGCTGTACTCACCTGGGAAAGTGCACCATTATTTAACACCGAACTTGAAATCACTACTCAAAACTTACCTTTCCCCCAGTGATCTATGTGATCTACTTCCTGTGAGACTGTAAATTTGTGTCCTCTTTTCATAAATTTGTATTTGTAAGCGCTATGGTACTTATTGTTTTTAGCGCTCCTAAATATTCTATATTATTATTATTATTATTATTATTATTACCAGTCGTATTCATCACCGACTATTCACCATTTCTAACACCTAACACCGAACCTAAAATCGGTCGTACTCACTATTCACCAAGTTCATTTCCCTTGTGAAACCGTGAACTCTTACGCAGCGCATCCTCCTCCTTTGAAAGTGCATGTGGCTGCTTCCAATTTACCAATCGTCCTTCGCCACCAGAGACTAGATCCATATCCCGTCACCAATCCGGGATGAGTTAATGTCAACACTACCCAGAAACATCCCACCGAGTTCCCACTGCCCATATTTTACTGCTCATTCGTGATAAAGCATGCTGATATGCCATCAGTTCGCTTCGATGCTGAAGAAAGAGGAGAAGAATGAACGGCGCTGTCTTCTCTAGACAACTACTGGTTATTTTGGCAGGGAATCTGGGTTATGGACAACGATGATTTGGACAATTTTAGCGCTGATTTTAAATACCTGTAGCTCTAGATAATCCCTTCTTTTTAAACCTGATGTTTGTGTCAATAATAATTTCATCCGTCAATAAATTTGAATTACGGAGCTCATCTTGACAATGCGAATTTCCTGTGTAAGAAATGAGAATGCAGCGTAGGTAGTAAGAACAAAGCATGTCAAAATAATCACTTTTGATGTTCTGCGGATATCTGCGGATGCAAAACAAGTTTGACAAGGGAGGGATTGTATCAATGTGTTTTAAGTCAACCAGTAATAATGATTCAGTAAACTCAAAGTGCTGAGCTCATGACAAATAGTGCGACTCCTCCTTCACAATATTCAATGTTTCTCTTGAAACAATTTGGGTTCTCTTTGCGCCTCGGTCCGTCATTTGTTTCAAATAATGCCTCCCAAAGATTTGAATCTTCCAACTTGCACTTTACACCCGATCAGTGATTCAGCTTAATATCGGAGGAAATTAAAAGTGCGTTCCATCCGGGATATATTCAGACCTCCAAATTAAGGTCTCAATTAACAATGATCATTTGTAATTGGGAAAAGGCGACGGCCAATTCTTTCAAGCGATCTTTGTAATTGTAACCTCAGGTTTGTGATCAGTATGTGTCTGTCAACAAGTTACAGTGATGGAAAACAAACTTTCTCTGGCGATGAAGACAACATGATTCGGCAGAATTCCTTTTGAATGAAATTAATAAAATGAATTATTTTCAATTTGAGCTTTTGCATGATGTAACGAATTTCTTTTATCGGTAGATTACTTCACTGAAACGATTTGTTTTCAATTGGTGCCTAAAACTTGTATGGTCATAGTTCTGTCATAAAATAGTTACTAAAAATGTTTATCACCTTGGCGATAATGACCATGGAATTGAACCTGTGAATATTTTAGAAACTTCAGCTGATTATATATCTGTGACTGGTGAGTTGTAGATGTAGAAATAACTATAATCCTCTCCCTCCAGATTGGATTGGTCCTTCCTAATGTGTTGTTGTCAGGTATAATACTCCATCGGTCTTAGGCATCTTTGGTCTTACTCCAACGTATCTACTTCCCCTGTATTAAGTGCCGTTTGGTGGTTGGGTAAGTGTTAGAGTTAGGGATGGGTTAGGGGTAATTAGGTTTGCTCTTAACGTTGTTCCTTGACTCTACCGGCGCACTATGCGAAAAGGACCAGCGGGATATAGAACCAAAGGCCCCAAGGACAAATGATTTCATAGGACCAATGAGGTGTCATCGGTTTAAGCATAGTTCAAGCAGAAGTAATGGCTATGTTTCAGTAACCTTGACAAGGCGCATGGATTAAAAGAAGAGATGACTTCCATATTTGTGATGATGGGAAATACCGGAGACGAAAAGGAAAAACGTCTTGTCATAAGAAGGTCATCATCTGGAAGATTTTGAGGTCGGTGTCTTTGACGTCATAAGAATGATGTGATGAATCCATGCGAAAAAGGACACCGAAACCTGAAATGTTGCATTTTATAGTTTTGAAGTTTATCATTATTATTATTATCATGCACTATTTTGTTTTTCTAAAAGGGAGGTGGGGGCGACCCCCTTGCATATTTTTAAGTGTAAGGCGTCCTCCAGGGGAATCTGACCCTATAGTTGGCCCACATGAGGATCTTGTATTTCAAGTACTTGTAAACACACGTCTCATTACGATTTACCTATAGACACCTTCCACTGTATTCAATGTGATGCTAGGAGCGTAGAAAAATATAGAGAAAACTTCTTATTATGGAATGTTTTGCATTAAAGCCCGTCTGTACTAGTTTGGCCTGGGGAATTAGACCACCCTGCAAGGTGACTAACAGGTGGTTATCTCATCAAATCAGCTCTCAATTAACATAAGAAAAAGGGGATCATGGGGGACCAATAGGCACCGAATAGGTATTGTTTGATATATAGAGGGCGCAAGTAGCTATAAGTAGTACAATGGGGCTTTAAAGAGCATTTCGAAGCCTGTGACTTTATGTAGTTTTATCTCATTCTTTACTCATTTTGGCTTTCTTTTCCGAAATATTACCAGTGGAAGTCGGAAGGCACGATCTTCTGGTATTAATTTTGATACTGGGCTTTCAAACTGGGGTATAATGCGTAAGCCGGTTTCATTCTGTAATTGACATACACCACTGTTAGCTAATCTTAAACTATGTTCGTGAAACTAATCGAATTTTAACAAGAAGAAATGTTAAAAGTTATAATCAGATCTTTTACAAGTTCGATCTATACCAAAAAAAAAAAAAAAAAATAATTCTAACAGTCGATTACACGGATAGTTCATTTGCCCTTTCATTTTGGAAAGTTGTGGCAATCAGGAAATTGGTGGGAAACGAATTCCCCTCGATTGCCAGCTGCAAATACTTGACTGATTTGTCTTTCTGTTTATACATTGTGATGGAATCATTCACAATTACCATGCTCCACATTCATGCATTGTTATGATCATGTAAGCTACTAAAACATGGTTATGCAACATAATTCAGAATACTGTTAGGTTAATTCATACGCGGCTTTGAGACTGTTACAACAAGAGGACTGAATTATTACGAATTGATATCGCTGGTAGATGGCGTAGTGTAGAAGAGATATATATTCCATTCTAAAAAGTACACTTATTGTCATCAGTACGTAAATGGGTACTGTGTATATTCAAGAATGACAGATAAGTTATACATCATGATCAAAGTTATCTAAAAAAAAAGAGTCCTGGATTAAGGGGATAGGTGGCTTTTCTTAACACCTTCCCCCTCTCTCTTCCACTCCTCTCCCCATCTCCACCCCCTCCCCCTCTCTCCCTCTCTTGGCACATAGGTTTGGGCATATTGTCATGATTACCCTCTCATTGAAATTAAGCTGTACATTTATAGGGAAAAAAGGCTGAAAAGCAACAATTTATCTTTTCGGGAGTAGCCTATACAACATTTAAAAATAAATATATTACGACGTCACAGATCCCCCATTACGTTATGTCATAATTAGTTAATCAAACTCCTTAGATATATAGATCTATAAAGGTGAAGGCTTCCCTTCCGCAGACGATCCTAACACAAGCTCAAAATAATATTTGTAACGGTATACCCATCCCTTTGGCAATCGTCATGTGACCCGAGCGAGACAAGCATCTCAACGGGAATACGAGAACAAGGGCGGAGGATGTTCGTGCGATGACATCATAATGGATGATATATGACAATGGGTTATTATCTTGTCTGTTGTCCCCTTGAGATGAGCATCTACCTCGTAAAACATACACAAGGTCACCTTCATAGCCGCAGACTCATCTGAATCACAAGGCAAGAACAGACGTCCTAAGTTAGAGTGAAGCACCGCACTGTTATTGACTAACATGACTAAGGACTGCCTCTATGGTATTTCAGCTCATGAATTCGATATCGATTTTAGCTCAAGTTCTTCATTTGGCATAATGAAAGTAGTGTAATTGGCCAATTGGTAAATGACAACAATTGCGCTGACCATATAAATAAAATATATAATGGCAAATGATTATCGTAAACGATAAAGAGAGGAGGAGGGGAAAGAACGAGAAGATAGGGAGAGAGAGGGAGAGAGAGAGAGAGAGGGGAGGAGAGGGAGAGAGAGAGAGAGAGATAGAGAGGGGAGGAGAGGGAGAGAGAGAGATAGAGAGGGGAGGAGAGGGAGAGAGAGAGAGAGAGAGAGATAGAGAGAGAGAGAGAGAGAGAGAGGGACAGAGGGACAGAGGGGAGACAGGGAGATGGGGGAGATGGGAGAAAGTATGTGGGGGGGGGGGGGTAATGAAGGAGACAGTGTTGTTGAAAAGATATTGAGAGGGGAGTAAAGAGATTGATTAGAAGAAAGAATCATCATCATCATTAGAAATGGAATAAAAATAGGGGTAGAGAAAAATGATAATAGAAGAATAAAGGGAGTGTGATAGAAATAATGGGAAAGACGAAATTTTTAGAGATAGGAAGGGATAATTAAAAAACATGCAGTACAGACATAGAAAGTCAGACAAAGAACAGACATACGACATTCTAATCGGTAAGAAAGAAATGGAAACAAACTACAGACCAAGAAAGAGCTTATCGTTGTCACGTGTTGATGACATCATTATTGGGAATGTTCATTCGGTCGTAGATGATTTCGTCTGAGGTTTGTTTTGTTTTATAATGTTATTACCTTCACCTTTAGAGTTGATTAAAACCATATTTTTTTCGGAGCTGATGATTCGTCATCTTAGAACGTACGTGATGATTTGAAGAATTATCTAAGAGCGCCAAAGCGTAAAGGAATTCGAAGTTTTCTGAATGATAATGATATTTAATTTTCATCATAATAGTTCTCTGTTTAAGTCCAAATTTCCCCGAAAGAAGTAGCATCATGTTTTTAAACCCCAACATCTAGCATCACTAGATAAGATATGTGATATTCATAGGCCTACCGTCCTAACCTTTCCCCGTCTGTTACCCCTCCCCCTCAAAACTACCCCTAACCTATCACGTAATTGTATGATAATTAATTCCCGGACTTTTCTTTAAAAAAGAATCTATTTCAATCATTGAACTGTTAGATGTGAATATTTGGATAGTATTCAAAATCACATGTAATAACATTAGAAAAGGAGGAATTTTAAAAAGTTTTCAGACTATAGAAGTACATTAACCTCAACAAGGAAGTGATAAAGATCGCCTCCACGTCCATATTGGATTGTCTCATTTAAAAATCACAGTCTTTATTCCTGATGGCGTGCTAAATCCCATAACCTTTCACAAATTTTGCTTCATCATGATCACCTCAGACATAGATATCAATGTCACAATTTACAGGGCGTAGTATGGTATCTTTAAGATCATCTTTATTGGAAAAATACGAATGTCAATGGCCGGGAAAGTGCGTTTTCTTCCTACTATACGTAGTTCGTACGTGGGCGACACCAGATGCGTGATTTAGTAAAGATCCTTTGGCTTTCCTAGATGTTAATTTATATTTTCTCCTTTTTAATTCTATAAACATAACGTTACACTTTGGTTCACATTTTTGTAATTTATCACAAGAAATTAAAACAAGGTTAAAGTCTGCTGTGCAAACAAAGAAGTAACCAATCGAAGAATTGACAAATCTAGAACTGCGAGATGACTAATTATGTTCGTGAAGAGATTAACTTCAATTTAAAATTAACAAAATATACAATTAAGGTTAGATTTTCATTACATTGAATACATAATAATGGTAGGAACTGCGTCGAATTTCATTTAAAGCCCGTCTGCATTAGTTTGGCAAGGGGGATTAGACCTTCCTGCAAGGTCACTGACAGGTGGTTATCTCATCAAATCAGCTTTCAATTAACATACGAAAAAAGGGATCATGGGGAACCAACAGGGACCGATTAGGCATTGTTTGCTATATAGAGGGCGCAACTAGCTATAAGTAGTGCAGTGGGGCTTTAAACAAATTAAAATACCAAAAGAAGACGCTCATTTCTCGACCTACACATTAACAAGGCCAAATATATGACTTCATACGAGTAACGATATAGGCCTTGGATGGCTCCTTGACCTTCAATCATACATTCTTCCTTCCTTGAAAAAAAACAAGAAAGAGTGACAAAAATTAATAGAAGAGGGTAGTTCGAGATGAGATGCGGATATCAGCAGTTTAAGGCCTTAATGATGTCAGAATTACCTTGGAACTTGATACTTCTTTGGGCGGTCACTCCTTGTGTCAAAGTCTATGAAGACCTGACCAAAATGTGATTTAAGGTGTCGTCTGGACGGTGTACGAGGATGATCCAAACATAAACTATCAAGGGGCTTCGTCCCAACTGCCTTGTTAAACCAGAGCCATCCCTTATTAAACAAACGGAACGCGCGAAGACAAGTTTGATGATCATTGTCGTTTAATTAGGTTACTCAGCTATCCCAGAACATCTTCAATAAAATCGACATCATGAACTATCAAAACAAATATACAGTTTCTGGATTAAAGGCGATTAAAATGAAAATTCATCTTTCTTTTTCTTTCTTTCCTCGTTGTTTCATTCTATTTTCTTTCTTTCTTCATTTATTTATCTATGTATTTAATAGAGTACAATTTTTAGTTCGTGTGTGTGTTTTATTATTATCATTTTTTTGTTGGGAGAAGGGAATTCGGGTGTGAGGGGAGCTTCAGCCCCCATAGCCCCCCCCCCCCCGACCGTAAGCGAGTAAAATAAATGAAATATACTTATTAGGGCACTATTCTGACCAAAACAAGCATGAATTTGGTAGTACGAAATAAAAAGCTTACCTTATAAGCAGTTTGTTACATTATAGCCAAGTATTTTTTTAAAAGAAAGAATCTTAGCTTTTAAACTCTATAAAGGTACTCTGGATCTCTAACAATATTTAGGAAATGTATTCGTGTTTTTTTTTCTCCTGGTCACCGTGCACATGACAAGATCATGAGTTCGCAGAGTAATATACCGTCCCTCTTGACATTTGAAATTCTACCACAATATGGGACAAAATTATATATCATAGTAGTTGAATCCATATGCACGAACCCTGATGACGATATTATGATGACGTAATCATTCGTTCCTAATTATCATTAAAGATAACAACTTTGTGTGGTGACTATAGTGAAGGGGAAGGGGAGCTAGAGAGAGAGAGAGAGAGAGAGAGAGAGAGAGAGAGAGAGAGACAGATATAATAGCAAAGAGAGAGTGGAGACGAGGTGGTGAAGAAGAAAGACAGTTAACAAAGAGAAACACACTGACAAATTGATAGAGAGAGAGAGAGAGAGAGCATGGACCTACTACGAAGATCCATGGAGAGAGAGAGAGAGAGAGAGAGAGAGAGACCAAGAATAAAAAGAACGGTAGGTGGAATTTCTAATATTATGTATTATAAACATAGCTTATATACCAATGTTTATACAATAGACCGGTTCACTAACATATTCATATTTTATGCATATTTTTCAAAGAAGGTTGTTCTTGAAAACCTGAAGGCTTTTTTTGCGCTTGCCCGTCATAGCAACAAATAATGTACTGGATTCCAAGTATTGTTAATAATAGGCTAATGAATGCCTCGCCACTAAGTCACGCTGGTCACCGGGAAAGAAAAATCCTTAAATTTGAATATGTTAGCAAACTGGTCTACATTGTATGTCAACAGTACACACACATACACAGATCCAAATTTTGCAGACAGACAGAGAGAGGCATCGTAGGTCGCCTGTAGGGTGTGAATCTTGACATGCTTGAAGAATGAAGCAGCGAAAACAGAAAATGGATTAAGTCATCAAAATATGTTCAGTGCTTATATCTATTACATCTTATTTATTAATGCCATGCCATACGGGTCAGTGCGAACTAAAAAAAGGCACAATTTATCGAATCAGCGTACCACGCTGAGACTTATCTTTCGTTTAAATCAACTTTCCTGTTCCATTGAGACTTCATGGATTTAGCTTAGCTAATAATAATTTGGTAATAATTTGTCGAAATGAGCGATAAACGCTGCGGCGTAGAAACATGAGTCTGCTAAAATTCGAAAACGTTGACGGGGTATTTGAGCACGTTTCTAGTTTTACTTGATCCATGCTTTTTTAAAAGGAAATTTTATGTTTTATGGCATAACGTTACCAGGGCAATGAATATAGCAGAACTTTGTCAGCCGTGTAACAACACATGGATTTGTAAAAATAAGTACCCCCGTCGTCATAATCATCATTTCCAAGATCATTAAATGAAGTACAGGCCTTCTAGTTATAACTGTCAATAAGCTGGCATGAGTTATTGAAAATTAGGATTCTTTAAAGCACGTTGGCGCATTCATATTTCAGATATAGAAGATATAGTATCACTTCAATACAGCGTTACAACTTACAATTTTTTGGTATGTATTTTCCATGGTCCTCTGTTAATGTTCTTTTATGTAGCTCACTGACCACTGGTGTTACATAAATAGAGTGCGTCGAAATGACAGTTTCGTCTGCACAGCTGGGTGTTTTCATGCACGCGTCTAACTACGGCGCGTCACAACGTCTACCGTGATTGGTCAATAGTTTCCGCTGCAGGGGGTCGCGGAGTGGCGTAATTTCAATGCACACACAATTTCGTGGATGATCAACATTCTCTCGAACACTAACTGTGATCAATTTCCCTTGTTAAACCTTGTGTGCGAATAACCTTCAACATTAACTACGGGCTGGCGCTAAAAATAGCCTCATCGATCTAAGAATAAGAAACGGTCGGCAAATGACAAAAATGCCCTAGACTACAGACGTGTCTGTGACAATTATTTACGATGGCAGCTTTTAATTAGCCACAATACAAACAACTCATGAAACTATGACAACTGACATTTAGCTCACGAGGAGTGGGCGATCTTACCGTCTCAGATTTGTGTTTGTTTTAAATCTTAGAAAGTGACGGCGATTAATGATTAAGCTACTTCAAATTTGGAGTACCGGCATAATGACTACAACGAAGCAAACTCCGTACCCTTTTCTAGCAAATATCTTTACAGTAACTGAAAAGATATGCTTAGCTCTACTAGAAAGAAAGGAAATCATTTACCATAACTGAGATTAAGATGAAGAAAGCGGAGGTAAGCGCAGCAGACTGAGAAGAAAACAAAATCATAAAGTTCTTTTTGAGGACATTCATAAAGTCTTTTTGGTGGTATTTTACTAAACTTAGAATGGTATGTTGGATTAAGACATTTCCGCATTCGAATTACATGAACTAAATGGATGTCAACAGTTACAAATTTAGTGCAACGAAAAATTACTGGCGAAAATCATTGTGGTTGGCTAACTTGTATTGCTGTGTTTTCCTTCAAGAAAATCTTTTTTTTCAGGTCATGAGTAGAGAAAACTAACAGGAAAAAAGTTTTTCTCGCACCATATGTTTCATATATTTCATGTTCTCATCCTTCTTAACAGAGTCACACGAGGACACTCCCAGTGGCACCAGTCACTTCCACAAACAGCCATATACCTCTTCGATGCTCTCTTTCATCATCTGATTTATTCACACAAACAACGGTCACAACTTTAAAGTGCAGATGAGCAGCGAAATGGGCTAATAGATACCAAGGTGTCAGAAAGCCGCCGGCTCGGGGAAAGTCTTCGCAACTTCATTCATTAGCGATTATTACGTAACCAACCGCACCGGCTATTCGTCAATGCTGTGAACTATTATCGAAGTTATGTCTATGATTTTAATTGAACGAGGCTGGTGATAGGGGCAATTACCAGCCTTAATGGCTGCTTAAGGGAAAGCCGCACTTCCTGGCAATTCATCAATATTAAGCTCCCTACGAAGGGCACTCGTAATGCGTGGGAGGATTTGAGTAAACATGAATGTTTGTACTAATAACCATTTAATTCATCAATCGTTATGAAAGAAAAAGAAGTCAGTTATATTAAGGGATTATGCAATAATGTAATTAACCCCTATGGCGCGTTCGGAGAAGTTTGTGCGATGACATAAAAGGATCTACTTACATCGATTCTCCTTCAGAGTTGTTTATTCCTATTCACAATCAAAAAATGATATTTGTTTACAAGTGTTGGCACACCTGTCTGTCATGTATGTCCTTGGGTATTTGAAGAAGGAAAAAATAGGTAAGTTGTGAATGTTTTCCCTCTTTCAGTTCTTATTAATATTTTATTAAGCCATTTTGACAGACTCCCAACCCTTATTACGCAACTTCCAGTGTGTATTTTTAATATGTACAAAATTCGAGATGTCTAAATCTAAAGCATTACAAAAAAAGATTAAACAAAACCAATCAATCACTGAAATCCACGAATAAGCTTAATAATAATAATAATAGCTCACATTTATAATGCGCCTAATACTTTGTTTCTAGGCGCGGAACATATTATTACCCCGGTCATCGGATTCAGGCTTAACCGCACACAAGGTATGCACATTCTCCACTCCCTGGGGAGCATTCCAGCCAGTCGCCATTTTACAAGCGCCATTGCTAATCAAACCACAGCTTTCGCATCCTATCGGGTACACATTTTAACACCCGAGTGGAGAGTGGCAAATGTAGATCAATTAATCTGTATATCCCAACAATCAAACACTATTTACATACCCATCATTTAATCAATCCGTTCCGGCATGTCGATCAAACACTCATCATACAAACAACTCCTCCAAAACCACCAACATCATCATCACCACCGAAAATTCGTCCTCATCATCACCATCATCACAACCACCACCACCACCTACGCCACTAATATTTCACTAGGAGCACTTTGGATGGCCCAAACAAAGTTATTAGTAACCTTATTTGCAGGTATAATTACAGTAACTGTTCCTCGTCGGTTACGTCAGACCGGGCCTCTAGATAGCGCTCTTCTTCAATTATTATATAAAAAGACCTTTTACCCATTTTTCTTTTTAAATCGAGAACGAAAGTATGCTACCAGACAAGCATCATGCTGTCTGACCGTGGTCAATCTTGACCAGGAAACGGACACTAGTAATGGCCAGAGTCATAGATATTCAAAGGTCTCTTTTGACAGGAAATGCCTTGATTTAAGTGGACGGTATGTTTTGCAAAAGTTTGGATTACAACATTGAATCAAGAACGTTTTCATGAAAGATGGCTTTATTACGCTATTAAAAGGTTCTATGCAGGAAAGAAAGTGTAAACTTATATATATTCAAAAAGTCTTCCCTCATATACTTTGATTTGAAATATTTGTTTCAGCAAACTGTACCAAATTTTATCTTCCCTATTATTTGTTCTATTATAAACGTTTCAAACCATCTTAATATGAAATATACTAAAAATATATTGTAGCTCGCTCTGTTCGAGAGTGTTGAACAAAGAACGTCACACTATCAACAATGCATCGTGTCTTCACTTTCGTACCAAGTTTACTTTATGTAGAGCATAGCCTTAGCTTTTCATCAATATTTTAGTACATAGAATTCCTGTGTATAGTCACAATCTACCGCTACAGGTACCACCATCCATTAATATCACTATACCATCACCAACACAACAGAACTATCTCCACTACCATCATCACATCTTTGGCAACTTGCACAATCACTGAAGCTGACAGCACATCTACCAGCATCACCATTACAACCACCACCTCGACAGCTACTACCAATACTAACACCATCATCATCTTCCTTCCTCAGTTTGTCATCTTCGTCTTCATCCCTACTCTACACATTCCCATCTTCAGCACCACACCTTATTTCCCAATAGGTGTAGTTCTCAAGCTCTTTTTTTTCTTTCACATTAACCCAATTGAAATTACATCCAATTAAAAAGAAAATCATTTCAATTGTATGATCCTTGTTTTACTTCTTACATATTATATGTTCAGAGCCAGTTGGGCAATAATCCTGTGTCAACGTATATGAGTTAATGCCCTTCTGGCTCCAAACAGACGATACGTTTATTGTAATAGGTTCCCATTCATTTCTAAAACTACAGTTTGATAAAATATCAATGCACATCAACAATTTTTCATTTCACCTGTATGAGCATTTAATGCACAGAAATATCTATATACAAATGTAAGTATACACAGAGCAGCAATTGATTCTATAGCTTGATACCACATTTAACTGCATCTTGTAATATCATAACAAATAAAGCGATTGTGACTTTATGATTGATACAAAGATAATTTGTATTTATCATGTTTTATATGACAGGGCCTTTGAATGTTTTTTTGAAACAGATATATGGCGCCATACAAATGCTGTTCATCATCATCATCATCCAAATCAATTTCAAGCCCCTATATTAATCAAAAGTCACTGCATGATCCAATGATTAGAGAGTATGTGTGTAATCCAGATACCGGTATATCATAACTCCTCATAATTAGATAGGGGACCAGGTACATTTGATAAACAATAACAGATTGATATAATGTATACAGTTAGAGCATCCGTTCATTAACTTCATTTAATAAAGAAACAAAGTTGAACATTACAGATTATTCAGCATAGTTAGGGAATACTAAATGGAGTATATTAGTTAAACCCGTTGATTACCAGGCAAAACAAACCTGAAACCCTAAATGGCCAAGATTTAGAATAATACTGTACGAGACTCAATGCTGTGTGTCTCCTAATCTTTAACTAGCTCTCTCTCTCAAAAATCCCTCTCTCCTCTCTCTGTTTCTCTCAAATCTTCCTATGTTCTTCGCTCTCTCTCTCTCTCTCTCTCTCTCTCTCTCTCTCTCTCTCTCTCTCTCTCTCAATGATTGGCACCACTACAAGAGCAGTGTCCAGATGCCAGATAGATTTCCTGACAATTTCTCAAGGCCATAATGAATATAAAACATTTCTCTTTTCAAGTTCACAGGAAAATTGCGGTTAAAATGGGACATCCCAGGTTCCTTAATACTGCTAAAAAAAGAATGATTACAAAACAATTCAAAGTGAAAACTAGGGCTGTCTTTGCACTTTGAATTTAACAGATCTTAAAGGTAAACAAACAATAGTCAGAGGCACCCCTAAAATAACTTTGTAGTTTTCCAACGTATTTAACACACTAGAACTTTTTAAGTTAAAACATATCCCCTCCCCCCCCTGCCCCTCCTCCCAAAATATTTTAGAAATATTTTAAAAATAAATAATAAAAATGAATAAATAAATGAATACAAAATGGGGGGGGGGGGGAGGGAATACTTGTTTCATCCATTTCAGTTTATTTGGCGTTAATGTAGCACGAATCTTAAACTGAGATATCTAAAGCATTTCTTCCATCTATTTTTTGTTGCAAATTGCTTTATCACAGTTACTGTATGATGTGATGGCTTATCTTTTGTACTGGTTGCTCTCTCTATGACTCTCAGAAAGCAAAAATCATAGATGAAGCTGTAATGATATACATCTGAATGCTTCTTTATATCTTTTAATCTGAGTACAGTACAGTTAAGCTATGGGTTTAACTATTATATCCACTGCAATAAACATCAGATTAAAATGTAAATGAAACAACTTTGTTTATCAACAACTTTGTTAATCAATAAATGTTTGCAATTTGATAGTTAAAATCACTATCATCATTCTATCCTCTTCTACTGATCAGCCCCTCTCCCTTGGCTCTGGGAAAGCACTGATGTAAGACCAATTTTTTTAGAAATGTCTGTACCTTTGTGCGTCCCGACACTTCTTAACTAATTGCCTACAGGAACCGGTTGGATCCTGTATTGAGGCTATGGGAATGAGAGAATTCAGAAGTAAACATGTTAAAGGGGAATTAACCTCCAACTACATATTAATTTAAGTTTGTAGGCCATTTAAAACATTATCTGAGAAATATAAAACCTCATACATTTGACGAAAGGGAGGACGTAACTCTTCTTCAGAATCCTTCGTCTTTCTCAGCACTGAGAATTTTTGGACGTCGCCATTGTGTTTGCACACGGCCCGTTCTGTGACGTATCGCATGAAGTCGAACGTTCCCTTTTAAGTGTGTTTGGTGGTTCCAACTATCATCTTCAATGAACAGAAACGACATCTGCATCTTGATGGCACTTGCATCATTTCTTAAAATTGAGCTTTTAATGATTATAAGCGGTCATCTCCAACAAGTAGAAAAGAGTTGCATACTGGTGCATTCGCAATGCTTACATAAAGATAATTTTCACTGAATGGTGTTAAAAGCAGCATCCTTCTTTCAGAAGCACAATTGTTGGTTCAATGAATAAATGTTCGAAGTGGCATCGTAAAGCAACTCAAGCTTTTTGAAAGAGAGGTTGCGAGGAGCAGTGTCAACTTCTTGTCTCTTTCTCTTCTTTTTACCATCATATTTTGTCTTTTCTCTTCGTTTTAATATCTTTTCATCTTAAGTTCTCAGAAGCACAGCGATGGTTTCTCCTCTGTTTTCCATCTGTTTACTACAATACTCTTTTCTTCTCTTTCCATCACCTTCTCTTTTTCTTCTTCAATTTACTGTCCTCCCTTCTTTTCTTGTTCATCAGATTCCTTGGATCACAGATACTGAAGGCATTCTATTGCATCTCTTCTGTTTACTGTGCTCTCTCCACTGGGTCTCAGTAGCAATATTACTGGTTCCTTGTTTGCATAAAAAACAAGACATGAAGCACAGTGACAGTTTATCCCCTCTTTCTTCATCTTTTTACTATCATCTCCTCTCTTTCTTCTTCTGTTTACTGCCGTCCTCTCTTCTTCTCTTGTTCATCGGATTCCTTGGATCGTAGATGGAGAATGTATCGGCATCTTTCATGTTAGCATCCTTGACCTTGCCATCATGATCCTCAAACTGAAGACTGTGGACCAACCTGCAGAAACAAAGAAAACAGGAGAGAGAGGGAGAGAGGGAGGGAGGGAGGGAGAGAGAGAGAAAGAGAGAGAGAGAGAGAGAGAGAGAGAGAGAGAGAGAGAGAGAAAGAATATTATGATTACTATGATAATGATAATTCTGTTGGTTCATGTAAATAAGTGAAGTACAATGGCTCAATGTTAAAGCAGGGATCATGTGACCAGTAGGTATCAGGTTCAAAACCAGGTTTATGACTTAGTGCCATATGAGAAAGAATTAATCCTCAATCAAATATTATTATTAAGTCCCTCCAAAACAAATTAACAAAAGGAGATCCACTTGTACTTGTACATGTACATGTACGTGCACCTGTTATCATCAACTTGGAGATAAAGCACATGACTGATTACAGGATTCATGGCATTCAAGAGGCCTGTCCTCATCAGACAGAAGTTGCAAAATAACCGCTATTTTCAGACTCAAAATTGCGTCTTCACTAGACCAATACGCTCATCACAAACTAGCACAAATTAGCCCACTTTTTCCCAAATAGCAGGCTATATTGGAAAGAAGACCAAGATTTATCTTTCGGTTAGTTAAAATAGCAGGTTATTTTGCAACTTTGGTCTGATGAGGACAGGCCTAAGTCTTCCTACTTATTCCTACACCTGGGTTGGGAGAGAGAATATAGATGAATCCTGGGCCATGATTCATACTGTCAATCTGCAAATTTCTGTGTTCTATGTAAGGTCAATGAAATGTCTGTAAAAAAAAGCTTGACATATCAAACACTCCACCACCTGAAATCAGTGATAACATTCTCCATGCCAGGAACTACTTTTGTTATGCCTACTGCTAAACATGATAGCAAAAACATTCAATTTCTACTTCTGTTCTATATATGGGGGAGTACGTGTATGGTTCAGGCAGTTCTTCGAGTTCATCTCACTGTCTCTGCAGATCAAGCTATCGATACTGCTATGTTTTTCTTTCCTTGTTTTCTTTCTACACAAAACTGAGGTGCATTCAACTTGAGTTCCATCACACGAGCACAGTTCTAAGCTAAATAAAAGCAAAATGGTTGAGGTAAGGTTACTATAAAAAACGCTCTCATTTCACAAGCACCACAAGGGGAAGACTTCCTTCCACAGGATGAGTGGTGTAACTTTCACCACAAGCTGTCCCGACCCAGTTTCCTCTTCAAATTCACTGAACAAACTCAGCGTACCAAATTAAAGGGACATTCTTCTTCCTCCTCCCGACTCTGGATCATCGGTTCATGACACTATCTCATTCACCTGTGTTGTTTCCAAACTTTTATCTTTTGTGACCTGTCACTGTCAAAATACAAAATATTTTTGATGATGATGATATCATACCCACACATCCATCATGCCCATGTCCCTTTGTTGAGATAAATCACAGAATATCTTATCTATAACAGGTAACTTTTATTCATGAAAGTACATTTAACCCTCTTCTCAACCTTACAAGTCAGTAACACAAATGACATCTTCCATTTTGGTTCAAACGGGTGAAAATGGATAGCCAATGCACAGCGATGTTACACAGTTGCTTTGTTAGAGTTGGAGATAACGATTAATCTTGGGTGTAATGGGGTAGGTGCCAAACGATTGTGGTCTCGTGATGCTGCGTTCCATGGGGGGAACATTTGCCCCCATAATGACGTCAAGCCTCTCTCGTACAGGTACAACAATTTGCTAATCTGACTAACATCTACGTTTAATACAAATTAAAATGAGCAGATAACGCATGGTACAAGCCCATCAGTGTCTTACACAAAGAGAGAGAAAGACCTAGGGGGTGTTTCACAAAGACTAAGATCAACTCAAGTTGAGGTTGAACTATGGCAGGCGAATTATGCCCTTAAAAATTCTTGAACCAGATGTAAAATTGGATGAAAGAACCTTATATTATAAATTATGATCTTTAGATTTTAAAAAAATTCAATAATAAAGTATCCAAAAATTTGAATTCTGTAGATTTGTGACGTCCCTCGAGAGACCAATAGTGAGAGCGACCAGTGGCATGAATGGCCTGCCATACTTCAAGTTTAACTAAAGTCGATCTTAGTCTTTGTGAAACACCCCCAAGGTGTGTAAGGAACCTGTAGAAGATGTGTTTAAGATGGATGAAAGAGTAGAATTTCTATAACAATAAACAAAATGTATTGAAATCAAGAATAACTGGCACCATTCCACTTCTGAAGTGGTGGTTCTTTTTTATAAAACAAGCAGAGCTGCAGTACATACAGTTCATGTGAAAGTACAAAGCCACTATCATCTTAAAGAGAAGGTTGAGTTCTGGGAAGAGGTGAAAAATAATTTGTGAGCATTACTCATTCTTATTATGCAAGTGTGGAAGAACATCAGTTAAGACATGTTGCCTGAAAAGCATGGCTCTTCAAATGCCTTCATATTCTAAATATGCATGTAACATCGTAAAAATCAGGGGGCCGGCTTTTTACGCCACATGTTCGTGTAGTCCCATATACATCTTTCTGTGCAAGTGCTTTTTACCAACTTTACCAAGACTTGGGCAAATTTCTTATCATTTTGATGATTCCAGAACCTTGCAATACACACAAATTCTTATATGCTAGATGACCAACCTTTTCTGGTCGGTTCCATACCGTTTCTTTCACAATGCAATCGCATGACCAGAACTCAACTTCATCTTTAACCGGAATTGTCAGCCAAATCAAGGCTGATGTAAATCATAATTTGTTTTTCTTTTACAGGGATAAATATAAGTGATCTCAGTCAATAAAAAAAGGAAAACAAAGAGAAAACAAAACAATCATTGATTCTGACCAAAGTCATACAGGGCCAAGGCATGGCAAGTTGATTTCATCCCCTGTAGCATTCAGACAGACAATAGTTTTACCTGCAAACAAAAATTCAAGTGGTTCTGTTCTCCCTCTCCCTTCTCTCTCACCTGAAATCAATCAGAGTCGTAACACTCGGTAATTATGCTGTCAGACAGCAAATCAATTAGTAGACTTAAGAAGGCCCTGGTCCTAAACGGCATCAGGAAATAGCAGTTAGGAGAACCAGACCTAGACCTTAGGTTTGTCTACCTGTCAAGGTCATGAGGTCAATGAACTTATGACCCTAAATAGAAAACAACAACACAGAGGTGTTTTGGTTGGGTTCGTTGACTGGTACATCTTCACTTCTTCTCTTTGGATATGGGTTGAGAATTTATTGGCACTAGAACCTGCCCTAAATTACAAGTTTTGTCTTTTGAGAGCCAGACGGGAGTTAAGTCTCTCTTAAATCAAAGTATGTAAGCTAACATCTTTCTGGCTCACAACAGATGATTATTGATCTTATTGCCTATTAACATACTAAAATGGTGCATAGCTATACAACTGTATCGTTTTTATTTAAAAAAATGGAAACTGTGTTAATTAAAAAATAGCAAGACATAATATGAGGGTGATTAACACGAGCTGCAGGGGTTCATGTAAAGTCAAAGATGATGAAATAGTAATAATAATAATACAATATTTATAAAGCGCATAATAAACTAAAGTGTCTCTATGCGCTGGGAATGACTTGAGATTCCCCCCATCCCTCCATCCCTAAAAGTCATATAAATGATAGTGATTAATAAATGAGTTATAGCAAGGACATCACCCCCCAAAAAATCATGTTCATCAAATGAGAAAACTTTAATTTGAATTCCAAGAAAAGTTTGTTTCGCAAACTTCCAGCAATGAATTGAATACAAGGCTAACAAACTGTAAGACTAGTCATGCATTCATGTTTATACTTCATTTGCATAGTACAGGTATGATAAACAGATAAGAATTTAAAAGTGTGACATGGGTAATGACACCCTTCCCTTCAAAATTGTGTTTCATTGCTTGTCTGTGGGAACATTTTGTTGGTGTTTGAAAGTATTTTCTCATGACATGCAAGTTGTAAGGAAATGTAAAACAGGGCAAGTAAACACACAAACTCAGGGTAATAATTTGCAGATTACGAGCGTTTTTAAAATGTGTTATACTAATTACTAAACATCATACATTTTAATGACTTCCAAAAAAGAAGACTTTCCAGGCCACATTTCCTTTTCATCACTAAACTGTAGTTTGCAAGGAATCTCTTGCAAACAGTATAAAGTACACAAGCCATTCGGTGCCAACTACAACACTGTACAACTGATATGATTTCTGGAACTGAATGAATATTCTTAGGCATTCCCAGGCCCTGAACCTTTCAGTCAAGGTACCGGTATATCAATATCAAGGTCTTACAGTGTACGTTATGTATAGGATGTCGATGGACTTGACCAAAACAGAGGCACTACGGAGGTCAAAGCATATTTCACAAATGGATGAAATTTGTAAACAATATTTTTGTCAGAATCTCAGCAATTACATTTATTGTTTGTTTCTCCTGATAGAGTAAATATTATAATGTAGCACAGTATCTAAATTACTAAAAATTGGACAAAGGTGGAACTTTAATTGTAGAAAATGGTTTTCTTCATATGGCATTACTTACATGTACATGTTTTGATCCTACAAACCAGCAGTCTTCATATGCAAAATACAAAACATTACGAATATGGCTGAACCTGAAAACAGAGATGTTTATTAATTATATACAGGTGTTCTTTATGAACAGGTTACATAAGAACAAATTTAAATAGAGACCCGACTCAGGGTGGGGGGGGGGGATGTCCTTCTATATCCTACAGGTGCTAGGTGGAGCAACAATATACATCTCTATTTTAAAGCAGCTTATGAAAAATGAGAGGGTAAAAAAAGAAGTACATGTACTTCATGAGGTCAACTGGTGCCAGTTTGAAAAATAAGATAAATATAGAAGAAAATATATTCATGACGTGAACTGATGTTGGATTTCCAAGTCTAACAATCAAGAAAAGCTAAAGATTCCAACCAGATGAATGAAACGCTATCCACGATACTAGTCTAATATTCCAAGTAACTATATATAATCAATGTGTTGACAGAAGATCTTGAGCTTTGATGAAAGCTACCATACTTTGGGCTTTTGCACTTTTGCACTGAAAGGTTAATATCTGGTCCTTGTTACGTACATGTAGTTGGTAGAGTCTGATGTCAATATGACTCCTTATATGGTGATTATGGACTTTCTTCATTCTTGTATGTAAATTTATTTGAATAAAGTTTTAAAAGCTGTACTTTTGTGTTTTTCATTGTTTAAATAGGGTTAACCACAAGGCAATGCACCATTGGCCCAACATTTCCTTGAAATTAGAAGAAGAAAAAAAATACCCTGCCCCCCCCCCCCCCCCCGAAAAAAAAAAATTAAAAAATTAAAAAGTATAAATTAATTAAAGTTATAGAAAGCATTCAACAAGATAAATTTAATAGATTTACATTTGTTTGCATTGTTGCTTCATTTTCTCAAATCCTTTAAAAAAAGTCTTGAAAAACTGATTGTACATGTATGTGAACATAAATTTGCTTTAAAGCCATTAATTGTGTAAGTTCACCATGTGACTGCTATAACAGGTATACCTCAAATAACCCTAGAGGGTCGGATTGATTAAGATTATAGACCCGGGAATCTTAAGCTCAGTTTGTCAGCGCTAGCCCGGCCCTCCATCACTTTAAACTGATTGACAAAGGAGAAGCCTCTTCCTTTAAATCCATCAACGAGGGAGCCCTCATTCTTTCGGGGCAATTCAGCCTAGATATGGCGTTGAGAGCGACCACGCAACACATTGGCACACCCAGGAGAGTCGTACTGTGAAAGGGCATCTCAGTCGTCTTAAAATAAGAATCTTCAGAGATCCATTGTGAGGTAATTATTTAGCCGTTGTCAGAGCAATGCTAACAAAAGGAGTGAAAAAAATAGGTGAACTTGTATTCTCGGGAGAATGAAGGTATGATGTAATTTTTGTCCTTAATTAGGAGTGAAGGATTCATTAGTGACAGAAAGTTTGGGTAGGAAGGCACATCAAGAAAGTAAAACTGAAAAAACAAACTAATCTTTAATTGATGATTGTCTCTCTCTCTCTCTCCCTCTCTGTCTCTGTTTCTGTCTCCCTCTCTCGTTCTAAGATTGCTTAGAATAGGAAAGATGAATGTAAATTTGTAACCACTTTGATCATAACTATCCTGAAATTTTCAACTCCTAACAAGTGGTTTCCCTACACTTAGAGACATAGAAAAAGCATACTGTACATTCATCAAATGAAATTTTCAAATTATTTGCAGAATTAAGGTGTTTATAAGAGTTGTGAAAGGTAACATAACACATTACCAGAAATATTCTAAAAATGGTTACTACATGTACATAGGATTTCCTTAAAAAAAAAGAAACATGAAATGTAGCCCCTAGGTAGCGGTTTTACTCATTAATCATGCCTCTGAGGGGTGCATAGAATTCATGCTAACCACAGTAAACCAAGATACTTTTCAACAATTTCATGAAACTGATCATCACTCCTGACAATTAATGCTATTCGGTGAAGAGCACTGAGAAATCTGAGCCTTTGTGGTCTGCTCATCACAGTTTGTTGCATGATTTACATCGAGGAAGTGGGTACTCCTTCGCCATTGTATTCCATTTTCCAACTAAGCTACACTTTCATTTTCAAATAGATTTTTCTCCATTGTTTAATTGCTGCTTTAGGTTTGAACCCTGCGGCTGATCGGAGGGGGGGGGGGGGGGATAGGAGACATCACCCCCCCCCCTCTTGCCAAAATCTGCCAACATATATACCTTATTTTGTGAGTGCTCCCTTGCAAAATCTAAGGTTTTGTGCCTGAAATATTGGGCAAGGGCTATTATATTCTGTCTTTGTTTCACAATGTGCACCTCTCTTCCAGTCATATTTTGGAAATATAATTCAAATTACTGATTTTCCCTTAAATATAATTTTTATTATCGATATAATCAGCACATATTTTGTTGCTAACCATGACACCGATCCAGATAAAACTGCTCTATTACTTTATTCTGAACCTACTGGTTTATACTCAAAGCTTTGGACTTACCTGGCTTTGAAAGGGTTGCCGATGAAAGTTCACAAGGAAATACTGAAACACTGATCAAACAGAGTGGCCGAATCTATTATAGTCATTTCCTATCATTACAAACAACAACTACACCTCAAAATATACATGTGTATGGCGATTAGATCAAAACTAACCCATGATTTTGACAGATTAAACTTTGTTTCCATGTATTGTTGTCAAGGACTCAAAGTGTGTTTTATGATAAGATCATTTAATTCACGCATGATATTTTTTTATTTCTCTACCTATTTAAGTCCCACTTTAAACAAGATATCCCCTTTCAGTTAGGAATTAGGTTATGGTAACACATAAAATGAATGAAACAAGTTATTTCATTCTCTGTAATATCTTGGCTAATGCCTTATTACAAGTACCTATTTCCTGAATGAGCTTCCTGTACTAGAAAGATCCAACCCTAACAAGTTACCTACTGACTTGAAAGCTAACCCCTATACAGGAATAACAGTTCTAAAGCGGTTGCTTTCACTCATTATACAAGACAAATAAAGCAAGCAATATTACCAAAAGAGGTGTTAACTATCATAAGAAGAATTGGTCAAATTACAACATATTGGTCCTACACACTATGTGTCCCAAACATCAGTGGTCCTGTTTAGTTCACTGGTCCTATGCACCATATAATGACCATATGCATCATTGGTACTTTATATCATTGGTCCTACATACAATGTACTTGTCATTTTTCATAAGTTTCCTTGGTAATATGCACCATTGGTCCTGTGCACTGAGCATCATTGGTCCTGCACATCACTGGTCCCATATATCATTGCTCCTGTACTAAAATTAATAATTTCCATATCAAACAATGTTAGGAGCTAGGCATTAAACCCAACCATAAGCCCTCACCCTAACCCCCCTGACTGAGGATAAATGAGAAACAGCTATGTTAGCATACATGTGGGACTATTGTGCTAAGGACCATTGAAATAATAAATTTGAATACCTGGCAGGTCCAAAATAGACAAGTTAGAAAAGAGAGGTTTTGAAACGAAAACATGACTACATGAAGAATTACAAAGCTAAAAGACCTGTCAAGTACACATTGCAGTTTAGTGCTCATATCAGATGTGCATGTATAGTGGAGCATTTCATTTGCTTCAATAATTGATCAAGAGATGGCAGTATTTCCTCAAAATCTACTGCCAATGCTCTAAACAAAAATGAATATAATCCATATCAAGGTCTTCACTGCACTTCCGAATGGTGAATGGGGCCATGATATTAAAGCTCTTTATTCACACTAAAAAACAAAATGCAATTGTAGCGAGAAGGACAAGATTCTTAAATGGTGTTACCTTCATATTTAGGGCACAAACAGATAGAAGATGAGAAGAAATGAAAGATAATCAAGAATGGATTAAAAAGAAGATATAAATATAAAGTGTCAGGTAGTGAAGAAGACGAAAGATGGAGTGGGTGGGGCTGCAGAAAGACTCTTCAAACACTTCTTGTGTCATCCCTAATAAAAGACACCCTTGTAGGTTTCTAGATACAATTAAGGTTGAAGATACATCTACATGTAATTCAGTTCTGCAAAACTATAGTTTTGATCCAGACCATGTCATGCTTCTCAAAAGTCTGTGGGTGTAGACTAGTATCCCAAGCATCCCTCGTACTTACTCCTCGATCCGATCCAAAGGGAGCTAGGAAGAGAGTCTGATTAACATGTGTCTCTATGGGATCCAATGCTAAGCCACCTGCATGAACTTTTGTATCCATGTGCTACAGATCCTTTCCTAATGAGATCGTCTCTCTCTCCCTTCCCTCCCTCCTCCTCTGTCTATGGGCGCGTTCATGCTTGATTTTGACGGCCAGAATCAGGCATCTGTTACGCGTTTAGTTTAAAACACGGTTGCGTCTTAGCTCACTTTTGTAGAATCACTGAAAAACGGCGATCACGATCGCCGATTGTAAACTCACAAAAAGATGCGTTTACAATTTGTAAACGCGTTTAAATGGGGTCAACGCACTGACCTCTAGTGGGTCTACGTAGCATGCACAGTGAAGGTTTGCGAATCCAGCTGGAAGACCAACTAAGGCCACACACGGAGAATTGCCTGGGGAGCCAGAGAAGTAAGCATGAACACTACATCGTGGAACTGCGATCACGATGAGCGTTTACGATGAGCGTTTCAGATCGCTCATTCTGCCTTCAAAATTTAAGCATGAACGCAGCCTATGTCTCTCTTTCCCAACCTCCCTTCCTTGCTGTCTTCTCCCCCCTCTCTCTCTCTCTACTTGCCTCCCATCTCTGTCTCTCTCTCCCTCCCTCCCTTCCTTGCTCTCTTCTATCTCCTTCCTTCCCCCTCTCTCTCTCTTCCTCCTTCCCCTTCTCTTTCTCTATCTCCCTCCCTCTCTGCCTCCTTTGTCTCTGTCTCTCTATTTCTCTTTCTTGTTTTTTCTCTCTTTTTGTTGTTATTCTCTCTCTTTCACTCACTCTCTCTCTCTCTCTTTCCCTCTCCCCATCCCATCTCTCTCCTTCTTTCTCTCCCTGAGCAGAGAAACGAAAACTGTTGCACATGGAGAAACTCATGTGTCATTGCCCAGAGTTCAAAAGGTTCCCACCACCATTCCCCTATGGCATACATTACATGCACGTTTTAATGAACCCGAGGTGCAGGCTCCCTTTACCTCACACATGGATGTGAGAGAGTTCTGTGGTTCTGAGCAAAGGGCCTTGGATCTGAGAGATCCAGGTTCCAAAACCTAGGCAGTGAGTACCATTGCACTAGGCTTAGGTAAATGTAAAAATCCTCAATTTTCTCATCGGTGCTTTTGATCTTAAAGCTGTGAGTCCATTATACCTCAGTCACACTGCTATACTGACTCCTAACCAAATGATTTTGGGCCATGGGGGTAATATCATGTTATGTTTGTTTATGCTTGCAATACACTGTTTTGCTCTGTTTACTTGGCAGTACAGGCAGAGAGCATCAATACCTGTTACTTGCTTGGAATTTCCAGAATGCCGTAATAAGAAAAAAAAGGTAAAACAATAGCACCATATCAACTTAATAAAAGACAAAGACATGTACAACTGCAGATGTAGTTATTTGTTGAACTGTAACCTGTCACGACTCTGCACTCCAGTACCCTTTGAAAAGTTCCAAGGAAATTAAATTAAAAACGGGAACAATGCAATGTATCACCTATCAACCGTAGTCCAAAGCAAATAAACTTCTTCCTATTTTTTGGACAAGGAGTGCTCACTAACAATACTTCAAAAATCATGAAGTAGAATACAATAACTCCTGACATTTAAATGCAATACGTTATTACTAAACCTTTAGATAGAAGAGTCAAAAACTTTTGATCATCTGTGAACTGGTCTACTTGGATCAATCACAACTCTTCTTTAGACGAATTGCCCCACATAGCGTTGATTGGTACAAGTACAAGTAGGTCCATGGTTGATAATAGAGGATGAGATGAGCTGTTGAGTGATGATTCTCTCTAGGCGGGTCTTCATCATCTCGAGATTGCCAAATAGCCCGCTATTTCTGATTTGGGAAATAATCCCGAAGTTACAACTCGCGTCTTCATCAGCTCGAGATTCGACCTCGAAACTTGAAACTCGACCTTGAGAAATTAGCTCGAGATATTTTGCTCAGCATTAGCGCATAGTGCGAGTCTTGGTGAAGACGCACAGGACAAAAAGCTGGATATTTCGCCAAATAGTGGGATATTTTTCAAACTATAACAAGATATCTTGGGATGACAATCCCGACCAAATATCCTTCTAATTGCTACTTCTGTCTGATGAAGACGCAAATTAGCTGGATAGTTTGCGATCGGAATGGTTCAAATAGCTAGATATTTGGCAATCTCGAGATAGTGAAGACAGGCCTATTCTCTCTCTAGGTAGAATGACCTGAGGGCATGTATACCTCAAGATTCTCCCAGGAGACAGGTAACTTTACCCTACAACTTCCCTTCTACATTACAGCTACTGCTATTTTGATCGTAATTAGTGAGTGAGGTTAGTTACTAAAAGACCATATCATCATTATCGACTTTCAAATAAAAAACTTTATTCAGCTAAGAAATGGCTTAAAGTCTATATAGTGAAATATAAATCAAGGAAAATGAACAGAGTTCTGGTAAAGACTCAAGAAATTTGAATTTATATCTGAAGGTAAACATTGGCTCAACACACAATGTCACCCTCCAGTGTGGGTTTCTTCAGAACATGTACATGTAGCTACACTTCATGTTTTTTTTAAAGAGTTTAAAGAAGAGATGGAAACTAATGACTGCAAGTTATTTGCATAAAAGTAAACATTTTCAAAAGTTTCAAATTTAGGAGTACCATCAGAACAAAAACTCAAAACCTTTGAATCTTACCACAGGGATAAAAACAAAGGACTTACACAATCCATGTGTATTTGGAAGTTCTTAGCACATTAACCAATTTAGTAATATTTCCAGTCATCGCTTTTCTTTACATGTAGTTAACTTGAAAATACTTGAGTCATGAATGGCTGGTGTTATAAGAACTCAAATTAAGACAAGTCAGGTTTTTTTGTAGCCGACTTGAGATAGATTTCACTCAACTCTGTACTCAATTACAACACTACTATTTTGCCGATTTGCTGTTTTAGAATGGTCATTAAGAGAATCAGAGCTCAAACAAAACTACAAACATCACACAACAGACCAGTTACAGGTAGTCCAGTCATTTCTGGAACGGCTAGTATTTCAGGATACAGTCAAAGGGTCAGAGACGAGTTGCCATGACGCAGCTAGATTTCTAAGTGTTTCTCAGATGGTCTTTTCGGCGGGATTAGAAGTACAAGATTAAGTGAGAATTATGACAGATTCCTGACTGATCACACCTCCCCAGAGCTCTGCAGAAGTGCATCTAATGACGGAGGGTTTTCAGGAGGATATTTTAGACCATCTCGTTGGGAATTAAGCTATTAAAAACAGGTGCTTGCCTCTCTAAATTTATCCTCAATATTTATCTATATATCTTTCCTCTTTGAAATAAACAGTTGATTGATTCTCTGTCCTACTTGGTTACTTGGTTTTCCATTTCAAGATTTTCATACGGTGTACCAGAACATCTTTCCCTTTTCCTCCCTTTTCTTCTTATTTCCCCTCTTTGCCTCCACCTTTTATCCAGAATTATTTTTGCATTCCCACAAAGCCTGTTTCAGATTTGCAGCTGTGAACCGTGGTGGTTTTTCTTTATGATATCCTTCTTACATATCTGGTGAAATTTGACTAACTTCATATCAAGTTGGTGGTTGTAATTGTAGCCATACCTTGAAACCTGTAAGAAATTTGTGAACAATTGTGACTACATGTACATGTATGTGTACTACACCTTTAAGCTCTGACGGATGAGTCAAACAAAAGACACACCAGCCTTAATCTGAGACAGTCGTAAGATAACCAGAGACAATCAGATCATTCTGTGAAGCATAACTTAATCATTGTCATACTGATATCACCAGGGTCTTTGTGTACACATCTTCAGCCCCCGTGGCCCTGCGGAGCTGGCTAGCTAGCCCCCGTAGGAAAGCAATAAAGGAAACGAGCTGTCCTGGGACCGACCTGAACAGGGTAGAGGAAGGAAGAGATTAATCAACATCTCACATCCTCCCGTCCGCCTTCTAGACAATGCCTCAGACGCTAGCACACAATCAGATGGTAGCTAGGGGGTGTGTTCAGACATGAAGAAACTACAAAGTGAATTGAATAAATAATCAAGAAAGAGACTCGGATGTTAGTATAAAATAAGATGGTAGCTAGGGTGTGTTCACAAAAGATGGGATTACAACGTAAAATTGACTCTGAAAAGTAGAGTTTAATTTCCTTGAGGCCATGCCTCCAACACAAGAACAGAATCAATCTACAGCTGAAATGAGCACTATTTGAGGTTTTGATGGGTAACAGCATTTTAGAATTCTGAAGAACTGTTTACCCTGAAATAAACAAAGAAAAAAGGTCTATTTCCCTATTTGAGTTTTTTAAAATTTGGTCCAGAAGAGTACTAAATGTACCTGATGTGGCAAGCTTGATTGTGATTCATATTCATATCATAACTTGACAACTTACCAGATCAAATAAGGTGGGGGGTAAGGGTACATTTCAAAGTCCCAAATCCATCAAATCCATTTCAGATGACAATGGTCGGGATAGGGTTAAGACTATTTCCGCTAATAAGTGTCACAGGACACTTTTGATTTCATCTTCCCAGATCCCTCTCCATCCGCTCACAAATCAACCTGGTAATCTCCTGCATTATGTTCTTAAATCTTCTTTGTCAGGGGCTCTGCGCGGGGATGAGATCTCTGCCATTCATTCATTCACCCACGCTCCAGAGTGTTCCGCTGGTCGCCATGGCATTATAAAAGTCATCCGTAGCGGGGGTGTTTGGTTTCAGGACGTGAGGTAAGATGTATTCTGGTGGAATCGCTCGCGCTGCATGAGCAGGGCTATGTTTAATTTCCACAACATGACGGGGCGGGGACCCCTAGAGAGCCAGGTGTCAGGGGTACGGCAAGGATTGGAAAGAGGTGGGAGGGGTAATAACATGTGAGAGGCAGGGGAATGAGGGGAAGGAAGAGGTACAACGAGAGAAGCAATGGGAGGGGCAATGGGAGGTGTAACAACCAGGGGCATGGGAAGGATTTGAAAGAGGTGGGAGGGGTAACAACTTTTGAGGGAGGCAGGGGAATTGGAAAGGGTGCAAGGAGAGAGGAAAATTTGCTCAGGATGGTGATGAAGCCAGGTGACAATAAGTGACATGCTAACGATTTACAGAGATGGGAGGGGGTAGTGAATCATTGCAGAAGGCAAGGAAATGGGACAAGGTAGAGGAGGACAGGAGTGCAATGGGAGGGACATTGAGTGATGTAATGATCAGGGGCTTTTTTCTGACCAGGATGCCAACAAAACCCAGCACTTACAACTATCCACATGGCTGGATTATGACCTAAATTAGAAGAGTTTTGCATAAGAAAGTGTTAAGATCTCATGATATACCGGTAGCATATTATTCCAAACTCAGTTTGCAATCTCATCATACAGTATGCAGTGGATTTTAATAAGAAATGCTGTACTCAAAAAGCATGCAGTATAGGAAGTTTGAAAGAAATTATTCAACACTGCAGTTTGCATACTATACTATCCATCAAGTTATGAATTACAGATTGTGAAAATCTTGGCAAAACTACAATTTTTTGCCGGCACGTATGCCACTCAATCGGGCAATTTACGAGAAAATCCAGAGCGGATTATGACTCCTCCTGAGCGAAACCATCTGTGAGGAGACAGTCTCTACGAGTCATCTCAACAAACATGGATAAAACAAATCAATGAGAGTGAGTCAATATGCATTTGATATCCCCTCCATCTCCCACCCCAAAAACACAACCAGTGGAAGAGGAAACACTCTCCACTTGTTATACGACGGGAAATGAGCACCCCCTCTAGAGACGGACCAGAATTAGGAGCAGACGGACGGGATTAGACAAATATGGCCGTCTCGGGCGCAAGGCACAACCGAAGAGTCTTCATGTGCCAATAGAGGGATGTGTGTAGGAGTATTTATAGGTGTGAGGTGGGAATGACTGAGCAGAATCGCGCTGAAATTTGATTCCAAATACAAGGATTAAAAATCAAGTCCAATTTCTCTTTCATTGCGATTCTATAAGTTAGATTGGACAGAATGCACTACAGCGAAAGGTCAAAAGGGTGTTAGTTACCTCATTCCTTCACAGCACACACGGTAATTGGTAAATTAGGGATTTGAAATGTATCCTTGGTTCGGTATTGTTAAGAATGTTCAAGTTGATGATGAGTATGCACTAAAAAGCGGTAAGCCACTCCTTTTTTGACATAGACGGAACTCTATTTCAGTGACCATAATACGTTTGTTTCCTATCCCTGAAATGTTTCTTTCATTAACCCTATTGTGTCAATCATTATTGTTTCCACATCCCCATCACCTTATAAATAAACATACAGGTATCAAATGTGCTATGATGTACTTTTGTACTTTTGGACTCTTTTTTTTAAAGCTACATGTACAATAATATAGTGAGAGTCATCACAAGTGAAAGTCAGATTAAGCCTAACTATAAATATAAGTTAGTAATCATAAACAATCCCAAGGATCATGAACAAAAATTGTCATTATCAGTGATACCACAATCGTTCTCACATAACATTGACTAATAGTACAACATTCCTTATTATTTAAAAGTTACTGTAATTCTTTGGAATAAAATCTCACTCTGGTTCACTATGAGCCTTTGGTGTTCTTTCTCCTTCCCTATAACAGTATTCATTCATTTTCTTTTCATTAGAAAACAAATCTTGAATTTGATACAATCCTTCAGTTCTTTTTGTTCTGGTTTTTAGCTTATTTTTGTGCATTTTTTCTTTTTGCTGAAAAAAGATTTTGCTTGACACAAATTTGAAATCTCAAATAGCTGCGCCGAGGGCATACAGGTATTTTGGTTTTCTTCCTGATCAATTAGACAAGTCAATTAACCCACAGACATTTCCCACCGTTTACAAGAAGTTCTGCATTTCCGCTGTCTGCCACTATGTTTCCCCTGAAACATCTGTGAGTTAATAAGGACTGACTGGTCAATTTACTAGCTGGACAGGTATCTATACAGGTAAGACGGTCAACCAAGGTCAAACCCAACGTCTGTCAAAAAAGAAGAACTTAATTTGACGAGAAAGTGTCAAAATATTTCCTAAATGGAACACATAATTACAGGCATATCCCTAATGCAATGATCTGAAATATGATACGACTGGATCAAGCAATATATACAGCTATTGAAGGGCTTCTAAACATTGTAATAAGTTCATTTGTATGAAAGCAAAAAAATAAGTTAAACAGAATGGTGAAAGTTTGAAATGAATCGATCCAATATAAGAAAGTTATGAATGTTTCTAATATGAGATCACTAAGTCTATGCGAATCTCAATTTGGCAGTTTGGTCAGTGGATCGTGATGTAGTCAACGACAACTCCTGTTTGTCTTGAACAAAAATATCATTAATCATTAGTCCAACTTATAGTTGATCTTAGTCTTTGTGAAACACTCCCCAGTTCTTCTATCTCTAGTGGATGCAGCGAAGATGCTTGGAGCCCCCCCCCCCCCACCCCCTACCCCCTCTCATCAAAAGAGCATCGTGTCAACACACAGCATAGAATCTAACTCCCAAATGATACAACAAGAAACATAAATAGAGCAGAGTTTGAAAGATGATAGACAACCAGTCAACCACTTCATAAACCAACGAAACCTTGATGATCTAACAAAAACAACTCCTGGGAAAAAAGATTCCGTCTATGACAGCTGGAATTAAAATTACGATGGCATGGGAATGAAGGAAAGAATAAAAACCTAAGACAAACTATGTCAAGGCCTTTTTGACCATTAAGTACATTACTCATTGTAAAAACTTGATCAGGTGCCAAGACAAGGACCTGATATGAAGTGTGGTCAATTGAGAAATAAAAGAGGTAAGGAAAAAAACAAATATTTTGCTTTCTTCAGAGGAAGTAGTTTAATGTAGTCACTAAAAAGGCAAGTAAGACAGAACAAATTGTCATTAAAAAGACAAGGAAAAACAGATATTTTGTTTTCTTTAGAGCATGTTGAAGAAGACAGTCCCTAGCATGGGAAGAACAATTAAACAAAACAACTTTTTCTAGAGGATGTTTACAAAAATGTCACTGAAAGGAAAGATCGACTTTTTGTGAAACAAAGAAATGATTGCAGATATTTTGAGTTGTTTACTGAAAGTAGCATAATGTATTCAATAAAAAGAAAGAAAGACAAAGCAAACATTATATAACCTTCATATCTTGAACTGTGTTTCATTCTTCTTTGATTTTGATTTTGACTCTTTTCTTACCTCATAATCAAAATCAGAATCAAAATCAAAGAAGAATGAAACACAGTTCAAGATATGAAGGTTATATAAAGATATTACTACTGGCTAGAAAAAAATGTAAAGATATAATGGAAAGACCTAAAAAGAATATTTAAAAAAAGACAAGTTAGTAGTTTTGAAAATTCACAGAATGGCACAAAATTTCAGACATGATGGAACAAATAATCGATCAGCACCTTGCCACATGATTAAGATGACAAAGAAGCACATCCCATAAGGGACAATCACTCAAGCAATACATAGACAAAATAAAACCAAGACTAAGCCCCATTCACACGCAACATGGTAAACCACCTCAAAATACAACTACAGCAAAATTGTGTTGGGGAAATGAAAGGCAAGAGGCAATATTCGGGAAGTAGTCAACTGGATTAAACACTTGACTGGGGTGCATAGGTCAAGGGTTTGAGCCCTGGTGTAGCACTGGTATCCTTTGCCAAGATATAATAATCTACACTTGCCACTCTCTAACCAGGTGTTAAACGGTACTTTTTGCCCAGTGTTTTGTGCAAAAGCACACATGTGGCAAATGAGCGACCATCTCGAGAGGCGCAGAAAGCAACCGAAATGTTAGCGCGGTTAACCCCCGTGTCTGAATGAGCCTTCAGGATTCCACATGACAAGTGTAAAGCTGTCCTGGATGACCTAAAGAATGGGGTCATATGGAACCTGAGTCAGACAAAGAGTTCCTATTGACCTACATTCTGTTCCTAATTACCTGATTTTACTTTCTAATTACATGAGAAATCAGACAAGCTAATCGCTCCGTGAAAGAATCACTATCTTATTCTGAGTTCCTGTCATGATACAGGAGAGGGAGAGTGGGAAACTTTGATTTTATGATCAAAGAAGTTCTAGAATCGAAAGATGTTGATCAACAGCACACAAATAAAAACAATAGACAAACAAATCACTTCTTTTTCTTCAAATCAATATTTGATTTGGAGGCGCGATAGCTCAGTCGGTAGAGCAGTGGTCTCGTAATCCGATGACCCGGGTTCGAAACCCAAGTTGATGCGCTAGTGCCCTTTGGTTCGGCATTAATCCTCATTACCAGGTCCCTCGGAGAGGTCATAAAGCGGTCGGCCGTCTGGTTGCTTACTAACAAGCATTATTTCATTCTTATTTCATGAAATGATTTATAATCTGTTCAGAACCATGCAGACATTAACCCATCTACGTGTATTTCAACACAGAATTAATGCCCTTCTGGCTTCAAACTGACAATATGAGAGGTACAGTCAGGAGGGATGCTCACTGAAAAGAGAACGGTACAGAGCACAAACATGCAATAAAACTTTAATTGTTTAGTTCTTTTGTTTTTTGCAAGGTAGCAAGGTAAGCTCAAATGATGGGGAGTGTACTAGAAGCAGGACATGTCTTTTTAACTATCATCATTACATTACATTTAACAAGAATTGCTCATGCTCGCCGTTTTGATAGGTTGTACCTATTGTCTTCATAATGCAATCAGGAGATTCTGAAGTTATTTGTTCCTTATACATTGTTATATCAAACTCCTGACCATGCGATACTTATACAACTGATATAAACTTACCAATTCTCTCCTTCCTCTTCCTCTCCTTCCTCCTTCTTCTCTTCTTCCCCTTCCCTGTATTCACCTTCTTCCTTCTCTTCATTTTCCTTCTCTTTATCCTCCTTCTCTGGTTCTGGTTTCTTATTCAAGATGGCCGAATGCAGTTTATTCTGGAACTTAGCCAACATTGCCAATGTCTGCAAAGGAATGAAATCAATTTCATTCTATTCTAATTTCAGTCGGTTTCATTTAACAACAGACGCGTCATCAGTGGTGAAAACACTGTTTTACATGAGGGCCATGCACAATCAACTACATTACATAAAAATCATGTAAGTAATGTACTATACAAAAGCATGATAAAGAAAGACATAACTACCAATTCATCATTTAGAATGTTAGTTTGTCATGCTCTATGTTCCCCAGAAATCAAGTCAAATCAAATAATACTTAGAGACTTTAGATACAATTCTTGAAAAGGCAAAATAGCTCAGTGGTAGAGAAGTGGTCTCGTAACTGGCAGGACCTGTATTCAAAACCAAGTGGATTTGCTAGTGCAAATTGATAAGGCATTAATCCTCATTACCAAGTCCCTTGTAAAGAACTTAAAGCCGCTGGTCCCTGGTTGCATTATAAAGTTTTCTTAGCAGTCAGATAAAATAAACCATCGATCCAACCAACATCCCTTCAAGGCAGGCTCATTTATGCCTTGTTAATTTATAGTCCACATTCATTTCATTTCTAGATTATAAAGACCTATCAAGGATAAACAAAGGGGATAAGTTCATATTCAAGTTAGAGTTCAAGTTCAAGTTCAATTCACTTGCTGATAAATGTAACCATATTTCCTGCTTGTGCATTTCTTGGCATATGTCAAAATGACTGAAGCTTTTTCGAGAGTACTTGTATTACATTGCCAGATGTGAATGATGTAAAGTTGTTTTTGTAGGATGTGTGAGGCAGGAAGGTCAAGTTCATGTTGAATGGTTCAATATACTCTACAGTTCTTCCCTACTAGAATAAGTTTGGCACGTTAAATTTTAAGGCTGCACTTGCCTGTAAATGTGACTGCTCTTTCTGCAAAAGCATTTCTTGGCATACATGCTTGTTGACGTGAATTCAGGCTTATTAAAAACAGTTTTATATTTATTATATCATTGCCGATGAACTTTACGTGTGATGTCTTGTGTACAGAATTAAAGTTCATACTGAAGGATTCATTGCACTCAACAACTCTTCCCTATTAGACTTGTGGGGCGTTGCAAGAAAGTTGCAATCAATTGCAAATCCCCTGAATCAAGCGTAAGTCTTGCGATTAAAAATTGCAAATTTGCAATTTATCGCAACTCAACTTTCTTGCAAGGCCCCATTAGTAAGAGAGAAAGAGAGAGGGGGGGGGGGGGGAGGATAAAAGCTAGATCTAGTTTACTTAATTTAATTGTTAAAACTGTAATTCAAACAAAATCCTGGGACATTTAGGAGACTAGTAGGGCGTTGCAAGAAAGTTGAGTTGCAATCAATAGCATTTATTTTGAATGTGTTACAATAACTAACAGTTTTCACCCCAGCCCTTCTCATTTCAGACAAATGTTTGATTTCTCATTCCTATGACCCAACGCTGAATTGCATTCCCCCGGCAACGTCACTGAATTCTTGAGCCATTGAATACTACTGCAGAGGCAATTGGGTTGTTGTCTATAGAAAAAGTGTGCTATACCGAGATCAAATTATATTCAAGGAGTTTATGCATGCTCCTCACCGACGATGCCATATTTTAGTCACTACCAATCTTTCCCTCCCCTGCCCTTTCTCACTTCAATGTTCATGTCTTTACAAGATATCAAATTAAATCAAATCAAATGATTGAATTCCACTATGATACAACACATACATTCACACACATAAAAGTCAATGATATATCATTATTGTAAATAATAGTGTTGGCATCATTAAGAGCACATATTGAGATACAAAGTTCAAATGAATTGATTGGAGACTCCTTTGAAAGTCATCTTCTCTTGAAATGGCAAGCCATTATCTATCACATACATGTAAGTGAAAATGAATGAATATAAAACATTTGTGTAAAAGAAATAAGGTTACTTAATAAGTTCTAGAAGTAGTTCAATTTTTCTCTATACTCGCCTCTTGTTCCCTTGTAGATCCCTTCTTGGTCATTGTCTTCTTCTTGGCCTTAAACTTCTTCTTCTGAGCATGAAACTCTTCCAGTTCATCTCCCTGGCCTGAAGTTTCCTCTGAAAATAATTGAATGAAGCAATCTTTACCCTAGGTATCCCACCAAAGTATGCCCCTCCTGACCCAGGTGTAGTACGTCAAAGAGTAAGCAAATGAGTATCTTAAGAAATGAGTATTGTAAGAAACCTTCTCAAATTTGAGTAAGAAATACTGTCAAACCTGTCTATAGTGACTGCCCAAGGGAAAGACAAAAAGTGGTCTTTGCAGACAGGTTCCTTTAGTACATGTTCAATGAGAAACCATTTTCAAGGGAAACAAAAAATGTGGTCTTTGTAGACAGGTGGTCACTAAAGCAGGCTTGACTGTACTTACAATCAGTATAACTTCCCAGCTCTGAATGTCTCATTTGCTTTAATATTTAACTCTGCTTTCTCTAAAACCTATAATGTACCATCTATCATTGGAGTATAGAGCGATTTGAAGGAAAAAAAGAACAATGATTGATTTAACATTCAATGAACACACCACCAACCAAATGAGGGGATAATTTAAATGTCAGATAATACCTTCAAATAGAGACAACCCTTCAAATATCCTTGCTTTTCTTTGACCTAATATTCTTTGTTAATATCATTCTGTTCTTTGTTAATATATCTAACATGAGTTGCTTCACAAATCGACTTGAGATTACAAACACAAATGACCAGGGTCTGATAATATTTAGGTAAAAATAAACTGAAGAATTACAAATAAATGAAAAAGAAAGTATCTCTAGTTTGTTCAATAGATATATTATCTTTGCACATGATTAGAAAAACATTTACTTCCCACTGTGTAATTTGAAACTAAATAGCTTTCTGTTGATTTAACACACATAGATGCAGTTGGAAAACACTTAAAAAGCTCAATTCAATAAGAAAATGAGTTTCCGGCTCTTGGAAGACTTCCAGCATCATACATATCATATAATTGACTCAAACATTACACGCAGATCCCAACTTGATAAAAAAAGCGGAAATGTGAGAACCTAATTTTTCCTCATGATAAAACGAAAGCAAATTATATGCAGTCTATACATGTAACCCGCATCGCCCTAAATCAACCCAAACACCACAGACTGGATGGACAAAATGATTACTGTCAATGCATTGATGATGCTATCAATTACTTCTAAATCCTACCTTCTTTGGTTTCTTCTTCCTGTTCTACTTTTGCCTGTTCTTGCTGTGATTCCTGTTTTAGCTTCCGTTTTCTCCCTTCTCTTAATTCTTCCTTCAGTTTTCTCGACTCTTCTTGCAGCTCTTCCCTGCAGAAAGTAAAATAAGACCAAAACATGCTATCATTTCATTTCATTCAAATTAAGAAAACGCATCTAAAAATAACCTCTTTTTCAGACACAAGTTGAAAAGCAAGTCTGGCTTTGAGAATTTTAATTTTATGTTCTTTATTTATCTACATTGTTCTTCCTTGTGTGATTTGAACTAGAAGTTATAGATAGATGATACAATATCATAATAATTACCATTATCAAATATACATCCCAGAGGGATAAATTAAAATGGCGACAAATTACTATTATTACCCTGGCTTCCGCCCATCTGTCCTAAAGCATTACAAGTATTCCAGAAATAAATTCCTACCAGGTACCTATTTAGAAGTTTCGTAGTCGAGTGATTTAAGCACTTGACTTGAAATTCAAAAGGTCGTGGTTTCGATCGCCGACACGGCACTTATGTCCTTTGGCAAGGCATTAATCTACATTTGCCATTCAATACCCAGGAGAGAAATGAAGACCTGGTAGGATGACAAAAGCAGGGTAATAATATCTGTAAAGCACTTAAAGACGGTATTCTGTATTAAAGCCCCACTGCACTACTTATAGCTACTTGCGCCCTCTATATAACAAACAATGCATAATCGGTGACCATTGGTCCCCTATGATCCTCTTTTTCTTATGTTAATTGAGAGTTGATTTGATGAGAAAACCACCTGTCCAGTGACCTTGCAGGGTCGTCTAATCCCCTCCTGTACACTAGTACAGATGGGCTTTAAAGCGCTATATAATCCAAATTTTTATTATCATTATTTACTACAAACACAAAAGAATCTGACTTGCTTTCTTGACAATGGTTTCTCTTCCTTCGGTGAGTCCTTTACCGTCTCCTTTGACTTCTTTGTCTCCTTAATGAGTTTGGATCGAATCTTGTCCGCCATTTCTTTCTTCTTCTCTCTTATATTCCTCTCATACTCCTCTTCTTCACCATCCTCGTCATCTTCATCATTCTCCTCATCTGACGGTTTCTCCTCTCTGAAAATTTCAGTAGTAAAAGAAATATAAAATGGGGATAATTATGAGAAATAAGCAGACATTTCTGGGAATGGTTAAATCAAGAGAAATGATGGCACAGGTCTAATACCTCAGAGGGTGAGTATGACATTTTTTCTTCTTGATGGATACCATAAAGATAACTGGTGCAAAAATGTGGTACGTAACACTTCATTTATATGTACTTTCAAAATTATGACTGACGACAACATTTCTTTAATCGGGATAGTCCGTGCTTTCCAGTATGCCATACCAGAACTATGGAACAATCTTCCAGAGTCTCTAAAACGTTGTCCTTCACTACATCAGTTTAAATCCGACTTAAAAACATATCTGTTTCGATCATGCCAGTTTTAAATTTAAATTTATATAGTAAACATGTGAATTTTGTAATTGATTTGATAATTGTAATTGCTAAACGGTGAAAGCTCAATATTCTTCATGTCTTTCTCTCTTCTCTCTCTCTCTCTCTCTCTCTCTCTCGTATCTAAGCGCATAGAGACAATTTTGTAATATGCGCTATATAAGAATTGAACATTATTATTATTATTATTATTATTATTATTACAGATACAAGAAACTTATGGATTCAGGTTTGAGCTTTAATGCGCATCAATGGTCTTCTTGCTTCAAAACAATGCAAAGAAGCAATTTCTAAACCCCAACCTTGTGATATTAATAGGGGATATAAAATGAATATAGCAACAACCAGAGAATGAATTTCTGACAATTCGAACTGGACCCCAAAAAAGTTACATTGTAATTTCTGAATGATTACTGCTACAAGATTTACCCATATATCATTTGCCATAATCAATGCAATACATAAGTTAATTATCAACACAAAAGATTTTATATGAATTACCATTTGTCATTTTCGGAACATTTAATCTAATTTGAAGTTATGCATAAAAACATACTTATTCAATTATTTATATTGTTTCCAAGTATCTTTCAAATAATTTTTTCCCCTCCATATTTGTAATAATTATTATGCCTATATTGTAAAACAAAATATTTGTGTACCATGTGAATTACATTTTCTAATAAATATAAATACAACGCAACTACAAATACTTTACAACTCCTATATTCCTGTTGATACTTACTTCTCTATCTCTACAGCTGGGGTTGAGCTAAGCTTGGGATCCTTGACCAAATCATGCATACTCTTGCTCTTGTTCTTCATAGACGAGCTGGCGATCACTGTTTCCTCCTCATCCTCCTCCGCCTCTTCTCCAAATGAAAGTAGGCTGAAGTTTCTGATGATAGACAGAAGGAATAAAGGGGTTTCATTTTCACAAGATGAAAGGTTTTTTCATATGTTCTGCCTGGTTATCCTCCTTTGCTTCTACTTCAGTTGGGAGGAAACTGAGGTATCTGATGATAGAGAGAAGGATTAAATTGAAAGAACTTTCTGATGATAGACAGAAGGAATAAATGGTTTCATTTTCACACAATGAAACTTTTTCATAAGCTCTTCTCCAAATGATAATAGACAGAAGAATTGAATTGCGTTTATATTAAAGACTGGCTAGCTACAACTTCATCTTCTTCACAATCTTCTGCTTTGTCTGCAAACGATAGAAGGGTGAAGTTTCTGATAATGGACAGAAGGAAGAAATTTGTAAAAATTTGTGTTGCTTTCAAACAAAATTACTTTGTGGTTACTCTTTTTTAAACCAGTATCCTCATTCTCCTCAGCTTCCTTTCCAAATGAGAACATTATAGAATTCCAATAACAGTCAGAAGGAATGAATAGTTTCAATTCCAGATTATCAAAGTGTTCAAGCTTTCTGCTTTGTTATCATCCTCTACTAACCGTACTCTATGTCCTCAAATAAGAGCAGGCTCACAACTCTAATTAATGACCACATATGGTCGTCATGATACAAATAGGGCAATATAATGCTAATTGTCAACCTTTTTACTCAATGGCCTGAGAAAAACATCAAATAGTGAGTACTGAAGCAATAATTATACCAATTGATTTTTTCTTATTACATCTTTTTGAAAATGTAAACACAGGACAGAAATTATATATTCTCCAGACTTACTTTGTTGCCTTTGATTTACTCTTGGACTTCTTTTCTTCCTTCTCCTGTTTCTTCTTCAGCTGACGAGGAATGATATCATCAAATGGATTGGCAAGGACCTGACAAAATAAAATCAAGAGTAAACAAACCTTTTCTTCCTTTTCAAGCTCTCATTTCAATTATGGTGAGGGATGTTGCCAAAACTAAAAGAGTGGATATAAAAGTCTCAGTAATTACAGTAAAATATCCGATCAATGGCGCACTCTTTGAAAAAAGTGTCCTCACATAAAACATTCCTAGGGCATCCAGTAATTAATGAACATTTATGCATGATTGGGAATTAATAAAATGCCTGAAAGTATTTAAGCATAATAAATATCAGTAACTCCTCGAAAGAGGAAAATGCAGACTGAACTAAATAATGGTGATGAGAATGAATGTACCGGTAAAGGGAAGTATTCTCTCTAGAGGTGTCGTGGTCGAGTGGATACGTCACCAGACTGTCGATCACAAGGTCCACGGTTCGAGTCCCGTCGTGGCACAAATTTCCTTTGACAAGACATTGATCTACATTTGCCACACTCCACCCAGGTGAAGTAAATGGGTACCTTGTAGGAATTTATTCCTTGAAACGCAGCGCGCGTAACAGCTGCACTGCTGAGGGTAATTATGCTGCCTTATTGTAGAGCACTTAGAGACTTCTGATAAAGTAAGTGTTAGATGTAAGCAAATATAACTAGACGTAATACTTGTTTGGAACAAGTATAGGTGGGCTGGTCAACTTAAATTTGAAAACAAAAAAGAGCAAAATTAAGCAAGATACTGCTTGAAAATTCTTAAAAAACACTATCATGTAGATTCATTACGTGAACGAAATTCACCTTCTATAGTCATAACACGCAAATTATGAAATTTCTGACATGAAGCCTTTAATCAAAATTTTCACTCTGATGACGTCATCAAAATGAAAAAGGGTTACTATTGAACTTGTAGAGAATTATCTTAGCTACAACATATTGAAATTTTGAAGAAAATCAATCAATATATACAGAGATACAATCAATTTTCCATAAATATGCTGACGTCATAATATGCAAATTCGTATTTTGAGTTCCAAGGCCATTAAGATGATGTCACGATACACTTAATGGCCAAATGAGACATGAAATCATATTTCTGACTCATACTCTTTTCAAATATTAAAACAGAATTGGGGTCCAGGTGCATCCCAAAGAGCTATAATGGATTGTGTATAGGCATTTTTTTGCCCATGTATGTTATGTATTACAAGAGCTCGCGCGCACTGACATTTATCTTGAATTTACGCTCATCTTGTTAATAATGGTCATAAAGAGATAAACATGGTATCAAATTCCTTGAAAAAATATGAGAAATATCATGAAAGAAAAAAAAATGGCGATTCTATGATTTGTAATGGTGTTACGCGCGAAAACGCGCGCGCGATTTTTTTTTTTTATAAAATGCTTAATATGACCTGAAACGTATGCAAAATAAATTTTAGACGATTTTGAGCATTTACAAATTTTGCGAAAGCACTGACGCGCGGACGTACGCGCACGCGCACGTTTTTTGACCTGAAATTAACCGGACTGATATTGACCTTGATCATGATAAATATGAAGAGAAATACTTTTTGGTTCAGAAAATTTCACAAAATGGCGCCTAGATGACGTCATCAGTCAAGGTCAAGGTTGAAAACCTTACCGTGTCTTGTCCATATGCCTATACATATGTGTGCCAAATATCAAAGCATTTGATTGAACCATTTCAAAGTTATCTTGCTAACAAAAAAGTGGGTCAAAATAAGAAAAATAAATAAATAAATAAATAAATAATAAAGGCAATTTTAACAAAAATATAAGGTGGTCTGTATTAGATACAGCCCACCTGATTATTTAAAAAAATGTTTTGTTTACCTGGGTGGATTTAATCTTGGGTGGATAGACTGGTCTGTCATCTGCTCCAATGTCTACTTCACCTAGCTTGGCAGCATTGTATAAGGTATCACCTGCAATCTAATAAAGTAGAACGAAAGAACAGCAAATCTTGTATGAAAAATAATTAGATCATTTGTTCTTTTATTTCTTTATGAAGTTTCTTTTGACAGTATGCTGCAATATCCCAGTAAAGCAAAGAAACAAATTAATCCAAAGACTTGCTAATCAGATCAATGGATGATACTGATTGGCTATATTCATATGTTTTGTATCTCCTACGGTTGTTTCATTATTTCTTCTTCACTTGTTTATTTTTGTCAACCGCTGCAAGACTTTTTCTGTTCTTATAATAATAGGCTAGATACATATAATAACTGAAGTGACGACAACTACCAAATGGATTTCAGAATTGTTTTCTAAAATTGAAATCTAAAATAAACGACTTTTTAAAAACTTTGTGTTGTGTACCGGGTATTCTTAACCTCAATTTTTTGTCATGAATATTAAACCCAGCCACGAATTGGAATAGCGTACCGCATGCGTAATACTCCTGAAAGTAAAGCAGATATATGCATTTGCAGTTTACTAAAATGGAAGATAGCTACGCCCAATAAAAAAATGCAACCTACTGAATTCACACTTAAGCTTAATTTCCATAGGCTTAATAAAATAACCGCCCGGTTCCTGTAGGCAATGAGTTGACAAAGAACCATAGCATCAAAACTCCAATTTTTTATCCTTCAAATTTAATCAATGAAACTGCTACCTAAACTTATGTAGGCATTAATGAAAATATTTCATCTCTGTTTCAGTCAAGAAATATGATCAATGGAAGCAACGAAATCTGCTAAAAATAAAAACTCATGTCACCATACCTTGCCAAATATGGTGTGCTTGCCCTGTATATGCTCGCAAGGACCAAGAGTAATGAAGAATTGGCTGCTGTTGTCATGGGGACCAGCATTAGCCATAGCAATTAGGCCCCTCCTCACAAATCTCAACCTGGAGTGAAATTCATCCTATGGGTAAAAGAAAAGGGTGAATAAATCAAAGCTTGATTGAAATTTTAATTTGACCTCTTTGGATTTTGATCATTTGAAAAAAAAGTGAAGTGCATCTACCGTATATGAAAATAAATATGATAGATAAATGTTATTACTTGTAACATGTAAAGCACTTATAAATAATATTATTATTACTATTCTTATTGTTTTTGTTGTTGTGGTTATCATTTTATCATTATTATGATTATGATGAAGATGATGATGCAGATGATGATTACTACTGCTACTTATACTACTACTACTACTACTAATACTACCACTACCACCACTACCACTACCACTACCACTACCACTCACAACCACTACTACTACTACCACTACTACCAATACCACCATCACCACCACCACCACCACCACCACCACCACTACCACCACCTCTACCGCTACCACTACTACCACCACCACCACCACTACTTTTTGTAACTCACTCTGAAAGGGTGACCATAGATTGACTCTCCTCCTTCACCTGTCCCTGTAGGGTCCCCTCCCTGAGCCATGAAGTTCCTGATGATGCGATGGAAGATGGTGCCATCGTAGTAGCCCTCCATGCAGAGCTGGATAAAGTTCCTGCATGCCTTGGGCGCCTCCTTGGTCCACAGCTCTATGTCCAAATCCCCACATGATGTCTTCAGGAGAACCTGATCAACCAGTATTGGGAGAAAAAATGTTTGCAGTGAAATGCTAAGCAGAGCTTAGAATAATCAGTTGTGTTTCAAAATTGAACTTTTTAAAAATCAAACTCCTTTAGATGTGTCGTGTATTAAGGGAGTGCTTTTTGTTGCCACTTAACCCTATAGCCTGGGGGGGGGGGGGGGGCTTTAGAAGCCCCCCTCTACATTTTTTGTGATAATTTTTTATGCAAAAGAATCTTGCGCTGACTTTTTTTCTTTTGAGTCTTGCGCATCTTTTGATTCTTTTTCTTTGAAAATCGGACCTACTGTTACAAAGTCACATGACCTTTTGTCTTTGCATGTCAGCCCCAAAATCAATCATTTTCTTGATTTGTGTACAAAACATATGAAAATCTCATTTTTCCAAAACAGAGATCAAACATTGGTTAGACTGATTTGGTCTTGTTTATAGTGAAGGTGTTTATTTTGGGATTCAAAATATAGTAAGAAATCAAATAAAACAACAAAAACAATAAAATACACAAGTTAAAAAAACAAAGAAATACATAGTCTATATAGCATAAGAAATTATTAAAAACAATAGATAACACAAGGAATAAAGTGGCTCTTCCAATTTTTGTTGGTATTATTATCCCTATTGGTCTATGAGTATGACTCTCTATGCTTTGCTGGAGTGCAACGAACAGAGTTGACAAAACACTTAACCCCCTTTCGTTGACGATCAGCCGTGCTAAGCTCAAAGAAAGACTTGATGCATGGCTGATCGGCAACGAAACGGAGTTAAGTGACAGTCAACTCTGTTTCTTGCTACAGCAGGCAGCCAGTGAAAACGAATTTGTTTAATCAAATTATGGAAATGCAAGCATTACTTAAATAAACAGAACTTTGTTATTCCTGATTCATTTTTCCTGATTGAGTTGTCATATGAAAAGGCAAAAGAAGAACTTTCTAGAAATGTGATTTTCTCTTTGAAATTCAGATAGATCTACCGCCCGCCAAATGACTTTTGGGTGCCCTCTTCAAATTGTTTTTAATCACTCACTCATGTCATGCGTGAATCATACGAGTTGCATCAAATGAAAGAGGAGGATCTAAGCTTTACAAATATGTGTCATTTATTAATTATAATTGTGATTAAGTTATGATAAAACATTGATAATTCTCGGTTTCGTTTTTCCTGGGACGCACTGTATACCGACGTTAGTCGGCGTTACACAATTAGACAGGTATGGGACTACACATCAATATCCACCACACAGCTCAGAACAGACCCAATTTCATACAAATGCTCAAAATGAATTCAAAATATATTCTTAATGTTTATGATATTACCTTTCCATTCGTTGGGGGCTCTTGGATGTATATATTACTCATTATGAAACCAAAATATTGGAAACTATTGCAAATTAATAAGGCTTTTCCATTCCCCACCAGATCCTTGTAGAAGATTCCGACTATCTTGTATTCTAATAGTATGGTATCTTTGAGTATCATTTGTCATTAATAAAAATCTCTGTCGAGTTTCTCTCTCGTTACCGAAAACTAATACTCCCATATTTAGCAGGCACGGATCCACGGTGAGGGGGGGGGGGGGGGGGGGGGGGGGGGGGGCGGAGGGTGCGGCCCGACGGGCCCGGACCCCCTGGCAAAAAACAGATTAAAAAAAGATGGTAATGTTACTTTCCTTTTGTACACAAAAAATAAATATTGGCCCCGCCCCCAACACCCGACCCCCACACCCGACCTGGCCCTGGCAAAAAACAAAAAACAGAAAAATTTAGAGGGGGGTGTTTAAATAAGTAGTATACACACAAATATCGGTCGGCGCGTTTGTTATATTTCCGGGGCAAAATGAAGGAAAAAAAATAGTACTCACCCCCCCCCCTCTTGAACTTGAAAGCCCAATAACACATAACAGATTTAATTGCTTTCTCAAATCTGAGATTGGTATTAAATCAATGAAGTATAGGGACAAATTGGTAGATCTCCCCCCCCCCCCCCTTCATTTTCACCCTAAGAAAAGAAAAACATGCAATGTACTGTAGATTTTGACTTACAAACTATTCAAGTAGCTCGGGAAATCATCTGTAATTTCGTTCAAATGATTAAATAAAGAAATGAAATAAAATGATAATAATAACATGAACCACATATATCTGCTACTTGCTAGGTGACTCTGTTTATACATAATTGTTTTAACTTACTTTGATTTGACAAGCTCACAAATTATTGACGAGCTTAACAATAAATCTATTTTAAAGCACATATGACTTACTATTTTACTTATGTTTTATTTCGAATAGATTGGATAATGAAGACTATGGTTTAATTTAACCGTGGTGTACTGTACATACAGCCAAGTTTTACAGCATGAGCACAATGGTTCAACTTTGAATACACCATAGGTAGACACTTTGAACTAAAATTTAGTCTCTAGTTTTAGTGTAAAATTCATATATTGGCACCAAGATTAACGGCGATATGAATATTCATTATTCCCTACGTCACAGACGTGCGGCGTGCGTACTCTGTCATATACACATGTCAAAGACGTTTAAATATAATTACTAGACGGAAAGCAGCACGCGCGGAAACCATGCAGACGAATGGGATTAGGCTCCGCCTCTTTTGGATCATTTGAAGACAAAATAAGCACCCGAGGCGGCTTTTTGATTGGATAAGAGCCTCATGAATATGTATTTTATCGATAGTATCGTTTAAGAAACCGGATGATATATTTGACCTCATGCGCGTCACTTTAATTATGCAGATTTATGCACGACGCTACTACACTCGCACAAACTGAGAAGAGTTAGTTCATTGAGAATGGGTGAGTACTTGATTGAAATATGAGTAGATTAAGTGAATTTAGTCATCAATTTTAAAAAAGCTGCAATAGTCTTCGTGATGTACGGTAATTTCGTTACATTGTGAGACCGTTCTCAACAGATTTTTGGGGAAAAGACTAGGAAATTATTGCTCTTGAAATTGAACTTTGATTTTCATCGTCATGAAGTAGTTTGACTGCGGTTTGCCATCATTTCACCCTAGTAGTACTCCAGTTAGGGGCCCGGCCGTTCCGGCAGGCCCACCCCGGGGAATTTCGGTGCTCATCTGCATCAAGATCAAACTTTCTAATCAAGTTTTATTTCAGATTTGATCGTCATCATGAATCTAATTCACCAATCATCGATTTAATTTAAATCTAGATTTAACGTTACACCTTACAATAATCTCTGAAGCATGATTTTTTTGATAATCCAAGTGGATTAATTCTTGTTAAAATCTTTAGTAGATGTTGACTCTGATGGCTTTACTTATCAGTGCCATCCGTTCGCTCAGTTGCATCCGTGTCAACTTTATTTAGATCTAGACCAAAATTATCTGTGACCATTGATAATCAAACAACTCCAAATCCTATTTCATTTAGATGTAAACCTGGAACTTATTAATAAAAAGTATTAAAAAAACACATCAACACTAGGATTTGTTTATTTAATAATTAGATTTTGTGTGGGTCCAGCATGCTTGTCAAGTTATCATTTAGAGTCTAGACCTTGACCTTACTACTAGATCTAGATCTAGACCCCTATCAGTGGCGTACGCAGGATTTTTTCAAGGGGGAGGGGTTAACATTTTGAAATCGGACCAACAATTTCGCAACGACTCAGCCAGCCACTAAATAAGCATGGGGAGGGGGGTTAGGTCATCCATTTGGATTTTTTTTGTATTAAAAAAAAAAAAAAAAAAAAAAAAAGGGGGGGGGGGGTTTCCAGAAAAACATACACATAAAAAAAAAATGAAGGTAGGGGGGGGGCTAACCCCAACCCCCCCCCCCCCCCCCCTGCGTACGCTTCTGACTCCTGTTATTACTTTTAATATATTAGAGATTTTTTTTTCTCTGAATTGTGCAGTTCATGTTGATAAATCTATTTGTTTGTGTAAGAGAAGACCCCTTGTCCACAATTATGTTTACTTATGAAGTCTACTTCTTCTTGTCTTAATAAACCAATTCTACTTGAGACTACTTTATATTTATAGGCCATATAAAGCACTTTTTGAGGCACACGTTAAATCTTCCATTTGATTTTACTTTGTACTGTGGTCCATTAATTGGAATGTTGATTTCCACACTATATCAAAATTAAGGCCAACCATGACATGAAAAATAGCTTTTATGCTAGATCTATTTTTATTTTGTTAAGGAGAAATGGACGCCTTGATTGTCGTATTGATTTTGTTTTCTTTTGTTCCAACAGATGGAAACTGATGAAGAGCTGGAAGGAGTTAAATGATGAGTAGACATTACAACATTTCTTATATTTTCAAGATGAAGCTGAAAGTCCCATGCAGGTAAAATTTTCAGGATATTTAGCACACAAATATTAAACCACCACCTATTAATTCACTAAAAAGGAAATGGAACTAAGTGTATGTTTCAAGTGTGTATAGTGGAGGGAATATTTTATTCTAGTTCTTCCCTTTCTTTGTTTACAAAGGGATTTGTCCTTATTTACAGGAGGTCCTGTGTGTAGAAGAACGATGTCCAGTAATGCACATTCAAAGCACTACATAATAATGATAATGATCATACATGTAGGGTATACACAGGACCCCTCATTACTTTTTTTTTGTAAGTGGTCCTTTCACTTCTTGAGCAATGAAGATGAAGAAGAACACAACATAAGATTAACGAAAGTCTGTTTATACGATGAATTATGGTTGATATGTATCTATTATTATCACTTTTTAATTGAAGTACCTACATTGCTTTCTCTTATGTAGGATGATGCTTCTCTACAGTGGATGATGAAAGCATGCTGATTACAAACCCAGGAGAGGAATAAAGAACAGATATTGACAGAATCATATCTAGAGATGTGGGCCTACTGCACTTCATACAAGCAAGTGTGCTAATATACCATGTAGGTACCCCCAATAAACTATTGTAGAACACATTTATCATGCAGAAAGTTATAGATCTGACAATTATATTTTTCATTGTCCATTGACTTGTAAAAGAATACTTGACTGAATATCACAATTGTGATTTAGATTAAAACTAAAATGTCAATATACATGAAATATAAGTCTACATAACGTATGTTTCAATAGCATTATTTCCTGTACATTCTCTGTTCCAAGTTGTTTGGTCATTTTATGTAAACCGAGTACTATTCATTTATGACCACGAGTTTACATTACAAGTACATTGTACATGTACCACTATTACTTATATCATACTTGTCTGATCCAAGCTCCATCAGGCCTATTGTCTTAATGGGATCATCAGAAATAATCTAACATGTGGTCAGTAAATAGTCTTGTAGGAAAAAAAGTTTAGGTTTTCCCACTAGAACCCCAAGTGAATATTAGTCCTTCCTCTTTTTGTCAGAGCAGGTATCAGGTTGTATGTTATTAGTTGTTGTTTATTTTCTTATACACTGTATCTTATTTCATTTTCCATTCAACAGACTTGGGTTATCATCACAGCCCTTTCTTCTGAAAACTAGCCTACAACTTCATCGATGAATGCAGAAGACATCTACATGGGACTACGTCTTAAAGATGCCCCCTCATATAATGAAAGAGGACAGTAGAGATGGTTTTAAACTTGAATATTTACATACTATTTATTTATTATTTGTATTATATGTTTGTAGAATTCCACATTTAAAAAAAGCTAATGAATTTATCATCTTGTCAACTTTCAAATAATTAAACTAATCATCAATGAATAAACATTAATGACATTTTAACAATGTCAACTACCATCTTATAGGATGAAACTGAGTGCTGGGCAGAAAGAAATTTCCTTGAAATTTGAGTGATAAAGATCTCAGTCTATATCAAAGATTGAATCAATCAATGATATTTTAATTATAATTATACATGTTGAAATTCATTTACCTCAGTCTATGGACTTCTGTATTTGAAGTTTTGTAGATTATTACATTATTGCTGCTTCAAGTATTGTATGTAAGAAGGTTTGAAAGACAACCCTCTAAATGCACTAAATATGGAAACTGCTAATCATCATTGCCTGTTGTATCCAAACTGCTAATTTTAATAGAATCATGTTTTGATACTTCCTAGCTTAAGAAAACAGGGGGTGGGGGGGGGGGGGGGGGGGGGCTTGTTATCCTATTCCTGGTGCTGTTTCTAAATGGACCATGTAATAGGTTGCAAAAGTGTAAACAATATTATATTTGTTATTTGTTTATATTAGAAGGACATATTGCTCCGATTGTCTCATTTTCGCTCGCGTGAACATTGCCAGCACAAACCACTGACCTCTACCTCCTGAACGGATCATCGCACATTCCCATTCACTATACGTTACGTACTAAAAGGCTTTATTGTCTGACCGTTCATGAATATTCATGTTTTTGCTAAACTCGGCAAAATGTTTGCTTTTACTAAATGGAAAAATTACGGTGGGGGGTTGGATGAAATGGACATAATGAAATAGGCAGAAGTGATCTATGATAATTCATGCTTTTTATGTTTCGTGTGCTCGACCTATAATCTTCAAATCGCTTGGTAAACTGAGTCCAAAGTTAGACTTGTTTCACATGTGTATTATAGGCAATGACGAGCTTGCAACCTATTTTGAAAAATTACGGTGGGTGAACTTTCAAAAGTCAATGAGACATGAGGGCTCCAATGAAAGAGCTAGTGATAACGTACGTCGGGGTGGATGTGCTTTTCGTTTAAACAAAAAATGAATTTTTAACGATTTAAAAAAAAAACATCCATAGGCTAACATGTTAGGCTGCTGAATCTGACCATGCTCTGACGATAGGGGGCGTTGTGAAATGAGACTAAACGGAGCCATATGTTTAGAAAATGAAAACGTTTTGAATTATAGAATTACTGTTGCTAGAAGTAATGGCAGTATTGATGTGTAAGGGAAGGGGGTGGTTTTCCCAGTGAAATTAACGGTATGCCAATGTCAAATTGATAACAAAGAGAAAACTATTCCTAAAAATAAAATTATAAAGGACATGGGCCTCCCAACTAACTAACCCTGGTACCACTTCAGGGTTTTTTGTTTTTTTTGGAGGGGGGGGGGGGGGCGCCCCAATTCAAAATTTCCAGTGTTAAATTCCATTGTCTTTAAACAAAAAATATGTCAAGATGTTGAAAAACAAAGTTTCACTTTCCGTTTTCAATTCAAATAAAATGATTATCATATCTTCCAATCTCTCTGGTCTCTACATTAAAAATGTTCAAAGCTCCTGCAAAGGCTGCAAAAAGGAAAAGTGAAGATAATCCAAGTGAAATGTGGACAGTAATGGAGTGAATATGGATCAATGGTTGATCGTAGTTGATAACGAGTAAATGTAAATGAATGGTATTACGACTGAAAGTGAGACAGAAAGGAACTGCAACAGGTTGTTCAGTCAAGACAACAAACTGTTAGTTGCATGCAGAAGATAATTTACGAAAGACAGAGAAAGAGAGAGAAAGGGAATCATTAAGGTACGATGAGAGTGGGTGGAGAAAAACCATCCAGTTAGCCACATAATTTGTCTAAAATAAGGAAACTTTATACATTAGCATATTTGAAATGTATAATCATAGCCAGAGAATCATGTTGTTATATGGGTTATAGCATGTTTGATTCAATAAAACAAAAACAGACCCAGTTATTGATAGACTAAAAAGGAAATAAGATCGAGACATTAAGAATATCAGTATTTCTTATTCAATGAAGTTAAGGCCACTCCCCCATATTAAAAAACAACAACAACACAACAACGAGAGGTCCACTTCCCGATGCATTCTGGGTACACCAGCTGTTATACTGGTGATCGATAATACAAGTTCGAGCGCGTATTTCACCTAACGGTGATCGCAACAGAATAATCTACGCTGATTCGCTGAATCACTTGCGTTGCTAGCGCGCAGCGTGATGAATAAATTACCCATAATTCCGTACAGTAGATTATTTGACCTCTCTAATTACGCTGATACGCGTATTGTCTTTTACCATGTAGTGAACATCATTCCAGTACACGTTTCGTGGGGAGCATCCTTCAGAATGCATAATTCATAGGGCTCATGAATTATGCAAGGGGGCTTATTTTGTCTTCTAATGGATCCGGACAAAATGGCGGAGCTTGGGGGGCCTGACACATGTATTCAGTACATGAGTACGTTCGTAAGCATTAGGTCATGTACATTGCTCCGGAATGAAGAGAATCATTATAAAGGACTAATTACTCCGTGAAGCCAGGTACAAGCAGGGAATTGAAAATAGCAAACGTTCCTCGGAGCGGCTATACACTCCCTAATCTAGCTAGTTTTGTAATGATAGTTTATTTAGGATAATGGACATTTAGTAGGCCTATTGTTTAGTTGTTAAATAACATCACTCAGTGTGATTTGATTCGAGATATATCTCATTAATAAAACAGTATAAAGGCTGTATGAGTCTCAAACGAACCATATCGCCACTAATCTTGGTGCCAACACCGTTAAACTATGCTCCAAATTTAGTAATACATTTTGTGTGCCCTATAATGACCCGGGGTTGGATTATTTAGGAGAACAGAAGATTGATATTGTTAAGTTGTTTCATAACATCACTCAGTTTGATTTGATTCGAGATATATCTCATTAATAAACCAGTATAAAGGCTCTATGAGTCTCACACGAACGATCGCCACTAATCTTGGTGCCAACACCGTTAATCAGTATGCTCCAAATTTAGTACTACCTTTTTTGTGCCCTATATGCTAAAGACCCATGCAGGGTTGGATTCTTTAGGAGAATGGAAGATTGATATTGTTGTTTCATAACATCATTCAGTTTGATTTGATTCGAGATATATCTCATTAATAAAACAGTATAAAGGCTGTATGAGTCTCGGACGAACCATCGCCACTAATCTTGGTGCCAACACCGTTAATCTACGCTCCAAATTTAGTAATACATTTTGTGTGCCCTATAATGACCCGGGGTTGGATTATTTAGGAGAACAGAAGATTGATATTGTTAAGTTGTTTCATAACATCTCTCAGTTTGATTTGATTCGAGATATATTTCATTAATAAAACAGTATAAAGGCTCTATGAGTCTCCAAGAACGATCGCCACTAATCTTGGTGCCAACACCGTTAAACTATGCTCCAAATTTAGTACTACCTTTTTTGTGCCCTATATGCTAAAGACCCATGCAGGGTTGGATTCTTTAGGAGAATGGAAGATTGATATTGTTGTTTCATAACATCATTCAGTTTGATTTGATTCGAGATATATCTCATTAATAAAACAGTATAAAGGCTGTATGAGTCTCGGACGAACCATCGCCACTAATCTTGGTGCCAACACCGTTAATCTATGCTCCAAATTTAGTAATACATTTTGTGTGCCCTATAATGATCCGGGGTTGGATTATTTAGGAGAACAGAAGATTGATATTGTTAAGTTGTTCCATAAAATCTTTCAGTTTGATTTGATTCGAGATATATTTCATTAATAAAACAGTATAAAGGCTCTATGAGTCTCCAAGAACGATCGCCACTAATCTTGGTGCCAACACCGTTAAACTATGCTCCAAATTTAGTACTACCTTTTTTGTGCCCTATATGCTAAAGACCCATGCAGGGTTGGATTCTTTAGGAGAATGGGAGATTGATATTGTTGTTTTATAACATCATTCAGTTTGATTTGATTCGAGATATATCTCATTAATAAAACAGTATAAAGGCTCTATGAGTCTTACACGAACGATCGCCACTAATCTTGGTGCCAACACCGTTAAACTATGCTCCAAATTTAGTACTACCTTTTTTGTGCCCTATATGCTAAAGACCCATGCAGGGTTGGATTCTTTAGGAGAATGGAAGATTGATATTGTTGTTTTATAACATCATTCAGTTTGATTTGATTTGAGATATATCTCATTAATAAAACAGTATAAAGGCTCTATGAGTCTCACACGAACGATCGCCACTAATCTTGGTGCCAACACCGTTAATCTATGCTCCAAATTTAGTACTACCTTTTTTGTGCCCTATATGCTAAAGACCCATGCAGGGTTGGATTCTTTAGGAGAATGGAAGATTGATATTGTTGTTTCATAACATCATTCAGTTTGATTTGATTCGAGATATATCTCATTAATAAAACAGTATAAAGGCTCTATGAGTCTCACACGAACGATCGCCACTAATCTTGGTGCCAACACCGTTAAACTATGCTCCAAATTTAGTAATACATGTTGTGTGCCCTATAAAGACCCGGGGTTGGATTATTTAGGAGAATGGAAGATTGATATTGTTAAGTTGTTCCATAAAATCTTTCAGTTTCATTTGATTCGAGATATATCTCATTAATAAAACAGTATAAAGGCTCTATGAGTCTCCAAGAACGATCGCCACTGATCTTGGTGCCAACACCGTTAATCTATGCTCCAAATTTAGTAATACATGTTGTGTGCCCTATAAAGACCCGGGGTTGGATTATTTAGGAGAATGGAAGATTGATATTGTAAAGTTGTTCCATAACATCACTCAGTTCGATTTAATTAGAGATATACCTCATTAATAAAATATATATATATAAAAGCTATAGTCTCAAACTAACTTACCTGTACACCATTAAACTTGGTGCCAACACCATTAAACCATGCTCCAAATTTAGTAATACGTTTTGTGTGTCTGCAAAGACCCGGGGTTGGATTATTTAGGAGAACGGAAGATTCCTATATTGTTAAGTTGCTCTATAACACAGGCGCGGTTCCAGGGGGGCAGCGCCCCCCCCCCCCCGCAAAAATAAAGAGAGAGAGAGAGAGAGAGAGAGAGAGAAAAGGAAAAGAAGGACAGGGAAAGAGGAGAGAAAGGGAAAGAAAGAAGAGGAAGAAGACAAGAAAAGAGGGAAGAAGGAGATTGGGGGGGGGGGGACCGAAATGGCCTTGCCTTCCAGGCTGTTGCCTCCCCGCCCCCCCCCCCCAATCAAAAAAAAATATGAGCGAAGGAAGGAAAGGGAAGGGAAGAAAGGAAAAGAAGAGATAAAGGGAAGTGAAATAAAAGAGGAAGAAGAAAAGAAAAGAAGGAGGATATCAGTTTTCCTGCCAATAAGTTGTGGTTCGGGGGGGGGGGGGGGGTTATTTCTAATTCCATAACGGTGACTTACAAATGTTGCTAAAATGACATCATTTTCCGAGATTGTTCCTCACTTTTTATTAAATTATACTTTTTATGCGTTTGTTGGAAAATGACATATTCCGAAATTTACAGTCAGGCAAGAAAAATATGCTTATTGAGATGCCTACATGTCGGGGCCCGCGGAACGGTCGGGATCGGGAGCCTCGAGCTCCCTCGCCCTCCCCCTCTTTTTTGAAAAAGTATATTAAAGAGAGCAAGAAATAAAGAATAGTGAACTGCCAGTGTCACAGAAAAAAATGAGGTATCAAAATATGCTCATCTGACCGTGATTAAATGCCTAAACCCCCCGAACTTTCGGGATCTCTACCCTCTGGATTCCACCTAGGGCCCAAAGGTCGGCCCTTAAATGCTCATCTGACGGTAATTTAATGCCTAAAACCCCTGGAATTCTTGGGGCTTCGCCCCCTTTACCCCAAGCCAAATAGTGTCCTGCAAATGTCACAAAATAATAAGGTATCAAACATTGCTAACCTGACCGTAATCAAACGCCTAAAACCCCTGAGCCTCCGGGGGCTCTGCCCCTGAACCAAACCAAGGGCCCTAAGGCGGGCCCCTGAATGCTTATCTGACGGTAATTAAACACCTAAAACCCCTGAGCTTCCGAGGGCTCTGCCCCTAGACCCAACCAAGGGCCTTAAGGCGGGCCCCTTGATACTCATTTAATTTAATGCCTAAAACCCTTGAGCTTCCGGGGGCCTCGCCCCCTGAACTCCACGACAATTAGTGATCTGCCAGTGTCACAATAAGTCCCCCCCCCCAAAGAAAAAAGAGAGGAGAAAAGGGAAGAGGTCATAGGAAGAAAAAGGAGCAGACAAAGAACAATTTTGAAATTCAGACAAGGATTAAGAGTCCAGAACGGTACATACATCGTCTTCTTTCTTTAATGATTTAATGAAACGTCAAAGCTTCCGCGCTTCGCGTAGAGGGAGGGGAAACTCGCCCCTCCCTGCATCCCCCCCCCCCCCCCAGGGAACGCGCTCTGTAAGTGATTCGCACGCATCGCGTGCTCCGACCCCCCTAAAATAAAATCCTAGCTACGCGCTTGCCTGACCGTAGTTAAACGCCTAAAACCCTGAGCTTCCGGGGGCTCCGCCCCCTGGACCCCACGCTATTAGTGACCCTGCCAGTGTCACAAATAAGGTATAAAAATATGCTCATTGACCATAATTTAATGCCTTAAACCCCTGAGCCTCCGGGGGCTTAAGGTGTACCCCTGAATGCTTATCTGACCGTTATAAAATGACTCAAATCCCTGAGTTTCATGGGGCTTAGCAAGTAAGTTTTGAAAAAGAACAAAAACGAGTTATCCAATTGTATCGGCAATTGTGGTATTGCGAATGTCATCAAATATGTTTTTTCCTTTTAACACAATAATTGTTTTGCAACTCAATTTAGGCCTGACTAAATATATACTTTTTCGTGAGGCCACAGACAAGTTATTTTATCATATAACTGATTAACATTTGAAGTTTTCCTACACTAGTGCCTGGCCGCAGTGGCGGATCCAGGGGGCCCGGGCGCCCTCCCCTGGGGAAAAAAGAAGGGAAAAAAAGAAGGAAAAAAAAGGGGGAAAAAAAGGAGGACAAAAAAAGAAAGAGAAAGAGAAAAGGAAAAGAAGGGAAAGAGGAGAGAAAGGGAAAGAAAGAAGAGGAAGAAGAAAAGAAAAGGGGGAAGAAGTGATCGGGGGGGGGGGGCGAAAGAGCCTCGCCTCCCCCTCTCCCCCCCCCCCCAATCAAAAAAATAAGAGAGAAGGAAGGAAATAGAAAGAAGGGGGTATCAGTTGCAATTTTTCCGCCAACAAGTTGTGGATCGGGGCGGGGATGGGGCAAAATGCCCTTGCCTCCCCTGCCCCGCTAAAAAAAAGAGAGAAAGAAGGAAAAGGAAAAAAGGAGAGCTAAAAGGGACCGAAAAAAGCTGAAAAGAAGGGGAAATAGATCATTTGCAGTTAATCCCGCCAACAACATGTGGAGAAGGGTGGGGGTCGAAATGACCTTACCTCCCCCTCGCCCCCCCCCCCCCCCATCAAATCTTACAGAAAGAGAAGGAAGGGAATGGAAAAGGAAAGAAGAGGGAAAGGGAAAGAAGAGAGAAAGGGAAAGAAAAAAAGAGAAATAAGAAAGGTAAGGGAGATCAGTTGCGATTTTTCCGCCAACAAAGAGTAGATCGGGGGGGGGGGGGGAACTGGCGTATTGATCGAGGAGAGGGCTCGGGGGAAATAAAATTTAAACGTGGTTTATTTCTAATTCCATAACGGTGGTTTACAAATAATGCTGAAATGACATAATTTTCCGAGATTTGTCCTCATTCTTTAGTAAATTATACTTTTGTATGCGTTTGTAAATTAACAGCCAGGCAAGAAATATGCTTCTTGAGATGCCTACATGTCAGGGCCCGCTGAACGGCGGGGATCGGGAGCCTCCAGCTCCCCCCCCCCCCCCCCCAATTTTTTTTTGGAAAAGCATTTTAAAGAGAAATAGAAAGAAAGAGAGCAAGAAAGAACAAATAGTTAACTACCAGTGTCACAACAAAATAAGGTATCAAAAAATTGCTCATCTGACCGTTATTAGACGCCTAAAACCCCTGAGCTTCCAGGGGCTCTGTCCCCGGGACCCAACCAAGGGCCCTTGGGCAGGCCCCTTGATACTCATCTGATCACAATTTAGTGCCTAAAACCCCTGAGCTTCCGGGGGCTCTGTCCCCGGGACCCAACCAAGGGCACTTGGGCAGGCCCCTTGCCTACTCATCTGACCAAAATTTAGTGCCTAAAACCCTTGATCTTCTGGGGGCTCCGCCCGCTGGACCTCACGCCAATCAGTGTCCTGCCAGTGTCACAAATAAAGTATAAAAATATGTTCATCTGACCGTAATCAAATGCCTAAACCCCCGAGCTTCCGGGGGCTCTGCCCCCTAGACCCTACTGGATGCTAATCTGACGGCAATGTAATGCCTAAAACCCCTGAGCTTCTTGGGGCTCCGCTCGCTGGACCTCACGCAAATCAGTGTCCTGCCAGTTTCACAAATAAGGTATAAAAAATTATGTTCATCTGACCGTAATCAAATGCCTGAAACCCCTGAGATTCAGGGGTTTCCGCACCCTCGACCCCACCAGGGGCCCTGAGGCGGGCCCCTGAATACTTATCTGACCGTAATTTGCCTTCAACCCATGAGTTTCCGGGGGCGGACAAGGTATCAAAATCGTCTTGTTTCTCTAATAATTGAATTAAATGTCAAAGCTTCCGCGCTTGGCGCAGGAGGTGTGGATTAAGAGTCGGGAACGGTACAACAAATCGTCTTCTTTCTCTAAAGATTTAATGAAACGTAAAAGCTTCCGCACTTCGCGCGCGCGGATAGGAGGGGGGGGGGAACTGAATTCAGACGAGGATTACGAGTCGAAAACGGTACAACGAATCGTCTTCTTTCTCTAATGATTTAATGAAATGTACAAGCTTCCGCGCTTCGCGCGGGAGGGGGGGGGGGGGGGGGGGGGGGGGACTGAAAACAAACGAGGATTAAGAGTCGAAAACTGTAATTAGAAGAGCAGGCGCGTACGGAGGGGGGGGGGGGGGATTTGGGGTTGAACCTCCCCCTGTTCGGTTTTTTGTTATGTGTGTATCTTGGAGCAAACCCCCCCCCTTTTAATTATTTTTTTTAATTATGCCAATGGCTGTCCTAAAAAAGGTGACCTCAACACCCCCCCCCCTACGTAACAAAATGTCAAATTTTCAAATTTCGAGACCCCCTAAAAAAGGTGACCTCAACACCCCCCCCCCCTACGTAACAAAATGTCAAATTTTCAAATTTCGAGACCCCCAAAAAGTGTCCTCTTACCCCCCCCCCCGCTTCCTCTTTTTTGTTCCCTTTTAGCTCTCCTCTTTCCCTTCCCCTTTTTCCCCTTCTTTTTTGGCGGTGGGGGAGGGGGGGGGGGGGAAGAGGCAAGGGCCTTTTGCCCCCCCCCCCCGGATCCACAACTTGTTGCGGAAAAAATAGTAACTGATATTCCCCTTCTTTTCTTATCTTCTTCCTCTTTTCTTTTCCTTTCCGTTATCTCCTCTTTTCCTTTTGCTTTCCCTTTCCTTCTTCTCTCTTTTTGTTTTGCTGGGAGGGGGAAGTGGAAGCAACATCATGGGAGGCAAGGCCCATTTCGGCCCCCCTCCCCCTGATCTCTTTCTTCCCCTCCCCCTTTTTCTTTTCTTTTTCCTCTTCTTTCTTTTCCTTTCTCTCCTCTTTCCCTTTCACATCTTTTTCTTCTCTCTCGCTCTCTCTCTCTCTCTCTCTCTCTTTCTCTCTTTATTTTCTTCTCTTTAGAGACTTTTACACCATTATTAAGAGACATAATGCGCAATCAAATCAAACTGAGTGATGTTATCGAACAACTTCTCAATATCAATCTTCCATTCTCCTAAATGATCCTGGGAAGCCTCGGTCTTTATAGACACACAAAATGTATAACCAAATTTGGAGCATAGTTTAATGGTGTTGGCACAAAGTTTAGTGGCGATGGTTCGTTTGAGACTTGTACAGCGTTTATACTGTTTTATTAATGAGAAAGATCTCGAATCAAATCAAACTGAGTGATGTTATGAAACAACTTTACAATATCAATCATCCGTTCTCCTACACAATCCAGCCCCGGGTCTTTATAGGGCATACAAAATGTATTACTAAATTTGGAGCATGGTTTAACGGTGTTGGCCCCAAGATTAGTGGCGATGGTTCGTCCGAGACTCATACAGCCTTTATACTGTTTTATTAATGAGATATATCTCGAATCAAATCAAACTGAGTGATGTTATGAAACAACTTAACAATATCAATCTTCTGTTCTCCTAAATAATCCAAACCCGGGTCTTTATAGGGCACACAAAATGTTATACTAAATTTGGAGCATGGTTTAACGGTGTTGGCACCAAGATTAGTGGCGATGGTTCGTTCGAGACTCATACAGCCTTAATACTGTTTTATTAATGAGATATATCTCGAATCAAATGAAACTGAAAGATTTTATGGAACAACTTAACAATATCAATCTTCCATTCTCCTAAATAATCCAACCCCGGGTCTTTATAGGGCACACAACATGTATTACTAAATTTGGAGCATAGTTTAACGGTGTTGGCACCAAGATTAGTGGCGATCGTTCGTGTGAGACTCATAGAGCCTTTATACTGTTTTATTAATGAGATATATCTCGAATCAAATCAAACTGAATGATGTTATGAAACAACAATATCAATCTTCCATTCTCCTAAAGAATCCAACCCTGCATGGGTCTTTAGCATATAGGGCACAAAAAAGGTAGTACTAAATTTGGAGCATAGTTTAACGGTGTTGGCACCAAGATTAGTGGCGATCGTTCTTGGAGACTCATAGAGCCTTTATACTGTTTTATTAATGAAATATATCTCGAATCAAATCAAACTGAGAGATGTTATGAAACAACTTAACAATATCAATCTTCCATTCTCCTAAATAATCCAACCCCGGGTCTTTATAGGGCACACAACATGTATTACTAAATTTGGAGCATAGTTTAACGGTGTTGGCACCAAGATTAGTGGCGATCGTTCGTGTGAGACTCATAGAGCCTTTATACTGTTTTATTAATGAGATATATCTCGAATCAAATCAAACTGAATGATGTTATGAAACAACAATATCAATCTTTCATTCTCCTAAAGAATCCAACCCTTCATGGGTCTTTAGCATATAGGGCACAAAAAAGGTAGTACTAAATTTGGAGCATAGATTAACGGTGTTGGCACCAAGATTAGTGGCGATCGTTCGTGTGAGACTCATAGAGCCTTTATACTGTTTTATTAATGAAATATATCTCGAATCAAATCAAACTGAAAGATTTTATGAAACAACTTAACAATATCAATCTTCTGTTCTCCTAAATAATCCAACCCCGGATCATTATAGGGCACACAAAATGTATTACTAAATTTGGAGCATAGATTAACGGTGTTGGCACCAAGATTAGTGGCGATGGTTCGTCCGAGACTCATACAGCCTTTATACTGTTTTATTAATGAGATATATCTCGAATCAAATGAAACTGAAAGATTTTATGGAACAACTTAACAATATCAATCTTCCATTCTCCTAAATAATCCAACCCCGGGTCTTTATAGGGCACACAACATGTATTACTAAATTTGGAGCATAGTTTAACGGTGTTGGCACCAAGATTAGTGGCGATCGTTCGTGTGAGACTCATAGAGCCTTTATACTGTTTTATTAATGAGATATATCTCGAATCAAATCAAACTGAATGATGTTATGAAACAACAATATCAATCTTTCATTCTCCTAAAGAATCCAACCCTGCATGGGTCTTTAGCATATAGGGCACAAAAAAGGTAGTACTAAATTTGGAGCATAGATTAACGGTGTTGGCACCAAGATTAGTGGCGATCGTTCGTGTGAGACTCATAGAGCCTTTATACTGTTTTATTAATGAAATATATCTCGAATCAAATCAAACTGAGAGATGTTATGAAACAACTTAACAATATCAATCTTCTGTTCTCCTAAATAATCCAACCCCGGATCATTATAGGGCACACAAAATGTATTACTAAATTTGGAGCATAGATTAACGGTGTTGGCACCAAGATTAGTGGCGATGGTTCGTCCGAGACTCATACAGCCTTTATACTGTTTTATTAATGAGATATATCTCGAATCAAATGAAACTGAAAGATTTTATGGAACAACTTAACAATATCAATCTTCCATTCTACTAAATAATCCAACCCCGGGTCTTTATAGGGCACACAACATGTATTACTAAATTTGGAGCATAGTTTAACGGTGTTGGCACCAAGATTAGTGGCGATCGTTCGTGTGAGACTCATAGAGCCTTTATACTGTTTTATTAATGAGATATATCTCGAATCAAATCAAACTGAATGATGTTATGAAACAACAATATCAATCTTTCATTCTCCTAAAGAATCCAACCCTGCATGGGTCTTTAGCATATAGGGCACAAAAAAGGTAGTACTAAATTTGGAGCATAGATTAACGGTGTTGGCACCAAGATTAGTGGCGATCGTTCGTGTGAGACTCATAGAGCCTTTATACTGTTTTATTAATGAGATATATCTCGAATCAAATCAAACTGAATGATGTTATGAAACAACAATATCAATCTTCTATTCTCCTAAAGAATCCAACCCTGCATGGGTCTTTAGCATATAGGGCACAAAAAAGGTATACAGTACTAAATTTGGAGCATAGTTTAACGGTGTTGGCACCAAGATTAGTGGCGATCGTTCTTGGAGACTCATAAAGCCTTTATACTGTTTTATTAATGAAATATATCTCGAATCAAATCAAACTGAGAGATGTTATGAAACAACTTAACAATATCAATCTTCTGTTCTCCTAAATAATCCAACCCCGGATCATTATAGGGCACACAAAATGTATTACTAAATTTGGAGCATAGATTAACGGTGTTGGCACCAAGATTAGTGGCGATGGTTCGTCCGAGACTCATACAGCCTTTATACTGTTTTATTAATGAGATATATCTCGAATCAAATCAAACTGAATGATGTTATGAAACAACAATATCAATCTTCCATTCTCCTAAAGAATCCAGCCCTGCATGGGTCTTTAGCATATAGGGCACAAAAAAGGTAGTACTAAATTTGGAGCATAGATTAACGGTGTTGGCACCAAGATTAGTGGCGATCGTTCGTGTGAGACTCATAGAGCCTTTATACTGTTTTATTAATGAGATATATCTCGAATCAAATCAAACTGAATGATGTTATGAAACAACAATATCAATCTTCCATTCTCCTAAAGAATCCAACCCTGCATGGGTCTTTAGCATAATTATAGGGCACAAAAAAGGTAGTACTAAATTTGGAGCATAGTTTAACGGTGTTACCGTGTTGGCACCAAGATTAGTGGCGATCGTTCTTGGAGACTCATAGAGCCTTTATACTGTTTTATTAATGAAATATATCTCGAATCAAAACTGAGAGATGTTATGAAACAACTTAACAATATCAATCTTCTGTTCTCCTAAATAATCCAACCCCGGGTCATTATAGGGCACACAAAATGTATTACTAAATTTGGAGCATAGATTAACGGTGTTGGCACCAAGATTAGTGGCGATGGTTCGTCCGAGACTCATACAGCCTTTATACTGTTTTATTAATGATATATATCTCGAATCAAATCAAACTGAGTGATTTTATTGAACAACTAAACAGTAGGCCTACTAAATGTCCATTTTCCTATAAACTGTCATTACAAAACTAGCTAGATTAGGGATTGTATAGCCGCTCCGAGGAACGTTTGCTATTTCAATTCCCTGCTTGTACTTGGCTTCACGGAGTAATTCGTCCTTTATAATGATTCTCTTCATTCCGGAGCAATGTATGTAGTAATGCTTGCGAACGTACTCTTGTACTAGTACAGTACAGTACATGTACCTGTGTATAAGACAGATCCATAGACAGAGTACGCACGCCGCACGTCTGTGACGTAGGGAATAATGAATATTCATATCGCCGTTAATCTTGGTGCCAATATATGCTACCGATCATTTGGCCTGGCGCTGGCCTGACGTCAAGTGACTGGGATCTGGGCCTGACGTCAAGTGACTGGGATCTGGGCCTGGGAAGCGTCTTGAAAGATCACTGTTTTGTCTTTTGACTTGGGATTTTAGGATGTTTTCTCCGGTATATACACAAACCAGGGCAACATTAGCCCGGATAAGATGTCTCCAAGAGTGTATTGAATGCTTCCGTGACGCAAAACGGCTCCCAGAAGCACTGTGTTACGTGCCGAGTGGACTCGAGTTCAAACTTTCCCAGACGTCGACGCGATTAAATGTTTACAAAAATCCAGACAGGCAGACGGAATGCATCACCACCTTAACAGCAGAAAATGAAAATGAAAACAAGCTGTATGTTGCTGGATTGGCCATGTGCAATTCTCAAGGACAATGGCTAAAATTCGAGGTAAAACATAGATGGTATTTCACACATTAAAAGCAAAAATGGATTAAGGAATTGAATAGTCTAGGGCCTAAGGCCAAGGGGGACAAGGGCCAGGGCGAATTTAAGGGGCGCTTGTTTAGAAGCCTATCCAAAATTTGACCCGTAACTCCGGTGTGGAGATAATGATCTCCAAGAAAATTTACTAAAACATATACATAGATCTACCCAAAATGAATAAATATTCATTAAATGTCCAAATAAAGATCATGAGTTAAAAGTCCTTGTGTTTATTGCCTGTTTCGTGTCAATTTTCTTGTTTTTCCAAAAAATAGTCTAGATTCTAGATCTAGATCTAGTCTACCTAGACTAGATCTAGATCTAGAATCTAGACTATTTTTTGGAAAAAACGTTGATTAGGCCTACACTTTTTCACAGGTTTCACGGCAAACCGCTGCACAATACAAGTGCATACCGATGGTGGGTTGCGGGCGCGGCGGGCGCCTGTGTGAAGTTATCTACCGTAATGAGGATCAGAGACATTACGGTGGATAACTTCACACAGGCAAACCCACCATTGGTACATGTATGCACTTGTATTGTGCAGCGGTTTGCCATGAAACCTGTGGAAAAGTGTATACTAATATCAATGTTTTTTCCCAAAAATATTCCAAAAATAACAAGAAAATTGTCTCGAAACGGGTAATAAACATAACAACTTTTAACTTTTAAGGGGGAGGAGGTGGATGTTGAGGATAAAAAAAGGAGTGTTCATCCCTCCCTCTCGGTTGAGCCAAAAATATATATATATAATTAGTGCTTAGGTCTACTAGTACTAGTCTACATGTACGTACTCGTAGACTTATTTGAAATTTTAGTTGTGTATTGTAATTTTTACTTTAAAGATAAAGACCAGTTCTGTTCATGTGATTGCATAGTGAAAGAAAAGTGGAATCGATCAGAAAAGGTTGAGCATCTATAAGTATTTGTGTGTAGGCCTACTTCAAGGTTCTGGAATCATCAAAATGATAAGAAATTTGGCCCAGTCTTAGCTTCGTAAAGTTATAAGCACTGTACACAGAAAGATGTATGTGGGATTACCCGACACGTGCGCGATATCTATCTGGTCCAAATATATATAATAATTTACCAAATATATCAATTAGTAGGCGGTTTCTCAGCAAAATTTGTATCGTCACGTATTAGTCGAAACATATTCTTTCACATGGTTGGTAATAAGAACTTCCATTTCATTTTTTGAGGGGGGGGGGGGCGTTTCCAAAACTGGTCTTTACCTTTAACAGGTTCATTGAGATACTTTTTATTTTCCTTCTCACTTTAAGAATTAAAGAAAACTGTAATTGGTGCCCTTTGCGAAAGAAAAATCTGAATGTCCCAGACTTTTGGAAAATTCTGTACTTTTTTGTTTTCTCCAACATTCTTTACAGAGTCCAGTAGAAGGTTGGGTGCTGCTGTATGACAGTAAGGCAAGCCAAGACGATCCTCCGTCACTCCAACCAGTGGAATCAAACATAGCTAGTCCATCAAGTCAACTACTTTTCGGAAAGACTGTCAAACGAATTGATGAGTAAGTACAAAGGAAAAGAGAGGAGAAAAACAGTGGGGAGGGTTACAGAAGTTAATGAGCCCTTTGAAAAATGAATAGACAAATTTGATATTTTTTAAAATTAATTAGCAAAGTATAAGGAGGGGAGTCAGATTCAAACTATATACCGGTACATGTACATGTAATTGATAAGTAGAAATGAAGGTTCTCTTTATTCACAATCTTATGCTGAAGATGGTACATTATAGCAACAACAACAAAAAGTTGTTTATCATAACATTATTTGGACTCACTGTAACCATAACTACAAATCTGACTCAAAAGGCCTGTAACCCAAACATTTACCAAATCTGTTATGGATACATGTAGATGTTCAATATGGTACAGGTCACATGTTAAACCAGTCACCATTTTGAAAGCAAAACTTGTGCTCGAATCATTATTTAAATCGGTACTGTTGCTGTTTTGAAATCATGACATTATCAATACCCACTTCCTATGAGGATGTTGCATGAATATAATTGAAATAAATCTGAGTAGAAATGAAATAACATTTTCTTTTGTCTGTATTTTAGCTGGGAGGAGGTAGTAGAAGTGAGCTATAGCCTGCGTATTGGGAAGCTACCCGAGGTGAGACCATCCCATAGGGAAGGTGTGGAGGACCTAAGGAGCGTCCCTCCTAACTGGAGCCTTGAATGTGATGAGGAGCTAGCAAAGTTCCTCGGGGAACACACGGATCATGAGAATGAGAAGCTGGGGAGTGTGAAGCAGTATGTGGAGTCTGTGGATGTATCATCAAGCTGGGTGAGTGGTAAGAAGGAGTCAAGGACACCTATTACCCAAAAGAGTCATCGAACTAGGACAGTTGGTCCCTAGACAGCTATCTCCTAACAGTCTCACACATATTGATGACCAGACAATTGTAAATAATTCAATATCATGTGAAAGGTAAAGAAGAGATCTTGGTCTGGTGGTAAGGTTCCAAGTGTAGTTGTTCATGTAATAATGTTGGTGTTATCTGAAGGGGTTATTTCCCTAAAATGGGTACCGTAAATGTCATGAGGTTAAGTCGGCCAAGAATGTGCATGATTATGTGAACAAATTCGCAATTAGCTGGATAAAGAATTCTATGTAACTTCATGTGTGTATAATGATGGGAAACAATCTTGCATGACTGTTTCAGAAGAGACTTGAATTCTCCATTTCTATTGCTATTAAAAAAGTGTCATACCTCTCTCGGTTGTAAAGACTCTTGTTATGTTGTGTTTTTATGTCAAGTCCAAGGTATTGGTCATTTTCCCCCATATTTTTCCAAGTATTCTGAAATATTTTAAAAAAATGAAAAAAAATGTAAGAAGTGATCTCTATTGGTGATATTTCATCTGATTCAATCTTTACTGGGGTTGTTAACTTCATACAATAATCAGACATACTAAAATCTTTGATGCAGTCGGTATTGTATAAGACATAACACTTTGGACCTAAATGAATCCTGAGAAATATTGATATTACTCCTGTTTGCCGCCCCCAGGATGATGAGAGTGCATCGTGCCTGACAGACGGTGATACTACCACGTACTGGGAGAGCGATGGCAGGCAGGGTCAACATTGGATTCGACTTGGTATGAGGAGGGGCACCATTATCAAGTAAGATAATGCTCTTACTTTCAGTAATTGGTAGTTTTTAGTTCAAACTCACCATCGTAGATATATGTAAAGACAAGATTGAATGTAATGGAATAACTACAGCTTCTGTTCTTAAGTATTGACCTAGAATGTAGCAACTGTACAAGAAAGACGAAGAAATAATAACATTTCTTGATTTCTGTTTGTTTATTTTTTCCTTGTTCTACAAATAACAGTCCAATGGCTGACATTGTTTAAGCCTGAAACATTTTGCACCTGTGCATATTTTTTTTGTTACATTGACTGTCTATCGATCATTTCAAACATGAATAAGATACAGGTGACATCTACATTTTCTCTGGTTTTATTACTGTAATAATGAAGTAAACAGGGGAAGGGGTTAATTGTTATTAAATCTGTCGCTTATTGTCCGTGCTTTGATTCGTTTCAGGAAGCTGTTCATCACAGTGAATGCCCATGATGATAACTACATGCCTACCCATGTTGTAGTGATGGCTGGGGATAGAGAGCATCTCGTCAAGCTCAGTGACCATACCATCGAACAGTAAGTCAATCAGGTTATCTAGCAATGTACAGTGTACTTATACTTTGATATACTGTATCTGCATCTGAGTTCATCAAAGATGAGAAGAGGTACAGACTACACGTATGAACTCCTTCCAAATCCCTTGTATATTATACTCTCCTCCACTTGAAATTGATAATCTGCGATCATTGGACCACATGTTTTGTTTTAGATGGCAGATTATAATCAAAAGTGTAATGTATTTAATAGTGATGATGATGATGAATGTTGATGTGGTGGTGATGATTATTGATGTTATTTTCCATGATTGTGATTGAAATTAAAAACATTATTGAAAAATGATAACACAGATGCAAGTAGGCTACTTGAATCGATATATGATACAAGCACTTTCATTCGAGTGCATTTATATCAAACATACCTTTTTATCCTCATTTACCTAAAAACAGGACGTATTCAGGAGACATCTGTATTCTAGAGGACATGACACAGTTCTACTCCACAGTGGAAATTAGGATAAAGACGTGCAAGGGTGAGTGGTCTTTTCTCTTCCTGGATAGTGCATTTACAAGGTTCATGGTTTGAGTCCCGCCGCGGCACTAATGTCCTTTGGCAAGATATTAATCTACATTTGCCACTCTGCACCCTGGGGGGTGTTTAACAAAGATCCTAAGTTGAACTTATCTCTAAGTTGGACTTAACAATTATGGACAGCTGTTAGCATCTTTGAAAATATTTAGTAAAAGTTATTTTAAAAGGCATAAAATGTTGATTCAAATCATTCATATTTTCTATTATCATAGGAGATTTCATGTTCTTGATGTGGAATTTATGAAAAGTCTAAAATACTTGAATTTTTGCTTTTGAACATATTTCATTATAAGACTACAAATGGCTCTCCATAATATTTAAGTCCAACTTAGAGTTAAGTTCGACTTAGAATCTTTGTTAAACACCCCCCTGGTGTTAAATGGGTACTTGTAGGAAGGAATTCCTTGAATGCTGTGAGCACCGAAATCTGCTGCCTAGCAGAGCCATGGTAATAGTTGGAGCGCCTTGAGCACCAAAAATGGTGGATACGTGCGCTATATAAATATCCAATGTTATATTAAACTGTGTGTGTGTGTGTGTGTAATTGGGTTTTTACAGATGTGTATCAATCAGATATGATTATTTATGTTTTGGGACAAACCTTTAATGTCACCATTCAAAAGACGTGACTTCGTTTCGAACAGGGGTCTTTCAGAGCCAGTTTGTAGGCGAAGACAGAGAGCTGACCAAGTGAACGTGCCGCTAGACCAATTCGCATCTCCCAAACTATAGGCAACTACAAGTACATTTCACCAGTAGACCAGATTACTGAATTGTGAATAGGAACAAATTTGCAAAACGTTTCGTCCTAGAAACCCAAGTTACCAGTTATTTCATGCACTTGTTATGGAATGGAATTCACCTTTTTTATGTGTACGTTAAGGCATGTTAAGAAATGGTGCAGTAAACTCCCAGAAAAAAAGATGCTACATTTGTTTTGGTGTAAATGAATGGCTAATGTGCGCAACAAAGGACTTACGTCTGTTCACTTAGCTCTATGTTATAACAAATCTGCCAGTTTTGATGCATGATATCAGAAGCTTTTTATACTGTGTATTGGACAAGTCTTTGGCAGGTATTTAGAACTTGAATCTCATCCTTTGTTATGTAATAAGTATTTATTTGGTGGACTTTTGATTTGATGAAAGATTTGTACTCTGTAGAAACAGTATTCCATTATTTAATACCAACATATCCAATAATGTATATCTGATTATCAGAAAATACAGCTTTTATTTCAGTACAGAATCATGATTAAATCTATAACATGGTATTTGGGACAAGAAATCTGTATGAATTACTTTATTTTCTCTTCTTCACAAATAGATGATGGTGTAGATACGAGGATACATGGAATCAAGATCAAGTCCCTCAAAGAGAGAGATCTAGGACTCAATATAGATCTGTTTGACAAGAAAGAACTTGTTAGGTAATGCCTGCTTTAATAGATTATCCAATGTTATAACAGAGTTAGAGGGGTGATAAAAACATTATAACCTGGTACATGGAGAGGCATGCATCACCATGAAAAGCTAAAGAGACAACTCAATAATTACTGGCACGATACTACTACCTAATAATGAGAATACCTGGATTCATAAAGCACCTTTTCCACAGTGTATGAAGAAGAAATGTAGAGTTGTGTTTTCAGATTTCTTTTGAAGAAGTCAAGATTATATACCTATTCAGTAAATGTTTGTCAGTGCCACAAGCAATTTGATTCAAGAAAGAATCATCCTAAGGGATTGAAAGTAATATGACCTACCGGTATATCGAAATGTTACTTGTATATTGCCAGTACGTACCAAAACAAATTTTGATTGATCCCTTATGTACACAGTCCAGTCCGTTGTGATTTGATTTTAACATATCTATGTGTGTGTCCTTTATTTCAGGTATCCAAGGTTGGAGCATGTAGATAAGGAGAAGTTATACCAGAGGGCACTCATCTTGCAAAGGTAAGGATATGATTACATTCTCAATTATCATGATTGTACATGATTCCAATATATCTCTTATTCAAAGGCTAATTTGTATTCTTGTACTTATTTTAATGCTTGAGAGCTCATTTAATTCAAATTTGTGGAATACTTCCTATATTTTCTTTCTAGTATCATCAGGGCTTGATGCTCAGAGTCATAGAAGGTCATATTCATGGAAAGAAGAAGAGGGGAAGACCTCGTAGAGGCTTTCTAGACGATGTTATCACACAATGTGGAGCAACAGGGTATGAAACGGTTGACCGAGGAACTTGGCGAGAAACTTGGAGAGACACTTGATATAGAATTTTGAATGGGTCACTGAACCTGTCATAAACTGACAGATCACTATTGATGATCATCAATTTATCAAAGTTATCATTTTATCAAATTTAAAGATATGGATCCAAAATTTGCATGGAACCATTAGTTTTGTGCTTCTAGATTATAATGCGTATGATTTGTTTCCCTTTTAGGTTCATCAAGTTACTGGACAGTGCGGTTCATTTCATCGTACCAGCTTGGGAATATTCCGTTGGTTCTTTCCGTTCTCTAGAGGTCGTCCGTCAGTTTTTGCCACTCTCTAAGAAACGAAATGGTCTCATACATCACTTCCTTAGCCAATCAGAAACAGGGTAGGCAAACATAATTATTTACCTTCTACATCAGATTTTATGAATGTCACATATGATTTGTGTATAAATTTCATAGATGAGAGTTGAGGATAGTGAAGTATGAAAGAATCATCTTAAACAAAGTCAGATTTCCTTCTAGACTTTGTAAGTGTCTTTCTCTTCTTTTTTAATAGTAAAAATGTAAATTGTGTGAAATATCCTTTTATCAAACAAATTTGTTTCAGCCATGGCTTCTTTTCAACCCCTTTATTACAGGGCTGTCACATAACCCTCATGTGACCAATGCTTATCTCCTAGTTTAACCCATTAAGTACTGAAGTACTCTCATTACCATACGTTTGATACAGGAGCCATCCAGTTACCCTAGAAAATGGGTTAACTTTTGTTTTCTTTCTCACTGGATGAATTCTTGTTATACAGGAGACCCTCTCGTATGCCAAGGCTATACATCAACCGCCGCAGTGCTGCTGATCATAGGATAGACCCCTTTAAGGACCCCTCCGGCAAGAATTCTATCTTCTCTCAGGTATGGTTATCTCATCCCAATAACTTGAATGATTCATTTTATTTTCATTTCATTTCGGTTTATTGAGTCAAAATTCCATGTTAAAACAGTCGGGAGACTGATACAAACAAAGATCACAAAGTTCAAAGTTATAAAGGAAAAAACACATCCATCAATAGATTAGAGGTCTTAAAATATCAAATTTAAGAAATTCTCACTCAAGATTTTCTATGCCAGCTATGGCTTGCTATTACCAATAGTTCAGTGGACCAAAGTTTACAGCAAAAGTCCCAAGTTTACAACAAAAGTTTAAAGCAAAAGTCCCAAGTTTACAACAAAGGTTTACAGTAGAATTCCCAAGTTTACAACAAAAGTCTAAAGATATTCATCTTGGATATGGTTTGCTATTTGCACCAAATGGTTAGTGAATTCATAGATGTGGTTGTCTTGAAACATAAAGACTGAGTTTTATACACTAATTCCAAGACATTTTGTCAGATAGTTTGGTTGTAGGTACATGTGGTTGTCCTACAACCTAGAAACCATTGTTCCTCCTCATCCTCAATCCAAGAATATTATGTTTTTGGGGCTCCAAGAGCTCAAGGAAATTCATGAATATGTCTTTCAAGTAATCAACCCTTTCCCATAACATGAAATATAAACTTGTTGTTAAGAATATTGCTGTAATTAATGGACATCTTTGGCTCTTCGAAAAAAAAACATGATATCAGAGAGAAAACTTGTTTCCTGTTTGAATAACGCATTTTTTATATTTTTTAAACAGATGTATGAAGGACTGAAACCCAAGGACAAGTTTGAGAAGCCATTGGATTTCAGGTGGCCTCAGCAGTATGATCAATGGTGGGAGTGCAAGTTTCTATCAGAAGGGATCATTGACCAAGGTAAGGCTTCTACATTGTGCATTCAGTTGTAGTGATATTTTAATAGTTTTAAATAGCCTATTGATACTTATGGTGAGGCTACTTAACCTTTTGTTATATATCTTTAATTTACAGCCATGAAATCTTTCCATGTTTCCTCAGATTTCGACCTTATTTTTCTCTTTGAAACAGTATGCAGGAAACACATGGGGAATGTGGTCAATTACTAAGAAATGTAAATGGCGCTATGATTGCAGCCAATAGCCTCTGTGTGGCATTTATTGAAACAGTTTTACTTTCAAGGAATAGAGGTAGTTTGCGTTTTTATCAGCTGGTTGTACTTAAGGAAAAAAAGTTGTAAATTGACACTTGGGGGAAAAAATCTGTGGTTCTAACATCTGCATGCCTATTTGCAGCAAGGTGTATTTGAAGAGTGTTTTGTTTGTTTAAAGCTAGAAGGGTGTTAACTCGTATAATTTTACACATAATCAATGCCCTTCTGGCTCCACACTGACAAGAGGATGTACTTCTCTATGTAAAGCAAGTTTTGTGTTATATTCTAATCATTTTACCTAACAGATGTTACTCCTTTCTTGTTATATCTGTGTATCTAGGAGGAGGATTCCGTGACAGCCTTGCTGATTTAGCAGAAGAGCTTTGTCCAACAGGGAAAGATGATCCTATCCCTCTACCATTCTTTATTAGATCACCCAATCAGGTAAATAGATCGGTTTACTAACATGTTCAAAGTTATGGATGTTTCTTTCCTAGAGACCTAGTGACAAGTTATTCCATTAACCTGTCATTATTGAATGAACTACAATACTTGGAATCTAATCTGCATGCATTACTTGTTGCTATTTTAGGCAAGGCCCTAGCAAGAACAACCTTTTGATTAGAAAGTGTGTATAAAATTTGAATATGTTAGTAAACCGGGCTATTGGTTAAAAACCACAACCAGTTGCCGACCTCATTTTATTTTATTTTTTTCTGAACAAGAGATGAGGGCACGGGGTCATAAATGTCAGTGGGATTTTATTTTCTCTTCCACTTTCCAGTCTTTTGTCTATCGCAAATATTCATCTTTGTTAGAGAAAAAATGTTCCTAATTTTTTAATTTGAATTTTTTTATTTGGATGCAGAACAATGATGATTCCAACATCAACCGAGATGTGTACTTACCAAACCCATCGTGTCGTCAGTTTGCCAAGTATGAGTGGATTGGGATGTTGATGGGAGCTTGTCTCAGAAGTAGAGAACATCTGGTAAGGATTGTTCAAAAATTGTATCAAACTCCCCATTGCCCCCCCCCCCCCCCACACATAATTTTTTTTTGCAGAGCCTTGAGTAGTTATCTAGTTTGATTTAATATGTTAATTCTATGTTATTGACCAACTATAATACAACAGTAATGCTTGTTTGATATATATATCAGAATTAAGTGTAGAACATATGAAATTGACTTGATCATTGTCCTGCAACCACATTAGAAGTCTAAATGTGTGATATGTACCAGCTATTAACAAATGATATTTTTTACTATTGAAAGAAATAGAAGCAGCATAACAAAAATTCTGTCCAGACTTTACAGCTGTGGGCTTGTATTTATGTGACATTGATAATAACTTATCACATAGTGATGGCTAGAATTACATCTTTAATGGGCAACTGAACTGCCTTTTCACCACTCGAAACTAATTAAAGATAAATATTGTTTCACTCTATCAGGTTCTGTCTCTACCAGCATTTGTATGGAAGCTGATGGGTTATGAACATGTGACCTGGTCTAGAGACTTCAAGACAGTCGATGCAGCTTGTGTAAGTCATCATCTATCATATGAGTTTAATATATCACACTTGATAGACATCTTGTTAATCAATAGATTTTGACATTGTGAAACGCAAACAAATGGACGGGTTTAATCCTTTTCAGCTAATATTGTAGTTGTCAGCATTTGTCCTTCTCACACATCTTACTATTTCTATGCTTTTGGAGGAGATTTCCTCTTTGATTTTTGAGAATTTGAATATTCTGCTATATTTTCTATTGATAGCATAGTGTTCTGAGCCCTGTCTTATAAAGGTCAATCGTAAGTCCTCTAATCAATCGCAAGTTTGCAGTCTCCTATCTCTCATGTACATAGTTGTGATTGAAATCAATCGTAAATAAGTTGGGATTGATATCAACTGTTTATAAGGCAGGGCCCTGGTGTCAGAATCGATTAGACTTGTTGTCATCTATCGTCCACCAGGTTCCAAATGTCCACTCGGTAAATTCTTTGAAGAATTTTCTGCCTTTCTTGATGGCCATCTCTTCACGTCTGGCTCACTGATCATCTCCGGAGATTTCAATATACATGTGAACAAGAAAATGTCACAGACAACGACATTTGAAGATGTTCTGAGATCCCATGGACTTGAGCAACATATCAACGAGTCAACGCACATACATGGACACACTCTGGACTTATTCATATCGAGGCAGTCCGATGAGTGTAGCTTTTCAGACCTTGGAATCACTGGCGGCATATCTGATCATCATGCGATTGTCTGCAAGTTTCATCTTCAGCGACCCAAGGTCAACCAGAAGACATTGTCTTCAAGAAACATTGGAGCTATAGACTTACCTCGTTTCATCGAAGACCTGAGGGAGAAATCTATCAGCCAACGATGTAACATGACTGATCCTGAGACAGCAGTTGATAACTTCAATGCTACCATTGAGGATGTTCTGAACTGCCATGCCCCCTTGGAAACCAGAGTCGTGAGAATCCGACCAAACAAAAAGTGGTACAATGAAGAAATAGCCAGTGAGAAGCAAGTGCGGAGACGACTAGAGAGACAATGGCGTATCTCCAAGCTCGAAATTCATCGCCAACTATATACTGCTCAGCGAGGGAAAGTCAAATCTCTTATCAGATCTGCCAAGCAGACGTATTTCAGTGGGCTTGTCGAGGACTGCCATGGCGACTCTGGACGATTGTTCCGCCTAACAAACGAACTCTTGAACAGAAAGGATGATTGTTCTCTGCCTGATCATGACTCTTCCCTGAAACTTGCGAAGGACTTTGGCCTGTTTTATAGAAACAAGGTGGAGACCATATGCTCTAATCTATCTGAGGCCCCTGTTGGTGTGAGGCGTCCAATTCCAGCTGGTATTGTCACTGATGCACTTGGCTCTTTACGACCTGTGTCAGTTGATGAAGTGATGTCCATTATCCTGAAGTCACCTACAAAGTCTTGTAACTTAGACCCCATCCCAACTCGTCTACTGAAGCAGTGTTTGCCAGTAGTGGTTCCTGCCATCACCAGCATCATCAACACCACCTTTGAATCCGGGACCGTCCCCTCTTCTCTTAAACTCGCAAATATCCGACCAATACTGAAAAAGCCAGGGCTAGACAAGAACGCAATGCAGAACTATCGCCCAATTTCTAACCTCCCTTTCCTTTCCAAGGTAATGGAACGTGCAGCTTTTTCGCGTCTCACAGATCATCTATTGGACAATGAAATCCTGGACAGTCATCAATCAGCGTACAGAGCACATCACAGTGTTGAAACTGTCCTTGTTAGCCTGACGGATCATTTCCTCAAGCAGATGGACGAAGGCAACCTAACAGCGTTGGTACTGCTTGACGTATCTTCTGCTTTCGACACCGTACTTCACTCTTTGATGATTGACCGGCTTAAAGAATTTGGAGTATCGTCAACCGCCCTTAGATGGTTCATATCCTACCTTAGTGATCGATTTCAGCGCGTGTGTATCGATGGTGTAAAATCCGACGCAACGCCTCTGACGTATGGTGTCCCACAGGGATCTGTTGGTGGCCCGCTCTTGTTCTCCATATACACCCAGCCACTTGGTGAACTGATCAAGCGTCACAACGTTGGCCATCACTCCTACGCAGACGACATCCAACTCTTTATCTCCTTCCCTCCATGTGGTCACAATTTGATGTCCGCCATCAAGCGTCTGGAAGAATGTGTTGTTGATATCAGTGGGTGGATGACACAAAATAATCTAAAGCTCAATGGAGGGAAAACTGAGTTTATGATTTTAGGCTCAAAGGTCATGCTGAATAAGATCCCGGGAAGTTTCATTACAGTTTGTGATGATCAGATCAGCCCCACAACTAAATGCCGGAACCTTGGTGTTGTCATCGACTCGAACTTGACTCTAAATCATCATGTATCTCACACATGCAAAGCCATTAGATTCCAACTCCGCAATCTTTCGCACATCCGAAGATTCCTGACCCGTGAGGCTACTGAAACCATGGTCCATTCCCTCATCTCTTCTCGCTTAGACTTCTGCAATTCTCTTCTGATACATCTTCCTGACTACCAGCTGCAACGCCTCCAACAACTCCAGAACTCCGCGGCCAGACTTGTAACGCTCACTAAAGGCACCACTCACATCTCACCCATCATTAAGGCACTGCACTGGCTTCCTGTCCGCCAACGCATCATCTTCAAAGTCATTCTTCTCGTCTATCAAGCACTTCACTGCACTGCACCCTCATACATACAAGACCTAGTATGACTCTACGAACCACCACGACGACTCCGCTCTGCTCACACCCAACTTCTTTTCATCCCACGTTCACGACACTCCTGGGGAAGGCGTTCTTTTTCAAGTTCTGGCCCTGAACTGTGGAACTCACTCCCTCCTCACCTCCGTAATGAGAACTCCTACTCACAGTTTAAGTCTTTGTTAAAAACGTTTCTGTTCTCAACATATTAGTTTGTTTAATTAATTATGTCTTACATTGTACTGCCCTTATATAACTTGATTTACTGTAATATGCTTTGTATTGTATTATTGTATTATTGCAAATTATGTCCTGAAGTATGTTAAACTGTAACTTATGTGTATTTTACTTTCTTTCTTGAATTCTTGCCCACAATTATACAACTTCCACACAACTGCGCCAGGAGTGTCATTTTTGACAGACATGGCGCATTATAAATGTTCACTATTATTATTATTATAGTTTAAACCATCATTCCTTGAAGCAGTGAATAGTTGTATATTATTGCTCACTGCATTGGCATGCCCATGGGGTGTTTCACAAAGATTAAGATCGACTTTAAGTTGGACTTACATGTAACTATGGCAGGCCATTCATGCCACTAGTTACTCTCACCATTGGTCTCTCAAGGGACGTCATAAATCTACAGAATTTGAATTTTTTGATAGTTCATTATTGAAGAAAAAAGTTACTTAGATTGTATTTAAGACTTTTTTTCTTCAACAATGGTGAGAGCAAACAGTGGCATGAATGGCCTGCCATATATAAGTCCACATTAAAGTTGGTCCTAGTCTTTGTGAAACACTCCCCATGTATGATAAAGATGTAATATACATGTACATGTACATGTGTGTTTTTTGTTGTTGCACAGGTGAAGATGATCGAACTGATTGAATCTATGGACAGAGAAACCTTTGAGGCTTCATTCGCCGGTGAGCTGACCTACACCACTAGTCTTAGTGACCAGACTATTGTACCACTCAAGGATGGCTGCACTGATACACATGTACTCTATGATGACAGGCAGGAGTACTGCAGGCTGGTGAAGAAGGCTAGAATGGCTGAATGCACAGAACAGGTACAGAGAATACATTATGTATTTATAATTTTAAACATTTCAGTGGTATAGGTGATCTTAACCCCTTGGATGTCATTGGATTCTGATATAACATACACTTTCCATAGACTAGCTTGAATTATCCTTAGCTTAGGATTCAATGGTTTGATACGTGTATGTGGTGCAAGCTTCTACCAGTGTTTGACAAGCAAGCTTTCATCCACTCCAGCACTCCAGTAGATTAACGTTTTTTTTTAAATTTCACATTGATTTTTCCATCTTTCTTGGCTAGAAAAACTAGAGAAAGTCTACAGAAGTCGACAAAGGTTTGATTGTGAAGCACTACTGTCTGTAAAGCATTAACAACATCATTGGTTTCTTACCATGAAATTGTAACTTTTAGAGTGGCGTCAAAAGTCAAAACCAGTCACAGTAGATCATGCCATGTCAGTCAGACTCTTCTCTATCTTATTCCCTTTTCAATATGTGTGTCTTCTGTAGATCATAGATATGCCTGCCCTTATACTGAGTGTACATGTAGATGAGGTGAATATTTATTATGACATGCTATTGATCAGAGTCATAGAAGGTCGTCTACATGGAAAGAAGAAGAGAGGAAGACCTCCTAAAGGCTTTCTAGATGATTTACTCACAGAATGTGGAGCAACAGGATATGAAATGCTCAAACGAAGGGCTGAAGACCGAGGTACTTGGAGAGACACTTGACATAGAATTCTGATTGGGTCAATGAACCTGTCATAAACTGACAGATCACTATTGATGATGCTATTGTGTATATCCACGTAGGTGGAATCTCTGAGACAAGGCCTTCTGAAGGTCATTCCACAGGCTGTCCTTGACCTCTTGACCTGGCAGGAGCTTGAGAGGAAGATCTGCGGTGACCCAATGATCACCGTGGAAGACTTGAAGAAGACAAGTAAGTGTTCCGTTGGATTGGTAATAATTAGTATTGCTTTCTTCGCCTCTCTGCAGTTTCTTGAGACAAAACAACATGTATCATTTCATTTCAATTCATTTCATTTATTTCCACTTCTCATAAAAAACATATAACAATTTACATACAATATCTGATTTAACAACAACAAAAAACAAGAAAATAGCATAACAATATTCAAAGAATTTAGAGCAATTAGAATTAATACTTGAGACTGTGGTGGAGCCAACAGATGCACCAATTAACAGAAGGTTTACTTTGTGCAACACAATGGATTAACAAAATTCCAATTTGTGGTCCTGATGAGCTTTATGACAACCCTTTGAACAGAGATATAGATTAATCTTGCACTGGAAACAGTGGAAACTAATCTTGAAGACCTGGGTATATCTATCCCATGATAAATACATTGTGGCACAGGGAGATCGGTTGTAAGTCAAATAAAGAGTTAATAGGTATTTGCTGTCTACCTAGAAATTCTACGAGGAGCACAATGAAATATAATGGTTAAATACATGCTATATAATGTGAGTGTGCATGAAGCAATATGAAAGAATAAACATTTTTAACATGATTTTGCAACTTTGTTCAATAGTTTGCAATCCACATCTTAAAAAAGATGGAATGTCCATGAGATGATATGTTAGAGAGCAAGTGTGATGTTGGTACATGTATATAGCTCTATGCAGTCTAGAGAGGAGAGGAGAGGAGAGGAGAGACCCGAGGGTTACATTGATTCAGTTTGTATTTTACCCCAGGCACAGGTGGTGCCAAAAATTTTATAATAATAATAATAATAAGGTGATCTTTATCATGTGCAAAGTGTAATCATTCTGCACTGTATTTTTTCAGAGTAATTAGTATCTGTATCTATCTATATTTCATAACTTCAGAATTTATAGAAATCAAGAATTTTTTTCCCTTTTTCTCCAGCATTCTACGAAGACATTGAGGAGTCTGACATCAGAGTCAAGTACCTCTGGGAAGCACTCACTAAGTTCACTCATGGTAAGTGACAAAGATAGGGCTACTCTTAATTTCTGTCAGCACAATTACTCAAATTGCTCAGATGATATGAATGCTAAGATTATGAGCAAGTTTGAATTCTTTTGCGTTAAAGATACTATGTCCCTTTTGCAGCCAACATCAAATTCTGTAGAACTTTGCAGGAATTATGAATATGTCATGCATGTCCTATCTGGGAAATTTAAACATTAGCAGTGTCCTAATATTCAAATTATGCAACGAAACATGTTCACCTTCTAGACTTCACTGTCGGACACTATTGAGTGACTGACTGTTATCTTTTTTTCTTTGGTAATAACATGTACACTGTAGATGAGCTGTAACAGGTACATGAGCATTTGTCTACATTAATAACCCACTACTTGTAATGGCCAAAATTAAAGTGATTGAATCTTTGAACAGCGTACAACCATTCGGTAAAAGGGTCTGAAAATCTGACTATTACTTAGGTGATTGCAATCACTTAAGTGATGCAGAAGTGATGCAGAATATGATGCAGAATGAGCTTAAGTCAAACCTTTTTGTATCATAATTTGATTTATGTGTTATTCTTGTCCTTTGACCTTCACAGAGGATAGAAGTCGTTTTCTGAGGTTTGTAACTGGTAGGAGACGTCTTCCGGCTCCTCTCTACATCTGCCCAGATAGAGGGTGAGTATTTTGCACAGTGCTTTCCTATGTTTTCCTTTTCTTTAATTCTATTAGTCTGTAATGAAATGTGTATTGTGTATGGTTAAGATCAGGATGAAAAAGTGGCATTGATAAAGACAAAAACATTTTTTTTCTCTCTCTGCCATCATTCTCTTTCTCTCTCTCTCTCTCTTTCTCTCTATTCCGATTTTATTTAAAAAATATTGAACTACATGTACCATCTGGTATTTTTTGTTTTAAATTTTATTCAGAGACAAGGTTGATGCTCTACCAGAGTCATCCACATGTTCCAACACATTGTTCTTACCAGTATATTCAAGGTTAGTTTTCTCTCGTCATCATTACCATAACATATATTGTCTAGAAAGGTATTATGCAAATTTTGTAGGTACTCTCATTTTATATTTTGTATCTGCCTTTATCATGCTTCCTCTCCCAACCCCCCTTTCTCTCTCTCTCCCCCCTCTCTCTCTCTCTCTCTCTTTATCTCTCTGTCTCTCTCTCTCTTTATCTCTCTGTCTCTCTCTATCTCTCTCTCTCTCTCTCTCTCTCTCTCTCTCTCACACTCTCTTTATTTCTCTATGATGCAATCATATCAATTTCATTGTTATACAAATTTGTTAGGCATATTAGCAGGACTAAGGGTATCCTACATGTTGCTTATCCCATTGTTGAAAGTTACAATTTTTAATGTAGACACGATTGACAGCCAGCTCGATAACGGATGATTTGATGGGAAAATTGATTCTGTTGTCAAGTGATTCTATTATGGGTGAGGTGTTGGATGTTGACACAAGTGCCTTTATTTATCATTTTTTTCCTGTTGTTACAGTGCAAAGATCACAGAGGAGAAGCTGAGGTATGCTGCTTATAATTGTGTTGCCATTGACACTGACATGAGTCCTTGGGATGAGTGAGATGGCATCGGGTCAACTGGACACAGAAATGAGTATATGGGACCAGAGAATGATTTCTCTGCATAGCACCGATGGCTAGATCTAATTGAAAGGACTACCCAGTTGGTCCATTATGGCAATCTGCCCAGGATCTTTCTGTTCTTGTAGCTTTGCACATGCTCAGTACTTGGACGGGTGAAATTTGTGACCTGTTTATTTGGGCTGTAACATGCTTGCATGAGTGGACGACTGGTGGACTAGTGCTGCATCTCTCGACGATCTGCTTCGAAGACATGAATATGTTGTCTCTTGAGAGCTTGAAGGGCGTAAATTCTGGATTAAAGGATATGAGCCAACATACTTCTGACTCTCTGCTAATAATATGTATTTTGCAAGCTGAAGGCATTATCATACATGATCACATCTCAAATTCAAAAAAAGCAATCTGTGGAACAAAATATATTTGTGTGAGATAAAACGTGACTTATAGTTAATGAGGAAACTTCTTGCATTTCACTTTCTCTTTTAATTGCACACAAGAAACAAAAATGGATTTTAGAAGATTTGACAATTTTATAGATTTATTTATTTTCAGATATGATTACTGTTGTCCTTATTTGAGAAAGTAGGACTTTTTATGGGAATATCTGATACATACTCGACATACATACTCCTGCAGTATATACCATTTCTTAGTGATGAGTTTAATGGCATAACAAGAATATTAGTACACTGTTGATGGCCTTGTATGGATCACTAAGCCTGCAAACAGATGGATTTTATTATTTTAATCTTTTTTAGTTCATGTCTTTAGTATCTTTCTAGAAGGGTATGACCCTCTTCAAATAATTATGTCTGTACTGAAATGCTTGTGTATTCAAGAAATCCACATCTAAGTATGTATGTCATGCTATGTTAGAGCAATTGCCTGTGTCTCAAATATATTATATTGTTAAGACTATTAAGTATATTATTGTTAATTACCCTCTTAGTCTACATTATGTTGAATGTAACAGGAGTATTGAAAGGAACAATAAATATAATTATTCTACACTTTCTCTGTTTCATAGTCCGTGTCTAAAATACTGTTTATCATTTTGAGGCTATGAAGATAGCATTGGAAAGATAATGATAAAAAACAGTGAGAAATGTTTGTAAAAGTATTTGACTTTGCAGGTATCTTTTGCATCCTTCTCATGTGCAAACAAGAAACAAATAGAGAAAAGATATACATGCTCTCTTTTAAATTCTGATAATCTTTAGCTTGAAACTGGCTCATATTTGTTATTAAAGGTACATTACTTACATGCACAAATCCACGATATTTATGAAAACCGTTGAGCAACTCTTAGAAACGTAATACCAGCTTTGTTGGTATTTTCTACTTGTATATCCAAGGATGAATATAAATCACTTTATTTCCTTTTTATTGTAATTCTTGGCATGGGCTGTAATACAATCGGTAAAAAAAACTTCAGATAGTTAAGAGTCCTTGAGTGAAAGAGTTCCATAGTATTTTAATACCAACTGCAAAAGAAAACTTGTCATGGTTCTTTTCACAAATACAATGTTCAGATGAGAATTATGTGTGTTCATGTCTCATTTTCAGATTACTATGTAAGGTGCTTATATGTAGAGCTGAGGATTTTTGAAAACAATCTAATTGATTCGTATTTATTTTGTTGGCAGAACTTGTCATTTGTACATCTTAAAATGTGTATTAGTGATGCTGATATATTGTACAAGAGGTGTAATAAAACCATATACGTGCAAAATATACAACTTTGTCTCATATAATGTAATGATATTCTTCACTGCAACACATCCAAATGCTTTAGATGAGAGAGTGCATACAAAGTGAACATGCATCACAGGTATTAACAGACACTAGGGTGAAACAGAGGTTAAGAGAGGGAAAGGAAGAGAGACAGAGAAAGAGAGAGAGACAAACAAGTAAGATACAGCAAAGAGTTTTACTTTTATACAGATAGGAGATAGAAATGCCAGTGACAATGTACATTTTCAAGTTGTGATTTTCTCATCTGCCTGTCTCTAATTACTACCTTCAATCATGTTTCTTTTTTTTACTACTACAATACCCCTCCATGTTCTCCTTCAACTTGTCTCAATTCCTGTTAACTGTCTATCCCCTCCTGTTCATCTCGCCCACTAACATTCATTCACTCAATTTTTCTTTAATGTACAGTCCTCTCTCGATTTTTCTACAATGCCCTCTGTTGTATAACTATGTTCCATCCACTTATTCTTTCATCTCTTTCAATCAGACTCTAATTACCCCCCCCCCCCCACCCTTGATAATCTCATTTAAAAGACTTTGAACCTTGATTTTCAATACATTAAATACACAAGAAGATACTCGATAAGTGTCATCATAATCTTATTTATTTAAAATCATTATTTCAAAGGATAATAAATTCTATCATCACATATAGACTGTATACACAATTTCAGTCATATTGCAGTACAAAGAAGTGAGCAAAAAATCTATATGCACCATCTGCATTTTTTCAAAATAATTGAAGCTAACCCTTAATCATGAGCCACATGATAAAATAGTGGGAATGGTGAAATGAAAATGTCTAATTGATGAAGGAAAAACTAACAGAAGGAGAAGAAGTAAAAAAAGAAATTTGAGGAGGTTAAAAGTATGGACTAGGATCAATTAAAAGTTTAGACTACTAATTCAGAATGATCTCCCGGACGGAGAACAGTCTCTCTACAAACCTTTCTATCTTATCATAGTATGAACCATGACATTTCAAAATCAAATTGAGCTAGTATAAAATTAAACATTAATAAATAAAATCAAATTTATTTATCAGAAGTCTGAGGAGCATCTAAAAATGTGATTGCGATGTCCATCAATATCAAACTTGTAAACAAATAACAGTTAGCAAATATATGCACTTAATTACACAATAACAGAACAAAAATCAAATCGTGTATCATGGAATACTATTGCAACTAAAATCTTCCACAGAAAGCCCAGCAATATTGAAAGGTGGTTATTGGTGAAAAGACATACCGGTAAATGGCATATTATGATTGCAGCACCAATAAATAAATTGTAAATATCATCAAGGCACTTCATTCTGAATTAAAACACTCAACATACACATATGACCTTCAAGATGGTATTGTTGTAGAAAAGTACAAATAACATAGATGTGAATAACAGTGTCAAGTATTGTTTTGAAAAGGAATTCAAAATAATGGAAAATGGAACTTTTTGCCACATAAAAGATACCATGTGATTGTGGGTGAATAAAAAACTATGGTTACTGCTTAACATCCAATTGATGTTGACAATAGTGTTTACTGTTTGGCAAGTCCTTTATCCCCTAACCACTAATTGTTGTATATGAATGAGATTGTACGGTGATTTAAAAAAAAAACAGAGTTTGAGTAAAGGTTCAATAAATGTTTACAGAAAATATAAAACCATAAAAAACATATTAACAAGAGCAAAGAGGAGATTTTAAATTTTTACATATTAACAAGGAAGAACAAGCGAAATCATGACTCCACTACTGATTCATGGATAGAAGAAATTAAATGGAGAGAAAACAGATGAGTATTTGATGTGGTGAATGAGCTGTTAAATCATTGGACATTCAGTGCCACAGTCTCTTTTCTGTTTCTTTATTCAATCTCTTTCATTGCAAGATTCTTTTCAAGTCGAGGTATGAATGGGCCAACAGTTTCCTCCATTTCAATCATATATTGCACAATAGACTCACCATGTCATGGCGTAATATCAATTCACGAGACTTCTCACACATCTAGAAACCTTGTAGAGGTTTTTCTCTCTGTTCACCTAATGTACATGCATCTGCATTTGCAAAGAGCTGACTGCACAGAACAAGAAAAAGGAAAGTCTTAAAACAATTTCAAGCACCAAAGGTTCTAAGAATTTTTAAAATATATGCATATTATTCTAATATTTACATTTGAATCTTTCGGAATGATAAATTTTAAATAAATAGCGTATTCTGAATAACTTTGTTATCTGGAATAAAGCTCCTCTTGACCTTGTCTCAACACACCCACCCTGACGTAGATCCAGCTGACGGCTAGAGCCAGAAGGAGCAGACCACATACCAAGCTTGTATGGACCCTATGGTAGAGAAGCTTGGAAGAGAATACACTCCATATGGACAGATGATAGCGCTGAACAACAATCTTTTTGAATGATAAATTTTCAATAAATAGAATCTTCTGAATAACTTTGTTATCTGGAATAAAGCTCCTCTTTCTGTGGTCTAGACACCCGGTCGTAGGTCCAGCTAAGAGCCAACACAAGTAGGATCAGACCACACACCAAGCTTGTATGGACCCCATCGTAGAGAAGCTTGGGGGAGAATACACTCCATACAAAGAGATGGTAGCGCTGAATGGTGGCAAGGACTGTGTAGGCTGCGATGGGTAGACCACGGCTGAGGGCCAGAGTAAAGCAAGACTCCTCGACAGCACTGGAGAATCTGTTTTGAAATGACGGGGAAAGTAAGGGGTTTTATTACCAGTGGAAATATTTTATGTCAAATAACAATTTTACAACTTTCATGAATCATAATTACAAGTGACCCAACCAAAGGTCTTTCCATTCTGCTTGATGCACGCAATTTGAATACAATCAAAATGAGGGGAGTAGGAGGGAGATATCGTCTGCTCTATCAACATACCCCTTCAAAATACAGTGGGCTTGAAAAGGTTGAACAACCAATCTTCCTGTTTTTTCAGTAAACTATATATTAAAAGTGGTTAAGAAACCAGCTAATTTGCAATATCTATCAAGTTTGTAAGTCTATGATTCCTATACACAGGCCTGTATATTTTAGGTACATCATTCGACGAGCAGGCTGGCTGCTTTTTTTTCTTGAATAAATGATTTTTGTTTCTACAGTTCAAAAATTGTGGGTGCACAAGTTGCTGGCAGAGCTTGGTGCCCTCCAACCACTCCCCCCCCCCTTTTTTTTTAAATATCCAACTATTCCCAGATCGCTAGGGCAATCTTATGCCTGAGTTCTAACCACTATAAAGTACACTGACCTCTGTATATGATGTGTAGTAAGATAACCAGCTAGCTTGGTGAACCAGAGCAATGGACCAGCATAGGTTGAGATGAGAGTGAGAGATCCAGCTAGGATGAGGTTATACCCGTCCAAACCAACATAGCCAGCTGATATATCCATGCTAGCTGCATTGTTAGAATTACCCTACAGACAAAACATAAACAAATAATTCCATCACGCATATTGCATGACAAATAACTATGTATTCAAAATGTCCAACTATGGCATGATGCAAATAAAGAATCCCTACAGAAAAATATAAATTGTAATTCATCATTAAGAATTGATGAGGTTTGATAATAAAGAATCCCTACAAAAAAATATAAATCGTAATCATTATTAAGAATTGATGAGGTTTGATAATAAAATACAATCAAAGTTCATTCACATTATATTTTACGAAAATTGGGGCTTAAGTTCTTCCCTAACTCTGTAAGCAATGTTTACACTTGTGCCATCGTGTCTGCTTTCACTTGTCATATAACACATGTCACAGAAATTCACAAATACGTGCAAGTCATAAATAAAAGGGTTACAATATTTGTCACAGCAAAAAAAGTACCTGAGCATAAAAAGCAGCCTGTCCCATCCACACATGCACCAGGGTCACGACCCACACCTTCCACTGTAACCATGGTAACAGATGCCTATGAAGACAGTACTGCAGCAATACCAAGATGGCCACCACTGCACCGTTATGAGGCCTCAGGATGAGAGCGACCAGCATCAGCAGGGAAGAGTGGAAGTCCTCCAAGATGATGCCTGCAACGCCTCCAGGGTGATGATGGGGTGATGCAGTCCCATTCTCCATGGTCCCATCTGGAATAGGGAGAAATGGGCCTGCTCTGATGACCCGGACGCACTTGAATGCTGTGGCAAGGAGGGAGACGATGATGGTAGCATAGGTAAACCAGGCTTCTAAGATTCCCCTGGCAAGATACGAGTAAAACATGAAGAACATTCACAAATCTCTGATAAAAAATGGAATAACTAGCAAGCGAATATCAATACTAATCCTTTGTAACTTTATCCATCTCAATGTATTTGTATTGTTTAATATGTCTACTTCCTGTTCAGATTATGTATCACGAGGAAATCTTAGGTGTGCTCTTCAGTGAAAATGATTTTAACCATGGTTTCTTTATATTTTATTGTGCTGATTCATATACATGTACAAGAGTGTAAACTATTCAGATTTTTTTCTCATAAAATGCTATTCCATTACATTACTTCGAGATCAGCTTTTTATTCTGCTCCCTTCTAAATGAATTTGTCCACATTTAATTTGGCTGAAACTTCACAAGATACCAGCACACAAATCAATGACTTTCTCTCATGCTCTTGAAGTTTCATTATGTTCCATAAACATATCGGTATGGTTATTCCTCTAGAGGTGGAGGAGTATAGAGAACAGCTTACTTGGGAGATGATGGAATAGCGACTGGTAGGACGATGGCCCCTATTGCATTCCTGTACAGTACTGTCCCAATGAATGATACAATCATGAAGGGTAGATGCTTCCTCCTATCCAGAACCATTGTGACATAGATGATGATCAAACACACTGGTAACAGAGCTGACAGGTAGGATATATTTTCAGGCCTAGGAGAAAGAGAGAAGAATCAAATAATAGTCAGAAATAGAGACAATGACCTGGGCCCTGTTTCATAAAACTTGTTATCAATGACAAGTTACAAGCTACTGTTATAAGCTACTGAAATCATGTCATCTGATTGGCTGAGAGCAAATTTTTCATAGAAATCTAGCATTTGTTACTGATAACATTTTTATGAAACAGGGCACACGCCTGAGATTATTTTGAAAATATAAATAGAATTCACAAATTAAATTGCTTAAACATGCTGAAAAGGAGAACAGAATCTTTGCTGGATAACACTTGGCGTACTACAATGTACTCTCTAGTATGTAACAGATTGTGTACTCAACCCACTAAAAACAAAACAGGCAGGCAAATGAATTCAAGCTCGGTGTGAACTGCTAAAATAAAATGATGTAACTATAGTTCTTCATTTGTATCTTAGCTTAAAAAGGAGAGAGAGAGAAGAAAAAAACTTATTACAATGCTCCTTTCAAATCATTATAACTTCTTTTCAACAGCCTGAAGGCAGTGAGACATTTTATGAATAGGAGATATTTATACCAATGACACACTACCATCTCTATACCACTATCACATAACCTACCTTACAAACCAGTCTCCTATGTCTGGTAGATTGGCCCACTCCACACCGGTCTGATTCCATGCTCTCAGCACCCTCATTAGACATGTGCACAGAAAGGCAACGCTGCTTAGTCTCATGTTACAGGACACACAGCAGGACAGACACATGCCCAGCATTAGAGTCATGGTGTTGAAGTACCAAGTCTGGTGCTCCTCCTCAACAAAACTGCTGGAGGCAAGGCTGTAGGTGTGGAGAATACTGCCTCCTATCAAGCTCACTTCAGTAATGGTTAATGCAGGGTTCTGATGAATAGAAACAGAAAATAAATATGTGATGTTGCAACAAGTGTGCAATGATTGCAATCACCTATGCCATAGTGTTTCAGTAATATTTTTTACGTTTGATTCAAATGTGAGTAAACAAAGATGGAATATCTGAACACAGGTAGAGATTAATTTGTCTACCCAGAAAAGCATAAGTGGCCACTGTTTAAAGGTGGCTTTTTCAGACAAGTTATACAATACCAATTCTTCTCAGATGAGTCAATGAAAGTGACCATTGACCATTTCAGACAGATGGCATTTATACAGAAGTCATTATATGCTTGTCCATATGCGATATGGCAAGCCTTAGTGTTTAAAAAAAAGAAAATGTTTAATGTATAAAGCATATTACCATTCACATTTTTTTATCATATAGCACATAGATAGTGAGTATGGTCAGCTCTGTTGGGCATGTAAAATAACTGACACGATAAACCACCAGTTTCCTAACCACCAGTATCACACAAAAACCTACCTTGGTGGTTTCAATGAAATGGGCATAAGCGTTGAGAGGAGTCAATGCCAACACCATCATGCAGAATCCGCAGATCATCACAAACATCAAGAAAAGAAATAGAGATGTGCTGGATCCTGAGCAGAGGACATCCCTGTTCTCTCCACCAAGGCCACTACACATCCCGATCTGGATGACACTTGTTACTAGGCAACAGACGAGGATGGCTGCGGCTGCGTTGGTGAGATGGGAGCTGGGCCGGTTGGCTTGGGAGGAGCCCATCTCAATAACAAGCAAAATGAAGACCTGCAAAGAGGGTGGGTATTAAATTCCTTCAAATTATATTTGGTCTTTTTTTGAGAGAGATTCAGTTAGCTGATAAGATGATGGGTCAAACATTTCTGGAAGGCACTTCTCACTTAACTTAACTGCCCTAGAGAATTGCTGGGAGAGACTAGGTTGAATCTAGCAACAGGCTATTGGGAAGGATAATAAAAAATTCCTGTCACTGTAAAAAGTGTGATTCTACCATCTCCAATCTAAACTTAATTCTTTACACCAAAGAATTTGTCATAATAGGACCAAGGTAATGTCCATATATCAATGGGTGGGGTGGTATATCCCATCTAATTTATAACTTGTGCTATGTATCAGTAATCCTTAATCCTAGAAAATGATCACCATTCTTACCATCCAGAGTAGCAGCATACCTGATGCCATAGCATGCATGTCATACTGAGAGAGCGTGCTGGTGATCCTATCTCTCATGGTATGCAGGGCTACTACATACTGCTCCACAGCCCTCTCACCTATGTTCAACTGATTCTGAGAAGTGAGAGATGTCTCTGTATTCAGCCACCTACTGTGGAGTCTCACAGCCTGCATCAGCTTTAGTTTGGCATCTGTGCATAAAAAATGTAAAGAAATTCAGTCAAATGGCACATAATCTAACATTGTATTGGCATAAGTCACAACTCTTGTATTCAAATTTACAAAAAAGAGCTTTTGAATGAAAATTACAAACTTATTACATGGTAAGTCTTTAGCGTTCAAATATTTCATTTTGATAAGGTTATTCATGAGGTGCAAGATGCAGCAGATCTACTTGATGATGAAAATAAGAAAATTATTCAAACATTTTTTTTTAATTTGTTCATTAAGTTAGACAATTATGGTCAACATTTAGTGCTCCGTAAATCAGTGGCCTAAAAGAACTCTACCCACTTCGTTAGGATTAAGCCTGAACACTTTCATAAAAACCGCCTTTGTTCCTATTCCTATCCTCACCTTCATCACTTTTGCCTGCGTTTTTCTGATGTACGGCCATGAGCTGGTATCCATTGAGCTGCAGCGCCCTCAGTTGTTCACGCATGGCCAGGCTACCATTGAGGACCTGTGGTATTGCGCAACCAAGGCTGTTCTGAGGGATGGGATGGCCCAGGAGGAGGGAGAGGGTCGGCGCCATGTCTATTTGCAGGACATCGAGAATAGTTGCCTTCATACCTGAAGTAGAGAGAGAGAAGACAATTTACGAGAAAAAATATGTTACCCTTCAAGAAGATTTCATTGCCAGTTGTGCACGATACTGATGTGCATAAGATGCTTAAAACATCTACTTTTCAAGTAAAATAAAAAAGACACCAAAATTTGTACTCTTCCAACTGAAAATCCAGATAGGATCATAGATCTGGATTGTGGATCACCTTGTAATATGCATTGCTCTTTCATAAATTTTCATTACATGAAATGCTCAAACAAGTCACAAAGAGCTTTCCTTCTTCTTCACTTTTGTTCGCCTTAAGAATTCATTTTTTTCTATCATAATGTTCCTTTCAAAATTAAAATGTTTAGGGAACCTCTATTAGCATTATTTTCCAGAAGAATGCAAAGTTCTGAATCTCGGAGCAAAATTCAATTTGTTATTCAAACCTGTTTAAACCGAACCAGCTTCATACAAGGGCTACCTGTCTACAAAGATTAAATTTTGTTTTCCTTGAGTGGTGAATCTCTTTGACAACTGTAGTACTGCATTAAAGGAGCTAAAAGGGTCCAGTAAATAAAATTCTTCTGGTTAAAGACCACTAATTGTCTTATTTGATTGTTTTTGTACACAGGTTTGGCTTTATTTCCAACTTTCCATGTACAACTAAATGCCTCCCATCTTTCTGTGTATGTTTTGACTGATTGTACCTTTGCCTCCAGAGTATGCAGAGCTGATGAAGACCAAGGGGGTGAGAACTTCGCCCCTTGATGCTCCTCCATGGCTACCTGCTTCACTCATCCCATGGTCACCGCAGAGGAGGAGCAACGAGGGCAGGGAATTCTCATCATCCTGTAAAAATGATCGGCGAGAATAGAAATTGTGAAAGAGTCAGGTACAAGAACAGAAGTCATTACCAATAACTGCAATAATAAAGAAATTGTAATACTAATTGCACTTTGTATTGGCTGGAAGCACCTGTTTGTGCTTCTGAAGTATTTCAACCCTTGTCATAAGTGTTTGTCAATGTACAAAATAGTGTGGCAGTATTAAAAGTAATAAGTAGACTGAAGTTGCATGAAAAAAAGCTTTGTATGCAAATGGCAGAACTTCCAATGTTTATACATTTTAAAGTGTTATCCCACTTCTCGCTAACATTGCAATGTCATGTAGCCTAGTCAATGGATGTGTAATAGCTAAAGGCCTTAAAGGGATCCGGTAACTTTGTCTCAGATTCTGAAATAAAATTCTGGATTTAGCTCATGATGCAATGATATTTATAAACCTTTAGGTCAGTCAGGAACCCCATGACTTTCACAAGCCGATCGCCTCTCTGATTATCAAGATATTTATGATTGGAATTACACATTTTGAAAACCGTTCGCCTGACGGTTTTCATAACACTACAGTCTATTGGGGAAAACGAGTATGGTAAAACCGGTCACTCAAAGATTTTTTACTTTTTTGAGGCACTTCTTGATCATTTTGAAGCGCAATTTTTTTAGGGCTTCAATATTACACCATATCACAGACACTGATAACACGTATGGCCGTGTATCTCATATTTAACATTGTTAAACGATCCCTTTAATTATTATGGTCCTACATACATGTATGTTCAAAACAATGGTTTTCAAATGATGCTTCTTGTAGTCCAAGTGAGCCTTTACTTGCTACTTCATTTTGCTACCTACATAATTTTCTGATTCAAATATAATGATAAAAGTTATCTCCCCAACCATAGTGAACAAACATCAGCATGGCTTAAATACAACTTAATGGCATACAATGAGTTTTGCTATCTCAAACAATAAATAAAAGACAACTGATTATATATAGTCACCCCACCTGCTTCAGCAAAGTTTGATGAATTTTCTTGAGAATGTTGTCCATCTCTCGTAGCTTTGGCTTGACCAGAGGACTGTAAGGTCCACCCAGATGACCAATGTGATCCAGACCAAGGTAGTGAAGGATGATGGCATCCCAGTCAGAGGAGTTCTTGAGGGCAGGCTCCACGTTTCGGGTCACATTATTGTCAACCTTGGGAGATATACATGGCATGTCAAAGCAGTGCATTTTAATGATCTAGACTATTTGTAAAATAGTAAAATGAAGTATTTTCTATATTTTTTATAAAACAAAGAACACAGTATTGACTTTAAACCATAGCAGAGAAATTTTAAAATCTATTCTGAAATCGTACACATCATTACAACATTCAATACATATCTAACATAACTATATTTCAAAGATTTCTTTATACAAAGTAAACAGGTCTTCATCATACACTTCCTATCTCTTTATTTCAAGTTCTTTATCCCTTTCTCACCCTTTCCTCTCTTCCATTCTGGTATACACAACACAAATCAGGGGTGATAGTGAGCACTAAAAAAAAAAAAGGTTTTTTGTTTTCCCCTCGACCACGCCCCCCTTGAGTTAAAAAAAAAGAAGGGGATTCGCGGGGAAAAAATGGCATCTAACAACATTCCCCCCTTTCGATAAAGAAAATTGGGGGCCAAATAGGGCAAAATAGGGAAGAATAGAGAAACTAAGGGGGAAATCGGGAAAATCAGGATAAAATAGGGAAGAAAAAAAATCTGGTAAAAAAAAAAAAAAAAAATCGGGAAACCGATTTAAATCAGGGTTTTATCAGGCCTGACAAATTGATGCTTAAAAAATTCAAGCCTTCTTCTTTCCAAAATTATGTTTGGGTTATTTACTATTAACAATTTGAGCAGTTTGTCAAATATGACAAATATTTTTGAAGAAATACTAATTGCTACTTTGAATTGAATTGAATCCTTAATTTCTGCCCCCTAAATCTCTGTCTGTCCCTTTTTCTCTCTATGAATCTTCCTATAAATCTCTAAACATTTTTTGTAAATATGATATACCTTTCTCTGTCCGACCATTTTATTCCCATTCTCACTCTCACTCTAATCAACTTCCCCGTGTTACCTCAGTGTAATCAGTAACAAAGAAGGATGTGGTTCCGTCCGTCTTGTGAAACTGGCCCGGGAACATCCTCATCCATGTATCATCGCCATAGAGATGAATCCTCTTCTGACTCAGGTACATCTGAAGGATGATGTTGTCCTCTTGAAGAGCTTTGGAATCTAGGTTGATCACAAAGTCAATAAACCCAGGAACTGTCCCAGTCGTGATGCCCTGTTGGATAATCAGTAAGGCACACCACATAAGTTAGATATTTAATCAAGTAACTGTACGTGTATATTCCTTAATCCGATTTTGAATTATCTCACGAGATGGATTGAACCTAGAACCCTTCCTTCAGTGAATAAATGCTCTATATATATACCTGTAAATAAGAATAAATATAAATGCATTGTCCATACTAGAAAAATGGAACATAGTTTGTTTTTTCACAAATAAAAGAAGGGGCATGCAAAGAAATGGAAGACGTTGATTTTTCTACTGTAGATTCAATATTTCCTTAATTTCTACTTCTAACATGTGTCAGGTTTTTTAAAATATAAAATGTTGCCTTCATCTCTGAAGGTATCAATACCTTTTCTAGCATCTGAATATCTGCCCTAAATCTGAAAAAAATAGATGGAACTTCGACTGCGCGCTGTCGAAAATGATGCCTCCGTCATAGAGCAATTTTACAAACCAAAACAGAAGAAATTTTTCGAATTCAAGTTCAATTGTAATCCATTAACAGGTTCTCAGAATATTGTGATTACAAGCTATTTTTGCATACATAATGAGCCCATGACCTTTTGACCCCTACATCTAATCAGTTCATTGGCTCTGCAAGTAACATACATGACCTAAGTTTGGCAGCAATCCATCAATCGGTTCTTCAGATAACGCGATCACAAGCTCGTTTTGCATACATAATGAGCCCTGTGGCCTTTGACCTTTGACCTCGTGACCTCAAAATCTAATCAGTTTTTCGGCTTTGCAAGTAACATACATGACCTAAGTTTGGCAGCAATCCATCAATCGGTTCTTCAGATAACGCGATCACGAGCTCGTTTTGCATACATAATGAGCCCTGTGACCTTTGACCTTTGACCTCGTGACCCCAAATTCTAATCAGTTCATCGGCTCTACAAGATACATACATGACCAAAGTTTGGCAGGAATCCATCTACCAGTTCTTCAGATAACGCGATCACAAGCTCGTTTTGCATACATAATGAGCCCTGTGGCCTTTGACCTTTGACCTCGTGACCTCAAAATCTAATCAGTTTTTCGGCTTTGCAAGTAACATACATGACCTAAGTTTGGCAGCAATCCATCAATCGGTTCTTCAGATAACGCGATCACGAGCTCGTTTTGCATACATAATGAGCCCTGTGACCTTTGACCTTTGACCTCGTGACCCCAAATTCTAATCAGTTCATCGGCTCTACAAGATACATACATGACCAAAGTTTGGCAGGAATCCATCTACCAGTTCTTCAGATAACACGATCACGAGCTCGTTTTGCATACATAATGAGCCCTGTGACCTTTGACCTTTGACCTTTGACCTCGTAACCCAAAAATCTAATCAGTTCATCGGCTCTACAAGATACATACATGACCAAAGTTTGGCAGGAATCCATCAACCAGTTCTTCAGATAACGCGATCACGAGAACGGGACGTACGTACGTACAGACGTACGTACGTACGTACGGACGGACAACCCGAAAACATAATGCCTCCGGCTACTTCGTAACGGAGGCATAAAAATTGTTAAGAAAATCACAGATTTTAATTCAAGGTGTCCATATAAGATTCGGCAATGAGAGTTTTCCCTTCCATAATATTTGTATCAGAAGGTTTAAAATATGATAATGTGTAAACCTTAATCCTAGGCATGGTCACAGTTGGAACATGGGCCTTGGCTACAAAGCTCTTCGTCTCTGCTTTGTCTATCAAACCTCTTGTGTAAGGCATCAAATCTGGACCTCTTTCTCCTACGACAAAATCAGCTCTCAAGCCATCAATCAGCATAATGACTATCTTGCCAAACGTTGGACGGACTGGTGGCGCCAATTCAATGTTGAGATTTCCTCCGTCTTCTTCAGCTTCGTTCAAGTCCACGGCGGCCTGGAGGAAGTCCTCCCCGAAGCTCTCGGTGTCGTAGTCCTTCCTCTTCCAGTTGTCACTTGCAGCCGTTGGCTCGCCGGGGAGGTTCCTGAAAGTGGCATGTCCAGGGATTGCAGCCTTCAAGGGGAAGAATCCTTTGAGGAAGATAGCCAAGCCAAAGAACTCTCCAAGGACACAGGTAATGAGGATGAATGTCCTTCCTCTCATGACCATGTTTGATATGAGCAACTTGTATTTGGATGGATGCAAACTATGGTGCACTGTGTAATGGTAAAAGAACAGTAATGGTTGTTAATATCTTACCCTGTCAACATTCAAGATTTGACATTCATACATGTCACTCGAGAATGTGATGTAAAAAACCCAGCCTTTTTCGTAAATAGATTTCTAGATCTAGTCTATCGGATCATGATTATCAACAAAGCAAATTCTCGTAAGAGAGCCAGAGTGAAATTTTTTTTTGATGGATATCACATCTCAGAGTCAGACTTAGATCTAGATCTAGTTCATTAATCATCAAGAACGCATGGATGGCAAATTTTGGGTTAACTTACTGACCAAGTCTTAATTGGAAAGGCCAGGGACCAAACCAAGGCAAGACTAAGAAGAGCGGGCTAAGAAATAAACCCAGAGCGTAGGCGCGACGCAGGCACAAGTAAGTAGAGTCTACATCATGACAATAATACTGTTTTTTTTTTAACATGGCTCTCTACCAAACGCAAATGCAATCAATAATCATATGCCATCATATTTCATAAATCACCAAGCAATTTCTCTTCTTCTTCTTCTTCTTCCAGTAGAGTAAAGGAGCCGGTTTTCGGCCACTTAAGACAAAATCCTATTTTTTGGACCCTTTACTTCCTATTTATTATCATTTTTTGTTCAAATCATGAAGCAAATATTATTATTATTTAAACAAAACAAGAATCCCAGAAAAAAATCACGAATTGCCATGACAATATTCATTTCAATTTTCACTGTTTCGGAGTCAGTTTTCGGCATAGCATACCAGTTTTCGGCAGCATGTACAAAGTCAATAGGAAGCGCGCGCACGCGCCGTGCGTTTCCGCGCTGATCTATAGCACTAGCGGGCGGAGCAGATATCCCACGCCGGAGCTCCCCGGAGCTCGCCAGGCCGAAAACTAGTACTGCGGTGATCGGATATTGGAATCTGAATTAGACAGAGATATCGTGTGCGCGTTGCGGTGCGCGGCTGCATTGATTTAATACATGCGATGAGATACTTTTGAGCTTGCGACTAGCACAAAATCGGGCTCTAAATCTGAAAAATACTTGAAATAAAGCTCATTTTATGGTACCCATATTTCTTACAGACACGCGTAAGATAGAGTAGTGGCTCCGGTCTGCGGCCGATCGGCGGGAACTGCCGATTCTATTTTTATTGGAATACTCACAAAATACTTCAATACCCTCAATAAAGAGTCCATATACTTACTTATTAAATAGAAGTCACAAATAACCTAACTGACCCACAGCGTGGTCAGCATTGACCACGTTTCGAAATGCTTCGAGTTCCCCGGTTTGCGGGCACGCATTACCGGTTTGCGGCACGCGTACGTCACGATGAAAGCATGTACCAAATTACTACGGGTAACCCAAATTCTCATGTTTATCTGTTGCTACGGTAAATTTGTCAAGTTTTAAACAATTTCACCTTTTCCTTGAATGGATCATCCCATCCGGGGGTAAGTACTACTAGAAACTATCGGGTCATAGCGGGTACACACATCAGCACACATACCATCATACACGATCCCGCATGTTATGTGTGTATTAACACCCCCCCGCCGCAAACCAGAAAAAACACGTAATTACGTGCCGGTTTGCGGCCACCCCATGCAACTGGCCATGCGGTGGCACAATCAAAATATCTGCGATAGGAGACAGACCACAGCCATCATACTTCCACAAAAACATCAAATTTCACCTCCAATCGGACAAATATCGGACAAATAGAGCTACAATATTGATCTAGTCATGCCTCGATCTCTTAACTTAAAAGTTAGCACCTGCTGGAATTTTCATCGGCGACTGGTGCCGTAGATTTCTGACATCGCTGACGGATACTCCGTACCGACAGGAGCACCTGCTACGGACGTTTTCGGCAAAGCAGAACTTACCGTGGAATCCACGGTAGGTTTCAATGATTATTATCGAGTCATATTCATTTCATTTTTAAAACAAATACCCCTGGCCGCAAACCGGGCGATGCCGCAAACCGGAGACTCTACTCTAGACTACTCGATTTTTCAGATTTGGGTAGCGGGACCGCCGATTACATCGCTAAAATGTGATATTTTAGGATATATTTTTCATTGCAAATGTGGTTCTTCAGTGACACTGGCATCGTATGGTATGTGTGGGATATGTGTTATGCTATTATGCGATGTATTTTAGAGGGATTTTACCTTGCATCCAAGTCCAACCAATCGGCCGAAAACTGGAGCTGTCCGATTACCGGTTCCTTTACTCTAGACTAAGTCCTCTTCCTTTTTTTCTTCTCTTTCTCTCTCTCTTTTTTTTTGGGGGGGGGGGGGGGCGACCGCCCCCACCGCCCCACCCCCCCCCCCCCCCCCCCCTGGCTACGCGCCTGTCACTAAAGTAAAGAGTAAAGTTAATAAGGTAAGCAGCAGAGACTGCCGTGGCCGTGGCGTGGAGGCCAGCTCCGGCGCGGAGCGGCGCTGGCCCGGGAATCCCGCCGAGGTGGCCGACCATAACTCGATCGAGCAAACTAAGAAAAAGGGAAGATAGTTTCAAAGGAGCTCATGGTTCCACATGACGTTATTTCTCATCGTTTAAAAAATGACAAAGTGATTTTCTTACCTGAAACGAGGAAATATGCTCCCGGATCCTCCTAGATTAATTTCTCGGCCACGGCAACTAAAAACTAGGATCGAGGTGACCCCTAATAGAGATCTATATAAGGACTCTAGAGGGCGTACATCCTGACGGTAAATTTTCGCTGATAAGAATTCCAGAATTTGTTTATGATGGTGGTGTACTGGAAGTTGTTTATGACTTTGTATATTTAGGAGTGACGTTTAATTATAATGGTAACTTTAAAAAAGCATTTGCTAAACAGGTCACACAAGCTCGAAAGGCAATGTATAGTATGTTAGTAAAGGCAAAAAGGTTGCATTTATCTGTTGATACACAATGTCATTTATTTGATCACTTAGTTTTGCCAATTCAAGTTCAAGTCAAGTTCAAGTTCAAGATTATTCAAACCAAATCAAACATAAACAATGGTATAAGATATAACAGCAAGGAACACAAGAATGATAGGTTTGGGACCCCAGTGAAGCACAGCTTGTGAACGGGGCCCCTTTACATAGTAGACTATACAGTAGGTATATAATGGCAGATAATGGCAAGGAGTAACATATTTACAACGAGTATAACTCATGTTTATGTAACAATGTAACAACTATAGTAACAACATAACAAATTATGCAGATGAGTATACCCCCACCCCCCATTTACAACACATACACAAACACACACACACACACACATAACGTACACTTCATACATGGCTACCTCATCTTGTTTTATAATACATTCATGTATCTGATAGCAATCTGTCGAAAAGGTGTTTTTTACAAGATATTTTAAACCGAGACAATGTAGTAATACTAATTATATTAAGGGGTTATACTTATTCCACTTTTTAACACAGACAGTTCTAAATGATTTTAAGGCAGTATGGGTCCTGGCGTATGACTGATGGACAAGGTTACTCTGACGAGTATGATAATGATGGATGGAAAAGTTTTCCACAAACACATTAGTCAAAAATGTATACTGGAGTGATTGACATTTAAACATAAATATTAAGCAATTAAGAGATACCAATTCATCAAAAGGCAAAATATGCAGTTGCAAAAACAAAGGAGTACTAGGTGATCTATATTCTGAATTTGTTATATACCTAACAACTTTCTTTTGAAGTACTTGCAACTTATGTACATGGGTCCTAAATGTGTGACCCCAAGCAATATTACAATACATCAAATGAGGCATAATAATAGCATTATATAAAGTAACTAAGGTGTATTGGGGGAGGAAATGACGAAGTTTGGATATTACTCCGGTACTGCGAGACACTTTAGTACATACTTTATCAAGATGTTCTTTCCATGATAAATATTCATCAACCGTAACACCAAGAAATAGCACATGTTGACTGCGATTGATCTGTTGACCACCAACAACTAAGGGGTGAATATTTTCAGGGATTTTCCTCCCTCTAGACCTAAATATTACACATTGAGTTTTACCAGTATTCAATAACAGTTTGTTACAACAAAACCATGTAAAGAGTCTACAAATTTCAGTATTAGCTGACTGCATAAGAGAGTGTACATTCTTGTGAGAATATAACAAACATGTATCGTCAGCAAAAAGAGAATATGTAAATAATTGAGACGAATTAATAATATCATTAATGTAAATCAAAAACAGCAATGGGCCAAGAACAGATCCCTGAGGTACACCATACTTCACATTGCTAGATTGAGACTTGGCACCATTAACGACAACAAATTATATGGTGCTGAGGTCTGGGGCTATGAGTGTATAGATCAACTTGAAGTTTTCCAAAGAAAATTTTTGAGAACGATATTGTTTGTAAATAAGTGCACACCTGACTGCATGGTTTATGGTGAAACTGGACCATAACTAGGCCTACTCGATAAAATTAAGTGCAGGATGATTGGATTTTGGGTTAGATTAGTTAAAGGAAAGCAATCAAAGTATTCATTGATTCTTTTTAAGTTTCTGTTGCAGTTGCAAAGTGAAGGACAAAGTTTAGTTAATATAAAGTCACAATGGGTCGAGTTTCTTGCAGACAGTTTTGACTATGCAGGACTTGGGAACGTCTGGCGAGCTCGAGGAGAAGGATATAGTGCTGCCTGGATTATGAATACTATGAAAACCAGGCTTTCTGACACGTCTATTCAGGAATGGAGCGCAGCTACCTGGTCAAATCGTATTTGCACGAACTATAGGATGTTTAAGAATGAGTTGGTTTATGAATAGTACCTGCAGATATTATGTCAGAAGGAAGCAATAACTTTAAGTAAATTTAGATGCAGAACACATAGATTACCATTTAATAAAGGTAGATTTGATGCAAATGTAGTAGATGATTTGCAATGCCCACTCTGTACACCAACAGATATTGGTGATGAATTTCATTATATTTTTGTATGTCCATTTTTTCAAAATGAAAGAAAAATGTAAATACAAAATAACTTGTGTGGTAGTAGCTTAAGACCAAGTGCGTTGCACATGGATAAGGTTTTTAACAGTGGCGGATCCAGGAGGGGGCACAGGGGGCACGTGCCCCCCCCCCCCGGCCAAAAAAATATGTTAAAATCAGGCCTTAATTCGCCCAAAATGTACTTAAAAACAGGAACGTGCCCCCGGCAACAAAAAAATATTAAAAATGATGTTTAAAAAAAAAAAAAAATTAAAAAAAAATATGCCAATGGCTGACATAAAAAGGTGACTTTATCCCCCCCCCCCCCAACGGAGGAAAATGTCAAATTTAAAAATTTCTTGACCCCCCCCCCCCCAAAAAAAAAAAATAGTGTCCTCTTACCGGGACCCATGTCCAACGTCAGCCTCATTCAAACTTATATAGGGCCTCTTAACAGTATAGATACAACCAAGGCACCACTCCCCTCCTACACTTGCTCAAATGTAGGTAACTAAATCATAAGGGGCCTTAATAAGTGACCCCCCCCGCAAAAACAAGATCATGAGAGAGAGAGAGGAAAAAAGGGCCCCTTTTCTTTTCTTAACCCGATCTACACCTTGTTGGCGTAAAAAATCGACACTGATCTTTACCTATCTGTTTTAAGTTTGCTGGAGGAGGCCTTCCCCTTCGCCCCCCCCCCCCCCGTTCTACACGTTGTTGGCGGGATTATTCGCAGGTGTTCTCCCTTCTTTAAACCCTTTTTCTTTCCTTCTTCCTCTTTTTTGTTCCCTTTTAGCTCTCCCTTTTCCCTTGTCCTTCCTACCCCCTTTCGGGGTGGGGGGGGGGGGGGGCGTGGGTGAGGGGGGGGGGGGGCAAGGGCCTTTTGGCCGCCCCCGAACTACAACTTGTTGGCGGGAAAATTGCAACTGATATCCCGCTCTTTTCTTTTCTTCGTCCTTTTTTTTCTATCCTTCCCTTTATCTCCTCTTTTCCTTTTTTCTTTCCCTTTCCGTCCTTCTCTTTTATTTTTTTAGCGGGGGAGGGGGGGGGGGGGAGTTTACAAATGGGAGGCAAGGCCCTTCCCCCCCCCCGATCTGCTTCTTTTCCCCCTTTTTCGTCTTCTTCTTCTTCTTTCTTTCCCTTTCTCTCCTCTTTCCCTTCTTTTCCTTCTCTCTCTCTTTCTACCTCTTTTTTGTTTTTTTTGCGGGGGGTGGGGAGGGGGCAAAGCCCCCTCGGCCCCCCTGGATCCGCGCCTGCCTTTAAGGGGTAGCTGCGCCTGTCGTCGGATAGCTAAAAGTATTACCAACTAAAAGCACAGTGATAACAACTAAAAGTGAACCAGGTAATCGCAGTGAGCCATAGTGGTCTCATGGATAGGCGACCGCCTAGTAAGTGAGAAGTATCAGGTTCAATCCCCAGCTAGTATATTTTTTTAAGAAAAAAAAAAAAAAAGGGCCTATGTTGAGGGGGATCAGTGTAGAAAAAAAATAATAGGGAGCCCCTTTGGGTTTTTTTTTTTTGTAGGGGGGGTCGTCAGCTAGCTGGCGGTCGTCAGCGTAGCCGGCGGCCGGTAGCGTTAGCCCCAAAGCCATGTCCAATTTTTAAACTACATTCAAGAGTCCCTTATTGCCAGGTTAAACAAGTTTTTTACATTTTCAGTACTACTTTCTTCCTTTTATTCACTCTCTACACTCCCATGCTATCCTTTTCCAGTCTGTAAACAACTTTACAACATGAATTCAATGATGGGCAAGGTTTTACTTCTTATATTAAAGTGCCCAAACTTCGCGAGGTGAAACAAAGGGTCTTTCAATAATCAAGTCTATTCAAGCCCAATATGGGTAACAACTGGCCTGCATACCCGAGCAGAATCATTTTGTGCTCGACAAAGACACACAGCCTTGGGTAAAGAGGTCCATTATTATTATTTTTTTTAGTTATATTTTTCATTTACAGTATACTATTAAATATCAGGAATATTGGATGCTCTGTTCCAAATACAGTCCAGATTGCCGAGCAATGAATTATCTCATGCTTCTTGTTCAAAAACCATATCTAACTGGTTTTTAAAACGGTATCATTTTAATTTCCATTTCCCAGCATTATTTTGAACTGTCTTGAACTGAAGTTGTTTTCCTTTCTTATATTTCGATACCATTACGTCATCTTTCTATGGGGATATTCAAAGTGCGTGTCCTCCATGCAGACAAGGAGAAAGACCTCCTCAGTACCTTTATGGACAATACATCAACATAATGCGGTCACTGTTGCAATGTCAGGACTGCTATTATTACCTCTTATGTAATCCTCGCAATTGACAAAAATATTCCGTCAATGAAGGGAGGGTCGGGTTTTTTTTTCTTTCTTCAATTCATTAATTGATGCCATGTCAGAAAGAGCTGAATAATTTGTTACGTAACTATTCAAACATTGCAGGTGCAAGCTATTGAACACGGAATCGAATAGCCAAGCTTCCCTATTCATTGGTGCCCTGTTATAGAATTCGTAGCATATCCTAAATGGAATAGATCCGTGTTCTGGTCATTATGCTATGTCAGGGCAGTGGCCTATTTTCATATCACTTGAAGTTTAAGTCAGCAGTTTGCAAAATAAATGAAAATAACATAAAACCTCACTATTATATCAGAAATATCAGTAACTGAAAAAAAAACATTTACGGGCAATCTTGACAACATCGGACTGCACAAGTATGAATAATTATGCATCCCGAAATCGTTAAATCAGTAAATCAACATATTAAAGTCATTAACATGCAGAAAGTGCTATAAGACCAAGAAGCGAACCAGTTAGTAGCAGTGAGGCAAAGTGGTCTTGTGGATAAGACTGATCGCTTCACAACGCAATGTATGTATGTACTCGGGTTCGACTCCCAGCTTTTTCTTTATACCTCATGTTATTTTTTTTATTTTTTTTCTTTACCCCATAATATTGACGTGTCCATCTCCTTTTTTAAAGGGGACACCTCCCCCCCCCAACCTCCTCAACAAAGGATAAAATAACATTTGATACTCTTTCTTTAACAAGCGACTCTCTGAATTAGTTAGCATACCTCTTTTGCTACATCTACAACAATAAGTATCAATATGAAAAAATACATGGAGATTACCAGTGTGACACATTAGTCTAGTGGATAGGCAAACGCCTGGCAACTGGAAGGTATCGGGTTCGACTCCCAGCTAGTGCTTTTTTGTATAAATCTTTGAAAAAGAAAAACTGATGTTAAACCCATTTTTATCTCACTCAAAGAGTGATAAAATAATTATTGTTGGTAATGTTGATGTATGGGAAAGGGTTCCAAATCTCAATATGTCAATGGATTCCTCAAAAAAAATTGAAAAAAGGGCCTATGGTGAGGGGGGAGCAGCTGAGTGTAGGAAAAACTGTAAGGGAGCCCCTTTGGGGGTCTTTTTTTTGGGGGGGGGATCTTTTTTTTTTTTTCGGGGGGGGGGGGGGGGGGGTCTTTTTTTTTTTTTGAAGGGGGGGGTCGTCAGCTAGCTGGCGGTCAGCGTAGCCGGTGGCCGGTAGCGTTAGCCCCAAAGCCATGTCCAATTTTTAAACTACATTCAAGAGTCCCTTATTGCCAGGTTAAACAAGTTTTTTACATTTTCAGTACTACTTTCTTCCTTTTATTCACTCTCTACACTCCCATGCTATCCTTTTCCAGTCTGTAAACAACTTTACAACATGAATTCAATGATGGGCAAGGTTTTACTTCTTATATTAAAGTGCCCAAACTTCGCGAGGTGAACCCTTACAAAAAAACCTAATGGTAAATGAATGGTGTTCGAATGGTCGCATCAATGGTAAATGGTATTTCAATGGTGTGCGAATGGTGGATTCTGTATGGAGAATGGTGTTTCAATGGTGGTGTATAATGATGAATGGTGTTTCAATGGTAGAGTCTGTATGGCGAATGGTGTTTCAATGGTGGAATTGTATGGTCAATGGTGTTTCAATGGTGGCGTCTGTATGGTGAATGGTGTTTCAACGGTGGAATTATATGGTCAATGGTGTGCCAATGGTGGATTCTGTATGGTGAATGGTGTTTCAATGGTGGTGTATGATGATGAATAGTGTTTCAATGGTAGAGTCTGTATGGTGAATGGTGTTTCAATGGTGGAATTGTATTGTCAATGGTGTGCCAATGGTGGAATTGTATGGTCAATGGTGTTTCAATGGTAGAGTCTGTATGGTGAATGGTGTTTAAATGGTAGAGTCTGTATGGTGAATGGTGTTTCAATGGTGGAAGTGTATGGTCAATGGTGTGCCAATGGTGGAATTGTATGGTCAATGGTGTTTCAATGGTAGAGTCTGTATGGTGAATGGTGTTTCAATGGTGGAATTGTATGGTCAATGGTGTTTCAATGGTAGAGTCTGTATGGTGAATGGTGTTTCAATGGTGGAATTGTATGGTCAATGGTGTTTCAATGGTGGAATTGTATGGTCAAAACTAGGTGTCCCTTATACTTTGAACTACAATTTGCTCTTTGATTTCGCTTTATTTTTCGCGAATTTTTCTTCATGGTCAACGTTTCAAAGCTGACAAACTGCAAGGAATAATACCCTAGTCCTCAGGAACAAGGATGGATCTTTAGTTTTTTCTTCAATTTGGAGTAATTTTGGATCTGATATGTGTCTCTTTACCGTGAGTAACTGCTGTTTTGTGCCTGTGGTCCCACTCATATGACTCTGTGATGTACATTATTATACATTTGCTTACATGAACATCTGTTATTGTTAATTAAAGCAGCTTATAAATCATTCTATTTTATTACAAAAAAATGAAATATTACAGTATTAGGGGCACACCTTTAGAACTTTTATCAAGTTATTTATCTAATCGTAAACAATTAACAATTATTAATGAAGCTGCATCGTACGGAACTAGTGCTAATATCAGGCCACCTTTGTCAGGTAATTCCACCTTGCGCCTAGTGGAGCCTAGTCCCATTACAAGCATTTTGTGTTCACTGGTTTGTCGTCATCATGGTTCTTAGGTGTTTTTAAAATCGATGATTAGTTTTGGCACTAAATACCTGAGCTTATATTACCAAAATTTGAAAAAATATTAAACGTTTGATTAATCAAACTAAAAGGATGTGAATTGAAGTAGCATATTTGTAGGCTAAACCAAAATTTATCTCATGACAAATGAGTATAATCTACTCATCGTTCATTCAATTCTAGTCCATATTGGTAATGGAGATCCTAAATAATCTTTCAGCCTATATCAACTAAATCTACCGAGAAGAAAAGATGATTAATGAAGAGACATCAATAACTGACACAGTCATCACAATATGCGTGCATACAAAATTTGGTTCAGCCTCCCAAAATTTGATTTTTTTTTTTTTTTTTTTTTTTTTTTTTTTTTTTAAATATCATTGTAGCTGGATTAATCAATGTTGAATATTTTTACCATTTTTTTCTCATACAAAGATTGTAACATTTCCTGACATCTAATAATTATTGAGTCAAATCAACCTAATCTATTTAAAAAAAACAATTATTACAAACCATGATGACTATAAACAAGTAAACATTCACATAATACCCTAATTGGACTAGGCTCTACTAGGCACAACGTCAAACAACACTTGGAGACAGGGGCGTACGCAGGGGGGGGGGGGGGTGTTTTGGGGGTTAACCCCCCCCCCCTTTGGTAGTTTTATGTGTGTAAACCCCCCCTTAAAAAAAACCTAAAACACCCCCCTTTTTATGTTTTTTTTTATTTTTTATTTTTTTAAATTATTAAGAACAAAAAAAAAAAAAAAAAAAAAAAAAAATTATGCCCACGGCTAACCTAAGAAAGGTGACCTTACCCCCCCCCCCAACGAAGAAAAATGTCAAATTTTCAAATTTCGAGACCAAAAAAAAAAAGAAGTGTCCGCTTACCCCCCCCCCCCCCCCCCCCACTGAGCGACTTTTTGGGTGGCTGAGTCGTTGCGATTTTTTTTTTGGACCCCCCCCCAAAAAAAGTGTCCGCTTACCTCCCCCCCCCCCCCCCCCCCACTGAGCGACTTTTCGGCCGTCGCGATTTTCAAATTTTCGGGAGCAAAATATTTTGGGCCCGATTTTAACCCCCCCCCCCCCCCCCTTGAAAAAATCCTGCGTACGCCCCTGCTTGGAGATAACCTTGATAAAGGCTTCTTACTAGTCCAAGTATAATGTAATCAGAAGTGTAGCTGCTTTTTCATTAGATGTTTCTGTTGCATATTGGAAGCTAGTATTATATGAGTATTTTTCCAAGAGTAACAGTCATAACTAGCTCTCCAGGTTGGGTGGAAAAATTACAAGCAAATTGTAGATCTAGCTCTGTCAAAAAAAGAATAACAAATCTTTAACAGTTTTTATGCTTCCACAACGAAGGGGCAAGTCCCTTTAAAAAGGCTGAAATATAATTTCTTTGGGTTATACTTACATAAAGATTTTGTAACATTGCTAAAGAAAGTCTGAATAATATTATGTTTTAATAGTGTACTATGTTCCAAATGATTGCCTTATTGATGTTCAAGTAAACCCCAAAGTAATGATACTTATATTGATGAAGCAATAGTCTACACACAGATGTTTAACTCAGCCAAATTACCTGTACACTAACTGCCACTTCTAAATTTTCCATTCTTTGGTGTTTCTTAAACTTTTGTTAGAACTGTGAATGAGCACCTGTCAATAAGCGACTTGACATATATTTACAAGAATTTCTAAAGTGGGGGGGGGGGGATGTTTTACTGTGGAAATGCTGACATCTATCTGGTCCCTTGTTTCAATCGAATTGGTCACTGTTTTTGGTGAAGTCAGTAAACAACATTCACAGATTGATCTTAAAATCATCTTTTCTTGCCACTTGTTGCCAGCTAGTATGAAAACAGTATTAATATATGTCTCCACATCTTGCCATGGTACAGTTAAAGGGATAGTTGAGTTCTGTTGCAGAGGGCGCTACACAAAATAATTTCTTTGTGATATAATGAAAAACTGAGTGTCAAATTTGAAAAAACATACAATTTAAATGACAAAAAAAAATCATCTTTGTTTGATCAAAATCGGTTCAGAGATGGCTGAAATATCCATAAATATAACGATTTCTAATACTTCTGTACCACCGCAAATATTAGATAATTTGAAAAAGCCGTTGGAAAAACAAAATAGCGCCATTTACGTTGTATTTCAGCCAATGCCGATGTTGGCTTTTTTGTAGGCATTTTCGTGTTGGTTTAGTACGCACAACCAGCCGGCCCATGTATCGTTATTTTTAATTAAATAATTAATTAACGGTCACCATATTTTTGTTAAAGTGGAGCTGAATTAGTATGATCGTATTGGCTAAATTTCACACATTTTGGGGTCTAAAATTACCTTCATAGCAAATTTAGGTTCTAATAGGGCACTAGAAATGTCATAGATAACAATAAGAGCAATAACCATGCACTTTGAAGGCATTTGTGGTCTGAAAAACAGAACTCAACTATCCCTTTAATGTAGTACCATTCTTTTTTACAAAACGGAAGTGTAAGAAACAGTTTGGAAAATATATGTTGTAATCATTCAAAAATATAAATTCCAGTGCTTGTATAAAGGTGTGTAAGTTTCACCTTCATTATTCAGAATCATAGATGGTACAGGTAAATCTCAGATGCAGCAAAATGGCCTATAAGTTTTTTAAAAAGAAAATGTATAACACTCTCCTAAGAGCTACTGCCGAGTCATCTGAAGTTTATTTTAAAAAATTGTTTTACAGACTTCTTGCTCACGTACAATGTATCAAATGGTTGCTGTTACTCGACAGAAATTTTCCCTGTGAAATGATGCATTTTGAGGAAATTACACAGAAGACTTAATAAGATGCACAACATTGTCATGAAATCTAGCATTTCAAACAAGTGTGACAGTGTGTGTAAGAGAGAAGAAAAAAATTATTGGCCAAATGCACTGTTATTGCAGTGGAAGTAAAAAATCACATTTAATTTTTGAACAAGTTTCAGTTATTTTTGTTGATATTACTTACTGGACAAGGTAAATTGATACTTTTTATAATGCATAACAAGACTCATTAGTACAATGTGTTTTAACCGCATAAATATAGTTCCTTGCTTTATTATTATATCTACATATTTTTTTTAAATGTACATTAGTCTGATGGTCATGCATCCAAAGTACATGTGTGTGTGATTTTACTGCATTACTTTGCTACAGATTTTCAGGGAGTACAGTGTGATGCAGTTTGTAATCCCCCGTAAGTGTAGAGCGTGTTTCACTCAATGTTCACTTTCATGGTAATCACAAATTTATGATGCAACTGTTTCCTTAAATTACTTTCTTTTTTTCTTTTTTTATTGACATACATTTATTCTAAAAGTCTTGATTTCCATGATGTGCCAAAGACTTTAATGCTACAGTAATTTGTTATAGATAATGTTGTTAACCTGCATAATAATATCATTTTGACAGAAACTACAAAGAAACCACTCTGCATTGTTGGTCATGTAGAAAAATGAAATCCCTCCAACTTTTTGTTGTTGAAATTTTCATGTTTCATGCAGGAACTATGCGGGTATATATCGGTTTTATTCAGTTTCTATTGTTATCAGAGCAGCAAAGTTAATCACTATTTATTACTGCCAGAATTATAATGCAGCTGTGTTTCTGTTTTCAGTACTCCACTTTTTTATATATATTTATTTTACATATTTCAAAAGACATGTACTTGTATTCATGTACCAAAGACAAGTTACAGTACAGTATTACCATGAACCATGCACACCAATGGAGTCTCTTATTTTGTACAAAATTAAATAGTTTCATGTTGTTGACTACAAATTTGCACTTTATAGTATTATCTTTTAACAACTATTTGTATCTGACTTGAAGTCAATTGTTGGATGACTGGAATGTACCAAAGTTCTTAGCAGTTCTTAATTTTTGCATGAAATTCATTACGCACCATTGACATGTAGGTGCCATTAGCATATATACCATTCACAATCCACATTGTTCTCCCATAAGTCTACTGTTATCATTCAATGCAACCACTGGCATAACATAACATTCTCTATCTACCATTTATTGTGACATACCATTGGTAAACCATTCACCAACCACCATTGACAAACCATTTTCCATCCACCTTTGGTCTTTTCATTGGTATACCATTCACTGTCCACCATTCGTGTACCATTGGCAGGCCAATGGTGGATGGTGAATGGTAGGCCAATGGTGGATGGTCAATGGTAGACCAATGGTGGATGGTAATGGTAGGCCAATGGTGAATGGTGAATGGTGAATAGTAGGCCAATGGTGAATGGTGAACGGTAGGCCAATGGTGGAGGGTGAATGGTAGGCCAATGGTGGATGGTGAATGGTAGGCCAATGGTGGATGGTCAATGGTAGACCAATGGTGGATGGTCAATGGTAGGCCAATGGTGGATGGCCAATGGTAGGCCAATGGTGGATGGTCAATGGTAGGCCAATGGTGGGTGGTGAATGGTAGGCCAATGGTGAATGGTGAATGGTAGGCCAATGGTGAATGGTGAATGGTATAGGCCAATGGTGAATGGTAGGCCAATGGTGAATGGTGAATGGTAGGCCAATGGTGAATGGTGAATGGTAGGCCAATGGTGAATGGTGAATGGTAGGCCAATGGTGAATGGTGAATGGTAGGCCAATGGTGGAGGGTGAATGGTAGGCCAATGGTGGATGGTAAATCGTAGGCCAATGGTGAATGGTATGTGACTGGTATGTCAATGGTCAATGGTAGATTAATGGTATAAAATTTGCATATTTCATATTCAAATTTCAATGGTGAATGGTATTCCAATGGTGAATGGTAGAATAATTGTAACAAATTTGCATATTTTATATTCAAATTTCAATGTGTCAATGGTACCATTCATCTACCATTGGTGATTATGCAAATGAGCGTCCAAAAAATTATTATTAGGTTGATATGGTTGAATGCAATTTCACTGGTAGATGAATGGTGCCTAATGGTACGTTGCGAGTGTAATCTCAATGGTATCCAAATGGTATCTTCAGTGGTACTTCTGAATGGTATACCATTGGTATACCATTGAACATTTTTTTGTAAGGGAAACAAAGGGTCTTTCAATAATCAAGTCTATTCAAGCCCAATATGGGTAACAACTGGCCTGCATACCCGAGCAGAATCATTTTGTGCTCGACAAAGACACACAGCCTTGGGTAAAGAGGTCCATTATTATTATTTTTTTTAGTTATATTTTTCATTTACAGTATACTATTAAATATCAGGAATATTGGATGCTCTGTTTCAAATACAGTCCAGATTGCCGAGCAATGAATTATCTCATGCTTCTTGTTCAAAAACCATATCTAACTGGTTTTTAAAACGGTATCATTTTAATTTCCATTTCCCAGCATTATTTTGAACTGTCTTGAACTGAAGTTGTTTTCCTTTCTTATATTTCGATACCATTACGTCATCTTTCTATGGGGATATTCAAAGTGCGTGTCCTCCATGCAGACAAGGAGAAAGACCTCCTCAGTACCTTTATGGACAATACATCAACATAATGCGGTCACTGTTGCAATGTCAGGACTGCTATTATTACCTCTTATGTAATCCTCGCAATTGACAAAAATATTCCGTCAATGAAGGGAGGGTCGGGTTTTTTTTTCTTTCTTCAATTCATTAATTGATGCCATGTCAGAAAGAGCTGAATAATTTGTTACGTAACTATTCAAATGGAATAGATCCGTGTTCTGGTCATTATGCTATGTCAGGGCAGTGGCCTATTTTCATATCACTTGAAGTTTAAGTCAGCAGTTTGCAAAATAAATGAAAATAACATAAAACCTCACTATTATATCAGAAATATCAGTAACTGAAAAAAAAACATTTACGGGCAATCTTGACAACATCGGACTGCAAAAGTATGAATAATTATGCATCCCGAAATCGTTAAATCAGTAAATCAACATATTAAAGTCATTAACATGCAGAAAGTGCTATAAGACCAAGAAGCGAACCAGTGAGTAGCAGTGAGGCAAAGTGGTCTTGTGGATAAGACTGATCGCTTCACAACGCAATGTATGTATGTACTCGGGTTCGACTCCCAGCTTTTTCTTTATACCTCATGTTATTTTTTTTCTTTTTTTTCTTTACCCCATAATATTGACGTGTCCATCTCCTTTTTTAAAGGGGACACCCCCCCCCCCTCAACAAAGAAAAAATAGCATGTAATACTCTTTCTTTAACAAGCGACTCTCTGAATTAGTCAGAAAACATCTTTTGCTACATCTACAACAATTAGTGTAAGTATGAAGAATACATGAAGATTAGCAATGTGACACTTTAGTCTAGTGGGTAGGCAATCGTCTGATAACTGGAAGGTATCGGGTTCGACCCCCAGCTGTTGCGTTTTTTTCTTTTGCTACATCTACAACAATAAGTATAAGTATGAAAAAAAAACATGGAGATTAGCAATGTGACACTTTAGTCTAGTGGGTAGGCAATCGCCTGGTAACTGGAAGGTATTGGGTTCGACCCCCAGCTGTTGCGTTTTTTTCTTTTGCTACATCTACAACAATAAGTATAAGTATGAAGAAAAAAAACATGGAGATTAGCAATGTGACACTTTAGTCTAGTGGGTAGGCAATCGCCTGGTAACTGGAAGGTATCGGGTTCGACACCCAGCTGTTGCTTTTTTTTTAATCTTTGAAAAAGAAAAACTGATGTCAAACCCATTTTGATCTCACTCAAAGTCCATATTTATTGCTATTCTCTTAATTGATCTATACAATGAGCTTGCAATTAACTTGTAAGCAAGGTAAAGTATTATATTTACGAAGTACAAGAAGGACAGGAATCCTGTTTTATCTATTTATCAAACATTATTACATTCAATACTTTTTCAGTCCCAATGAGAGAGAGAGAGAGAGAGAAAGAGAAAGAGAGCCAGAAAGAGACAAGTGAAGAGAACCCAATACACCTCATCAGTGTAATAAAGTCTGATGATCTTAATCTACATACTTACTTCAAATATTTTGCCGGGCAGATATTATTATTTATAAAAACAAACCAATTTTGGAGTTTTATAATAAATATTATTGTTGTTGTTGTTGTTGTTGATGTAAAACAATGAGAAAATAGGGACCTTTTGCGGGGGGGGGGGGAGCAATGTAGAAAAAAACCACAGGGGAGCCTTGGGCTTTTTATTTGGGGGGGGTGGGTATCGGCGCGGATTCAGGATTTCTTAGGGGGGCCCAAACTTGAAATCAATTTGAAATTTAATGTGCTGAAATAAAAAAAAAAATCGTGCCGGCCGATATTTCACTCAGTGGTAGAGGGGGAAGGGGGAGGGGGGGGGGGTGGGGGGGGGGGGGGGGGGGTAGAGAGCACTATTTTTTTGTTTGGCCCTCGAAAATTTGAAAAATCACCCCCCCCCCCCCCCCACATTAATCGCCAGGGGGGTCCCATCTTGACAGCTAGCTGGCAATCGACAGCTAGCTGGCAATCCCAAAGCCATGTCCATTTAAAAACTGCATTCAAGAGCCTCTTATTGCTAGGTTTACAACGTTGTTTTACATTTGCAATTATAATTTCCTAGCTTTATTCACTCTCTACAGTCCCGTACTATCCCTTTTTCAGTCTGTAAACAACTTTGCAACACGAAAACAATGATGAACAGGGTTTTACTTCTCGTATAAATTTATTAGAAGCGCCCTATGTCATTTTGCACGAAGTGATACAAAGGGCCTTTCAAATTTAAGTCTATTGAAAGCATTCCCCCACCTAGCCTGTATGACCGAGCAGAATCATTTAGTGCTCAACAATAAAAATCCACAGTCTTGGCTAAAGAGGTCCATTATTTGTTTGTTTATTTAGTTATTTTATTTAATTGACATTGTACAGTACTATTAAATATCAGGTATATTGGATGCTCTGTTTTAAATACAGTCAAGATTGCCGAGCAATGAATTACATCCTGCTTCTTGTCCTCAAACCATATCTTTCTGGTTTTTAAAACGGTATCATTTGAATTTCCATTTCCAAGCATTATTTTGAACTGTCCCGAAATTGTTTTCCTTTCTTTAAATGAGACTACAGCCCCAGTCTAAAGTGCTTGTCCTCCCAGACAAGGACAAAGAGCCTCTTCGGTAGGTTTAGGGACAATGCATCAAAATAACGCGGTCATTGTTGCAATGTCAGGAATGCTATTATTACCACCTCTTTGGTAATCCTCGCATTTGACCAAACAAAAGTCACTCAATGAAGGGAGGGTCAGGTTTGTTTTCAATTCACTAATATTATTGATGCCATGTCAGAAAGAGCTGAGTAGTTTGTTACGTAACTATTCAAAAATTGCAGGTGCAAGCTATTGAAAACAGAATCGAATAGCCAAGCTTCCCTATTCATTGGTGCCCTGTTATAGAATTCGTAGCATATACTGAATTGAATAGACCCGTGTTCTATTCATTATACTATGTGAGGGCAGTGGCCTCTTGTCATATCACTTTAAGTTTAAGTCAGCAGTTTGCAAATTAAATGAAATAAACATAAAACCTCACTATTATATCAGTAATATCAGTAACTGAAAGAAAAAAAATACGGGCAATCTTGACAACATCGGACTACAAAAATGATGATAATAATGCATCCCGAAAGCGTCAAATCAGTAAATCGGCTCATTTTGTAAAGTCATTAGCATGCAGAAAGTGTTAACAACAAAAAGCGAACCAGTTATCACGGTGAGGCAAAATGGTCTTGTGGATAAAAGTGATCGCTTCACAATGCAATGTACTCGGTTCGAGTCTCAGTTTCTCCTTTATATAAACCCATGTTATTTTTTTTCTTCACTCTATAATATTGACTTGTCATCTCTTTTTTAAAGGGGACACCCCCCCCCCCTCAACAAAGAAAAAATAGCATGTAATACTCTTTCTTTAACAAGCGACTCTCTGAATTAGTCAGAAAACATCTTTTGCTACATCTACAACAATTAGTGTAAGTATGAAGAATACATGAAGATTAGCAATGTGACACTTTAGTCTAGTGGGTAGGCAATCGTCTGATAACTGGAAGGTATCGGGTTCGACCCCCAGCTGTTGCGTTTTTTTCTTTTGCTACATCTACAACAATAAGTATAAGTATGAAAAAAAAACATGGAGATTAGCAATGTGACACTTTAGTCTAGTGGGTAGGCAATCGCCTGGTAACTGGAAGGTATTGGGTTCGACCCCCAGCTGTTGCGTTTTTTTCTTTTGCTACATCTACAACAATAAGTATAAGTATGAAGAAAAAAAACATGGAGATTAGCAATGTGACACTTTAGTCTAGTGGGTAGGCAATCGCCTGGTAACTGGAAGGTATCGGGTTCGACACCCAGCTGTTGCTTTTTTTTTAATCTTTGAAAAAGAAAAACTGATGTCAAACCCATTTTGATCTCACTCAAAGTCCATATTTATTGCTATTCTCTTAATTGATCTATACAATGAGCTTGCAATTAACTTGTAAGCAAGGTAAAGTATTATATTTACGAAGTACAAGAAGGACAGGAATCCTGTTTTATCTATTTATCAAACATTATTACATTCAATACTTTTTCAGTCCCAATGAGAGAGAGAGAGAGAGAGAGAGAGAAAGTGAAAGAGAGCCAGAAAGAGACAAGTGAAGAGAACCCAATACACCTCATCAGTGTAATAAAGTCTGATGATCTTAATCTACATACTTACTTCAAATATTTTGCCGGGCAGATATTATTATTTATAAAAACAAACCAATTTTGGAGTTTTATAATAAATATTATTGTTGTTGTTGTTGTTGATGTAAAACAATGAGAAAATAGGGACCTTTTGCGGGGGGGGGGGGGAGCAATGTAGAAAAAAACTACAGGGGAGCCTTGGGATTTTTATTTTGGGGGGGGGGGGGTGGGTATCGGCGCGGATTAAGGATTTCTTAGGGGGGCCCAAACTTGAAATCAATTTGAAATTTAATGTGCTGAAATAAAAAAAAATCGTGCCGGCCGATATTTCACTCAGTGGTAGAGGGGGAAGGGGGGGGGGGGGGGGGGGGGGTAGAGAGCACTATTTTTTGTTTGGCCCTCGAAAATTTGAAAAATCACCCCCCCCCCCCCCCCACATTAATCGCCAGGGGGGTCCCATCTTTCGACAGCTAGCTGGCAATCGACAGCTAGCTGGCAATCGACAGCTAGCTGGCAATCGACAGCTAGCTGGCAATCGACAGCTAGCTGGCAATCGACAGCTAGCTAGCTGGCAATCGACAGCTAGCTGGCAATCGACAGCGTAGCCTGGCGGCGGTAGCGGGTAGCCCCAAAGCCATGTCCATTTAAAAACTGCATTCAAGAGCCTCTTATTGCTAGGTTTACAACGTTGTTTTACATTTGCAATTATAATTTCCTAGCTTTATTCACTCTCTACAGTCCCGTACTATCCCTTTTTCAGTCTGTAAACAACTTTGCAACACGAAAACAATGATGAACAGGGTTTTACTTCTCGTATAAATTTATTAGAAGCGCCCTATGTCATTTTGCACGAAGTGATACAAAGGGCCTTTCAAATTTAAGTCTATTGAAAGCATTCCCCCACCTAGCCTGTATGACCGAGCAGAATCATTTAGTGCTCAACAATAAAAATCCACAGTCTTGGCTAAAGAGGTCCATTATTTGTTTGTTTATTTAGTTATTTTATTTAATTGACATTGTACAGTACTATTAAATATCAGGTATATTGGATGCTCTGTTTTAAATACAGTCAAGATTGCCGAGCAATGAATTACATCCTGCTTCTTGTCCTCAAACCATATCTTTCTGGTTTTTAAAACGGTATCATTTGAATTTCCATTTCCAAGCATTATTTTGAACTGTCCCGAAATTGTTTTCCTTTCTTTAAATGAGACTACAGCCCCAGTCTAAAGTGCTTGTCCTCCCAGACAAGGACAAAGAGCTTCTACATAATAGACTACGCTATTTGATACGAATATCATTTGTTGTATTTCGATACCATTACGTCATCTTTCATACGCCTTCCCGGCATGCACCTCGAGCATTCCATACGTTTCTGTAGATCAATGCAATGCGCATAATATATAGATAGCAATGTACCATACTTGGAACACAAGCCACCTCCAATCTCATCATATTGTAGTTGACGCGAATTAGGCTCCTTCTCATTTCATTTCTCTTGGAGCTTCTGATACCGATCATGTCGATTGATGATGTTTGATTATTTTAAGCACATCTGCTCCTACTTCCACCAAGTTTTGGTTATATAGCAGGTTTATGTTTAGGAATGTCTATCGACGTGAAAAGCTGAAGAGAGAGAGAGAGGGGGGGGGGGGGGGGGGGGGGGGGGGGGGGGGCGAATTAGAGCGCGAGAGGGTTATAACCAGGGGCGTAAATCCCGGGGGGATGGGGGGATGCATCCCCCCTGGCTTGAAGTAGGGGGGATGGACTGTACAATCACCCCCCTGATATTACCAAAAAAGAGAGACAAAAAAGGAAGAAGAAGAAGAAGAAAAAAATGTGATTGTTTCATATTCAGCATAATGCATGAGAAATGTGTTATTTTTGTTTATGTATGTATAACTGTATAGCCTACACGTATACAGTATGTCACGCCCGCTGGGATCACTCAATGTGACTTCCGGACCGCATGACCGTTACCAAAATCGCGGAAAAAGGGGTCAATTTCAAGCAATGTCTGCGGAAAAAATATTCCTCGAAATAAAGAAAACAGGGGTGCACAGGTGTTCCCGAAATTGATAAATAGGGGTCAGGAAAAGGGAAAAGAGAAAACCGGGAAGAAAAATTCTCGGAGCCGAGTCTTGTCCTTGAAATATGGTAAAATAGGGGTAAATTTGCGAAAGTGTCCTTACAATCTTATAAATAGGGGCATTCCAAAGTACGATTTTGTCCTTTTTCTGACGTAAAAAAGGGGGTTAAATTTCACAAAATGTCCATGAAATTGACCGCTAAAGGGGGTTATATGCATTGGTGGTAACGGTCATACGTGTCACTCTTTGCAGGGGAGTGACCCCACCGGGATGTCACGATCATAAGGAGTAGTTGCGCGACGTGCGCGAACAAGCACTTCCTAAACTTCAGAATAATTATTCGTTATTTTGCAAGGTATTATTATAGCCCAGACGTAAAGTGCGCCATCGCGCGAGCGCTTAAAAGTGCAATCATGAACAGTAGATGCCCGGCTCCCCCCCCCCCCACACATTCAGTGTTCTTGAGGGTGCGTGTATGCTCGTTCCCTCCCTTTGAAAGCACCCCTCTATCCCAGGACTGCCAACATTTCTGGATCCCCCTTTCGCCGGCTTTTCGCTGGCTTTTCCAGCCTCGAAAACTTAAGGGACTAGGGGATGATAATTATTTAAGGACTGCAATGCATGTGATGTTTGTGTAGGTCCATGAATTAATTAATTTGTTTTTTTATATTGAATGAATTGAATTGAATTCAGATAAATAGGGCTTATTAAGAGTCGAAAACGGTGCAACGAATTGTCTTCTTTCTATAATAATTAAATCAAACGTCTAAGCTTTTCGCGCTTCGCGCGGGAAGGGGAAACTGAATTCAGCCGAGAATTAAGAGTCGAGAACAGTACACCCAATCGTTTGCTTTCTCTAATAATTTATGGAAACGTCAAGGCTTCCGCGCTTCGCAATAGGGGGAAACTGAATTCAGATAAATAGGGCTTATTAACAGTCGAAAACGGTACAACGAATCGTCTGCTTTCTCTAATAATTCAATGAAACGTCAAAACTTCCGCGCTTTGCGCGGGAGGGGTAAACCGAAATAGCTCACGCTTGCCAGCTAAAGAAATTAGCCAAATTTGTTAGAATCATTATGTCATATTTTTCAAGAGATTCAAAGGTAGATGGTAATACTGTAAATGATAGCTCACAAATAAGCAATGTTGATAGGCACACTCGTAGCGGTGGGAGGGTGAATTGCCCAGTTCGCCTTGATTTGTAAATATGTTTATTTGTTCATTATTATCACATGTTTATCATTGTTCATATTATCACATGTCTATTATTGTTCATATTATCACATGTTTATTATTGTTCATATTATCACATGTTTGTCTTTGTTTATATTATCTTATTATGTTTATCAATTTTCATGTTATCACATGTTTATCATTGTTATACTAATGTTGTAAATATGTTTGTACTCTTATACCCTGAGAGGGGTCGATAGAGTCAATAAAATCTTACAGATCTTACAATAGCTATATGTGTTTCTTCCCCCTTTGGCTGGTTTAGAGAGGAAATCACAGGCGCGGATCCAGGGAGGGGGAGGGGGGGGGGTGGGGGGGGGCGAGGAGGAGGCGAGTTGGCTCAGTCGGTAAAGCGTCTGCCTGTCGAACCAAAGATCCCGGGTTCGACTCCCACCCAGGCGGATGACTGAAGCCTGCGTTCCCTTGTTCATAGATGCAGATTATGAGTGGAAAACACTCCGTCCCTCGGATAGGACGTTAAACGAAGGCCCCGTGTACAGGAGAGTCACCAGCCATTGCCCCCCCTTCCCCGCCACAAAAAAAGAGTAAAGGAAGGGAAAGGGAAATACAATAAAGAGGACGGAAGAAAAGAAGAGAAAATCAGTTGCAATTCGTATTGCTTCTTCTATCATCATTGTACAACAGTATCATTGTAAAGATTTGTTTCCTTTACATCTCAGCTATTTTCTTTTAAACCGCTTAGAGGCAATTTGCAATTTGCGGTATATAAATATCTTATTATCATTATTATCATTATTATTATTATTGTATGTATATAATATACTTATTTATTCCTGTTTGATAACAATAATATAATATAAACTCATAACAGCAACCGGGTGTCCGGAGAAAATATATAAAGAAATATAAGTATATTGTATATATAGTATTGTACACTGTTGGTCATAATGGTGGAATATTTATTTGAAGGAGGCACTTTTTTTTTGGTCCAATTTTTCAGGAAATATTTTGCGCCAACTCAGTCAGCCGGTGAATAAGGGGGGGGGGGGGGGGGGTAAGACCGCTATTTTTTTTTTCTCACCTAATTCGTGAGATTTTTTTTAAAAATTCTTTTTTTGTTGACCCGTCAGCCCCTCCCCCGTAGATCCGCACCTGCAGAGGATCCAGACGGCGTCAAGGGGGGGGGGGGGGGTAGCCAAATCTTAATACAAAATTTAGTGCCGACTCAGCCGGCCGGCGAATAAGCGGGGGGGGGGGGCCGCTTTTGTTTTTTGTTTTATAAAGGTTAACTTTACGTTATTATCCTATTTTTTTTCGTTTTTTTTTTGGGGGGGGGGGGGCTAGGGGGGGGGGGCCCGGGCCGGAATAATCGCTACGTGGATCCGCCCCTGCATATGAATCAATTTACAATGCAATGTAACAAATCAATATTCTGTTTGGAAACATATCATAATATTTACAATATTGTAACAAATCAATATTCTGTTTGTAAAGATGATTTAATTGAATTAACAATGCAGTGTTATAAAGGGGTAAGTGTGGATGTCTTTCCAGGGGAAATTAGTGCCGGGCTGGGATTTGAACCCTAAACCTTGTAATGAGGTTCAGGTGAATGTACCACTCTACCATGACACCTCCAAATTTTTAATTAAAAATGTCATCTTTTTTTTACACCGAGGTAAAAATCGGTATTTGTGCAGTAACCTTCAACGTCTTTTATTGAACAATAATCTTGAATAAGTTATAACAATTTACGCTGAAAAGTTTGACTTTTTATGTTAATTCCTTTGTTGGTGTAAGTGTATTTGATTTAGTCGACAAAAAGGTTAGAGCGCCATCTTCGGCGACAGACTTTTATAGACAGAGTTTCAAAGTCAAACAATGATCAGTGAAGAACAATGAGAAATCGATGATTAATTGCAACATATTCTTAGCTGCAGACAAGTTAATTGACTAAAAGGAGGCAAGAAGGTCAGTACTTAAGCTTGCAGTGTTTCAGTTGTGGGAAATATGTGTATAATTATGATATTTATGCCATAACTTTGAGGCAGGTGCCCATGTATAAGAATTTATGTTGATGAATCTGTGTATAAGAACTTAAGTTGTATTAATTGAAAGAAGTGTGAAGACTATTCAGGAAACACAAAGAAATAGTAAGGTTAAGTAAATGGCAAGGTTTGGTATAATGCCTATGGGTCACGCCCAAATTTGTATTAAGAAACCTGTAATTATTACATGGTTAAGGAACCTGTAATTATTATTGCATTTTAATTGTTGCCCATTTTTTGTTGTTTGTTTTCTCACAGTTTTCACGGAGTGAAAAGAACGGTGTTGAACGAAAGGAGTCAAAGAAATGAAGCTACGCTCCTACCAAAAAAATAAAAGAAACACTCCCGTAAAAATCTTGTTTACTTGTCGTAATTGATTGGCTGCAGTTACAGTGAAAACTTCTGGCTCTAAGATTGGTTACTGTTCACTGTCGACAAGATGCCAGAGGAAGAAGAGGCTAAGCGAACGAGATCCGACCCGAAGCCAACCGAACTTGGACTCCAGCACCAAAACGACCAACGTGAACTGGAGTTTCGTTATTCATTAAGAGGTTGGCGTCAAGCGGCCAATAAGTTGAGAGCTGCTTTAAGTGATGAAGAACTCGTATTGGTTATCAAGCAACAGAGAGATGAAGTCCAAGCTGCTATGGACAAGGCAACGGTAGTTCAGGATTCTCTCAGCAAGATTAAGGTGTCCTTAAAATTGCATGATGACAGCTTCGACAAGATTGAAGAGGTGGAGGAGCAGCATGCAGAGCTGATGAAACAAACCCACGAAAGAGTGAAGGTTCTACAAGGAGGCTCTGTAACCCAATCGACGTCATCCAGACACTCCTCTAAACCTTCTCCAAAACGACAGAATGATTGTGAAGAGTGGGTCAACGCCGAACCAAAAGATGACCCACCTACGATGGAGAAGATTAACCCAAGAGCTCAGGACATTGAAACGGGAAACTCGTTAGCAGCGAGTTTAGTGGACCAGATGAGGATAAGTCACCTGCCCCCTCCAGAGCCCACTCAGTTCGATGGAAGTCCCCTCCAATATCCAACGTGGAAAAGAAGCTACGACCTCCTAATAGAAAGAAGAGAGATAAACGCAGCAGATAAGTTCTATTATCTTCTGAAGTACATAAAGGGCCAACCCTTGCAACTGGTACAAGGATACGCATTGCTAGGTGATACCAACTCTTATGCTGCAGCGAAGATGGCCCTAGAAAGGAGGTACGGAGATCCCTTTGTCCTATCTAACGCCTACAGGGATAAATTGGACTCTTGGCCCAGAATCAGCAACAGAGATGGCCAAGGTCTTCGAATGCTGTCTGACTTTGTGAAACAGTGCTGTACAGCAATGACAACCATCGGAAATCTGGCTCAATTGAATGATGAGAGGGAAAATAGGAAGATCTTGGCTAAACTCCCAGACCACCTGATTGTGAGTTGGGGTAGGAAAGTTGCTCATTGGAAGAAAACTCATGGAAATTTCCCATCATTTCATGAGTTCAGTGACTTCATTGAGGAGGAGGCCAATATCGCATGCGACCCAATTACCTCTTTGTATAGTGTAAAGGAGCTGAAGGTAGACAAGCAGCGGACGATTCCGGGCGCAACATCCATGTATGCCTCGACAGATCAACGCCCTCAGCATCCAAGAAAGGGAAAGAAGCAGGAGTATGTATGTGTGCTCTGTAAGGAAAACCACCAACTAGGAGTTTGTAAAAGGTTCCTTTCAATGACTTTGAAGGAGCGAAAGACCTACGTACGAGACAATGGACTGTGTTATGGTTGTCTCATAAGAGGACACACATCAAGAGAATGCAGAAGGAGAGACACATGCAGTGTCTGCAAACGGCGACATCCCACTTCTCTTCATGAAGACTGGAATCGGAGTAATCAAGTACAAGAGAGAGATGATGTGAGAATGGAGATCCAATCGTCTGATCATGAGAGTTCTAACGCAACAGAAGAACTCCGGTCATCGAGTTCTCACACAACAGTAAACCACATGACCTTGAAGAAACAGGCTGTAAAGTGTTCAGCAGTTGTTCCAGTCTGGATATCACAGAAGGGCAGATTTGATGAAAGGCTGATATATGCATTATTGGATACTCAGTCGGACACCACATTCTTGCTGGAATCTACCAAGGAAGCCATGAATCTACAAGGTTCAAAGGTGAATCTTCTTCTTTCTACTATGTCCAAGAAGGATGAGAGGATCCCTAGTGAGAAAATTCAAGGACTCACGGTTCGTGCTCACAACAGTATGAAGACGATTGATCTCCCTGCAGTCTATACACGAGACATCATGCCCGCAAATAGGGAGTATATTCCAGTGCCTGAAGTGGCTATGTCCTTTCCTCACCTGACTGAAATTGCAGAGGAACTGCTACCACTACAAGACTGTGAGGTAGGATTGCTGATCGGATATGATTGTGCACGTGCTCTAATTCCTCGCAGCATAATTCTTTCTCCTGACGATGATGATGGACCCTTTGGGATGAAGACAGATCTAGGTTGGTGTGTTGTGGGTATATCAAGTCAGAAGGAGTTTGCTGTCAGCCCCGAAGACAGAATAGGGTTCAGTCATCGATTGATCACCTGTGAGATACTCCCTGAGCTGACTGAAAGCAAAACTGCAACCAAGGAAAAGGTGATGTTCTCACACAACGTCACCATCAAGGAAGAGATAAGTCCTTCATCGGTGCTGAGGATAATGGAAGCAGACTTCTCGGACCTAAGAGACAACAGCGAACCTTCCTCACATAATGATGTTAGATTCATGAACATCATGAAGAATAATGTTCGCTTAACAGAAGACGGACATTACGAAACTCCACTTCCCTTCAAGGAAAAGGAACCAGATCTGCCAAACAACAGGTATATGGCAGACAAGAGACTACAACATCTCAAACGAAAGTTTGAAAGAGATTCAAACTACCACCGTAGATACACAGAGAAGATGGAAGCACTCTTAGAGAAAGGGTACGCAGAGTTAGCACCAGAAATCAAGACAGCTGATAGTCCAGTCTGGTATATTCCCCACCACGGTGTTATACAGCCCAACAAACTTCGGGTCGTATACGACTGCAGTGCTCAGTACAAGGGGGAATCCCTTGACGATTATCTTCTCACTGGACCAGACCTGACAAATGCTCTCGTAGGCGTACTCTGCAGATTCAGGAGAGACGAGATTGCATTCAGTTGCGACATAAAGGAAATGTTTCACCAATTCAAGGTGAGAGAAGACCCCCGTGACTACTTGAGATATTTGTGGTGGAAAGACGGAGATATTCTTCGAGAACCCATCGAGCTGCGTATGACTGTCCATTTGTTTGGCGCATCTTCCTCCCCAGGCTGCTCCAATTTTTGCTTGAAGCAGACAGCTACTGATCACGCAGACGAATTTGGAAATGACGTGAAGGACTTCATTCATCGGGATTTCTATGTGGACGATGGATTGAAATCCGTTCCTTCTACAAAGGACGATATCGACCTAGTTTCGAGAACAAGACAACTGTGTAAGAAAAGTGGACCGCATCTACACAAGTTCATATCTAACAGCAGAGAAGTAATGGAATCTGTTCCGGAGCCTGATAGAGCGAAGGGAGTCTCCAAGACGGATCTTATGGGAGTTGATTCACCCATGGAAAAGGCTCTGGGAGTTCTATGGTGTGTTGAGTCCGACACACTTAAGTTCAGGCTCACTCTACATGACAAACCCCTGACGAGAAGAGGAGTCTTAGCCACAGTTATGTCAATCTACGATCCATTGGGTCTGCTGGCGCCAGTTGTACTGCGAGGAAAACAGATCTTGCAAGAACTATGCAGGAAAGCAGTAGACTGGGATGATCAACTGCCTGATGAACAGAGAAGCAGCTGGGAGAAATGGAGAGCTAATTTGCATAATCTGGACTCAATCTCCATACAAAGATGCTACAAGCCTGCACATTTCGGAGAAGTAAAGACAACGCAACTTCATCACTTTTCTGATGCCAGTACTACTGGTTATGGCGAGTGCACATATCTAAGGCTGACTAATGATGAAGGAAAGGTGCATTGTACACTCCTGATGGGGAAGGCCAGAGTTGTACCTCTCAAACCAATCACTGCACCACGTCTGGAGCTGACAGCTGCAGTTGTTTCAGTTAGAGTCAGTGCATTTCTTCAGAGAGAGTTTGTACCCTCAGACACTGAAGAGTTCTATTGGACGGACAGCAATGTAGTAATGGGCTACGTTAGTAACGACTCGAAGCGCTTTCATGTCTTTGTTGCCAACCGTGTGCATCAGATTAGACAACACTCTTCCCCCTCACAATGGAGACATGTGGGTACACAGGATAACCCAGCTGATATTGCTTCTCGAGGAGCTACAGTCAACCAACTCCTGTCTTCCTCTTGGTTTACTGGCCCAAAGTTCCTGTGGGAGAGCAACGCAGAGAAGTTCATTCAAGGTGATAAGTTTGATGTGAAGTTGGATGATCCAGAAGTGAAGAAAGCTCATGCAAACGTTGTACATGGTCACTCTAAGCCTTGTACCTTTGGGATCGATCGTTTGGACAGATTTTCCTCTTGGCACAGAGCTAAAAGGGCAGTAGCAAACTGCATGAGACTGAAGGCGCATTTGAGAAGGGGATGTCGAGAGCGAGGTCTGAGCAAGTCATCCACCACTGGAAAGACTTCATTCCATGGTGAGCTACAGAAGCTTACTACAAAGGAACTCAACAAGGCACAATGTGAAATCCTGAAGACCGTACAGAGAGATGCATTCAGTAATGAACTGACAGCTATACAGAACCAGTCTGGTAAAGGTAGTGAGATGAATGCAAACAAGAGACACAGGCGTAAGCAGCAAGGGTATAGTCGCTTTCATCGTCTTGACCCTTTCAACGACGCTGATGGGATACTGAGAGTAGGTGGACGCCTAAGTTGTGCTGAAGGTTCCTATGAAAGTAAGCATCCAGCTATTCTACCTCAGGACCACCATATTACAGAGTTGATAATACGACATTGTCACATTCAGACAGCTCACCAGGGACGAGGTATGACCATCAACCAACTGAGGTCCAGCGGCTTCTGGGTCTTATCTGGGAGCTCAACATTCTCTAGACTCATAAGGAAGTGTGTCACATGTCGTAGGCTACGTGGCGAATCTCAATGGCAGAAGATATCAAACCTGCCTAAGGACAGAGTTGAGCCTACACCACCCTTCACATACAGCTGTATGGACGTGTTTGGTCCATGGGTAATCAAAGAAGGCCGAAAGGAACTGAAAAGGTACGACCTCCTCTTCAGTTGTATGGCTTCTAGGGCTGTGCACATTGAGACACTAAATTCGATGACAACCGACTCTTTCATTAACGCTCTTCGACGATTCCTATCCATTAGAGGTCCTGTGCGCCAGCTTCGTTCAGATAGAGGCACTAACTTCATCGGGGCTGAAGCTGAGCTAAGAGAAGGTAGTAATACACACCAGGACAAGATTCAGGAATTTCTTCTGAGGAACGACTGTGATTATATTCACTTCAAATTCAATGTCCCTTCGGCTAGTCACATGGGAGGTGTATGGGAAAGACAAATACGCAGTATACGTCGTGTGCTAGAAACATTGCTGTATGAAGCTGGACAGCAGCTTGATGATGAGTCCCTGCGCACCCTCATGAACGAAGCAGCAGCTATCGTAAATAGCAGACCTCTGACTGTCGACAATTTGAATGACCCTACACATCCTGAGCCCCTGACACCGAATCATCTTCTGACAATGAAAACCAACGTGCTGTTGCCGCCTCCAGGACACTTCCAACGAGAGGACTTGTACTCTAGAAAAAAAAGATGGAGGAGAGTTCAGCATCTCGCTAACGAATTCTGGAAGCGTTGGAAGCGAGAGTTTCTCCAGAGTCTTCAATCACGTCAGAAATGGACTTGCCCACAGCGTGAAGCCCGTATAGGTGATGTTGTAATAATGAAAGACGACAATCCAAGAAACCAATGGACGCTAGCCAGAGTAGTTGATGTTTACCCATCCTCGGACAATCATGTGCGTAAGGTTAAATTGGTGATGGGTGACCCCAAGATAAACAGTCGCGGGAAGCGAATCTTCCAACAACGTTATTTCGAACGACCAATACATAAGCTTATCTTGTTAGTCGCGCATGAAGACCAGGGGAAATTCCCTGACAAGGAGCCACAAGGCTAGGGGGTTGAACTTGGATAACAAGGAGCCAAGGGGTCTGAATTAAGACTAATTTTTGTTATTATTTGATATTGTTTATTGTGTCTGAACTTGAAAATAATTTGAATTTTCGCAGACATTGTGTTTGATAAATGTGATTTCAACCAAAATTCTATAAAGTCTGAAAGGGAGAATACCCTCAATTTTCTAAATGCCACTTTGTTTTATGTATATGTATTCTGGTTTGATCATAATGCTAGAGTCTGGATGTAAGACTAAATTGAAATGTTTAAGGTTAAACATGCTTTATTTTTTGAAAAGGTCAACTTGGAATATAAAACTATTCCCTCGTTAGTAAAGGTATATCTGTGTCTGAGATGAAAACTACATCTAAGAGTCAAGTGAGACTATATTTAAGATTATTCATTTCAGTGTAAACTTACTAGGGTCTGAAGTCAGACTTGTAACCTTGTGACATTTCATTTGTTTGCAAAATGAATTGTAGACATAAGGTTGATGCCCATTAAATCATATCTATGTGTAAGGAGTTAATGTTATTTAACAAAAATTATACTTGCATAAAATAATTTTTAAGATTAAGGGCTGAGACTAATTTGAAACAAAATTTGAAGTCATGTATTACTATACAATACATGGATGGTGTTTTGGTTACAGAGTCAAATTTATGCATTAGTTTAGATTCTTGATCTCTGAACGTCTGTTATAGAAGGATTAGAATTGAACATTATAAGTTGTAAAACCAGTTAAACTTATAGATTGAAGCTAGTGAGTACAGCTAGATGCATTACATTTACTTCTAGATGTGCTTTGAATACATACAAAGTTAGAAATGTTAGTTCTGTAGAACACGTAAGAATTATCGCAGGTATGTCAAATAGTTTATTATGGTAAATTAGTTGTACTAATTTAAAGGAGCCATGTAAGTGTATTTGATTTAGTCGACAAAAAGGTTAGAGCGCCATCTTCGGCGACAGACTTTTATAGACAGAGTTTCAAAGTCAAACAATGATCAATGAAGAACAATGAGAAATCGATGATTAATTGCAACATATTCTTAGCTGCAGACAAGTTAATTGACTAAAAGGAGGCAAGAAGGTCAGTACTTAAGCTTGCAGTGTTTCAGTTGTGGGAAATATGTGTATAATTATGATATTTATGCCATAACTTTGAGGCAGGTGCCCATGTATAAGAATTTATGTTGATGAATCTGTGTATAAGAACTTAAGTTGTATTAATTGAAAGAAGTGTGAAGACTATTCAGGAAACACAAAGAAATAGTAAGGTTAAGTAAATGGCAAGGTTTGGTATAATGCCTATGGGTCACGCCCAAATTTGTATTAAGAAACCTGTAATTATTACATGGATAAGGAACCTGTAATTATTATTGCATTTTAATTGATGCCCATTTTTTGTTGTTTGTTTTCTCACAGTTTTCACGGAGTGAAAAGAACGGTGTTGAACGAAAGGAGTCAAAGAAATGAAGCTACGCTCCTACCAAAAAATAAAAGAAACACTCCCGTAAAAACCTTGTTTACTTGTCGTAATTGATTGGCTGCAGTTACAGTTGGTATGCATGGTCATTCTATTGGCAGGCATTAATGGTTGATCCGTGCAAATAAACTTCACAATTGTCATTCCCTTCACAATCATAATAACTACAACCTGAATAACAATGTTTTATTCATAAAACTGAAAAATAAGAACCAAACTCTTTAAAGAGTTTTGAGGAGGCGAGTTGGCTCAGTCGGTAAAGCGTCTGCCTGTCGAACCAAAGATCCCGGGTTCGACTCCCACCGAGGCGGATGACTGAAGTCTGCGTTGTGTGCTAACGTGCCCCTTCCCTTGTTCATAGACGCAGGTTATGTCAAGTGGTTAACATTCCGTCCCTCGGATAGGACGTTAAATGGAGGCCCCGTGTACAGGAGAGTCACCACCCTTGCACGTTAAGAACCCATTGCACTTTTCGTATAAGAGTAGGGGGAAACCTCGGTGTAATGGTCCACCTGCACACCCCAATCAGGCCGAGTATACGGCATCTGCAAGAATCTTCAGTATTGAAGGAGGCAGATTATCTTGAAGAAGAAGAAGAAAGAAAACAATGTAATATTCCTTTTTAGTTGGTAAAATCTAATCGAAAAATATAAGTAATATACAATTACACACGTAACTACAAGATACTAATTTAATCGTTTTGTTCAAATGTAAGAAAAAATTTAACGGAAATAAGCAAACAAATGGTAAACAAAATTCGAGTCACTCTTGAGCACTCTGACCTTGTAAATATTTATTTGCAATGACTCATGTATAAATTCCTAACTCCACTGTTTGTATTATTAGGTGGTAAATTTGACACAATTTGATAAAGATTTGAGATCTAAATATATAGGTTCGGCTAAATTACGTGAAGTTTTGCATGTTAGAGTAATCTATGCCATCAAATAACCTGGGTTACTAAACATATTCAAATTTTATGCATATTTGTCAACAAAGGTTGCTTCATGGAAGCTTGCCCGACATAGCGACAAGTGAAATACAGGATTCCGAGTACTGTAGTTTATTCATCAATGAAAGTCAATGGAATAACTCGTCACTAAGTTTCCAGGAAAACATCCATAAATTGGAATATGTTAGTAAACCTGTCTATTGTTGTAGGCCTCTATTGTTTCTGCTGATGAGCAGTCTTGACAACCCAACAAATTAATGTGGCAATTACATATAGCATCCATGGCAAATAGTATTTGCCATGGATGCTATATGCCAAATACAACGAAATGAGTGATTACTAGCTTTGCTACAATAACCAGACCAATGTGCACAGAAACATTTATAATGTTCGTGTAGCGGGTTTTGACAAAATAATGATTACAAACGTATATCATTTAGAAGAGAAAATGATGCATGATTCTGATAGCTTTGAGAAGACTTACACCATGTCAGAAAAGAACACCTCGGAAATATCATCCTCATGATTATGCAAGTTCACTTCTCACATTTCTCAAGCATGAATACAGAAATTACATCTCTCAGATCTCATCTAAATACTGGTGTCATCATTCGTATCCATTCTTTGTTTAAAAATAATATTTCAGAAAATGAATTCCATCCGGAAACACGATTTTTAATGTTCCTTCGCTTAATGATGACTTATCAGTCACTGCGATTGCTTATGATTTTATTCTCAAACTTTGGATTATAAGCAACGTGTTGATTTCCTACTTACAATGACACACCAAAAAGATTCATGATAAAAAATCCTACAACATCATCCTTATGATGATTTTTACAATTATCAAATGCTGTGCTTAAAAGGAAAACTGCTTATTAGCGACAAAAGAAAAGTAACACAGAAACGCACGACTTGCAGAACTTTTATCTTGATGCAATGTGATGTGGAGAAGAAAATTATAACTCATGAAGTTTTTTTAATGTATTAATGTAAATCTATTTATTCATGATAATGGCAGAATTATCAGTACCGTAAATGTCAGAGGTCGAGTTTAAAACGAAAGCTAAAAAAAAAAGGGCATTATAATGAGAAACTGACATCTAATCAATGAACAAGATGAACAGAACGGTTAAACCTAAACAGTAATGAAAAAGACATGAAAATGACAAAAAGTAGCAACAAATATCTTAAATAGACACATAAACACATGAATCATGAACACAAGGCATTCGTTACAAAACGCTACGACCGTGTAAATGTTACTTGATACTGAGAAAACTTTGTATACATTGTACGCACAAATTTGTCCCATGAAAGAATAACTTAAAGTAGCAAAAAAATGAAATTCTGAAACTTAAACCATGAACAGAAGACAATTACAGGAGATATAAAAATAAAGAAAACAGTCAATCAAAAAAATAAAAATAAAACTATTACACTATGTCCTCCAATGAAAGTTATTCGCAATGATAACGCATGTTCAGTTTTGACCTAACTTCAATTTCTTGATGTTCACCCTGACATGGTTGCTCATGAGTTTTTTAATGGTTGATATGGACACTGACAGAGGCGGCCCTCCTGAGGGGGGGGGGGGGGGCACAGTGCCCCCACTTTTTCAAGCACCCGAAAAGTGCCCCCTTTTACATAGGAAAAGTGCCCCTTTAACTTTGTAAGAAATGCCCCCCTTTTACATAGGAATAGTGCCCCTTTTACTTTGACAAGTGCCCCTATTAATTTGTAAAAGTGCCTCTTCCCCTTTACAAGTCTGATAAGTGCCCCTTTTATTTGGACACGTGCCGCTTTTCCTTCGACAAGTTCTCTTTTTCCTTTGCAATAAGTGTCCATTTTCAATTCTCATAAGTGCCCTTTTTAATCTCTAGTAAGTGCCCCTTTTCAGGTACGAGAAGTGCCTCTTTTCACTTTTAAAGATAAACTCCAGTACTGGTAAAAAAATAAAAATTAATTCTCACAGAATCAAACGAAACTTACACTGAATGTTCAAGATTACATATAAATGACATGTGCCAAACAATTTTGGAAGAAAATGTATATTGGCTGAGTAATGAGCATAGAAAGACAAGGAAATCAAGGTAGTACTAGCCCCGACACCATGTGTGTTGTCCCATATATAGCTTTCTATGTGAGTGCTTGTTACTTTACCAAGACTCGGTCAAATTTATTATGATTTTGATGACTCCAGAACCTTGCAGTGCACACCAATACTTACATGCTACATGATCAACTGTTTCTGATCCTTTCCACACCTTTTCTTTCACAATGCAATCGCATTACCAGTACTAAAGTTTATCTTTAAGTAATGCTCCCTTCATCTCTGATAATTGCCCTATTCAAATATGAGAGGTGCCTCTTTTACTTTGACAAGTGCCCCTTTTCCTTTGTAATAAGTGCCTCTTCCTCTTTTAATAACTACCCCCATTTTAACTCGGATAAGCGCACCTTATATTTTCACATGTGCCCCTTTTCCTTTCTAATAACTGCCCCTTTTCCTTTCTAATAAGTGCTCCTTTTCCTAATGATAAGTACCCCAGTAAAAAAAGAGAGCCCCTTCCCCCTTTCATAAGTGCCCCTTCTCTAGTAAATGACCCTTTTCAGGTTCGAGAAGTTACTCATTTTCACTTCAGATAAGTGCCCCCTTAATCTCCGATAAATGCCCCTTTAAAATCTGATCGGTGTCCATTTTCTTTCAACTAATAAACATTTTCCTTTATTATAAGTGCCCCTTTTTTATTCACATTAGTGCCCCTTTTCATATCTGATAATTTCCCCTTTAACAATGATACGTGCCCCTTTTCCTTTCTAATAAAGGATTTTTTTACATCTGTGACTTTGAATAAAAAACCTTCATCCCACATTTCAGTTACCATTTACCTGAAGAATAAAGTAGCCGACATCTTGGACATTCCTTTTTTCAACAAACTGTATTTAAATATACAATTTAGATAATCCCTACCTGGGTATTAAGTAAATCAAAGAGATGTTCTACTAATCTTACAATAATTGAAATGTGGGGTGAAGGTTTCTATTCAAAGTTACAGATGTAAAAAATAACAGTTTGGTTTAATAAACCATGAAATTCACTCAGCAAATCATGAATGTATCATAATTATCAACCTCAATTTTGTAAGCTCCAAAGGATTTACCTCTCACAAATTGGAAGGCTAATTCCTGCGCAACCTAATTTGCATACCCTTTACAAAAGTAAGCAGTGCTCACCCAAGCATGCATTATTTTCGGACTTTTTGGTGTCATATGCAAGTTGAGTTTATGAACTTTCCATACATATAAAACTTTTCCCCCAGAATCATATATTTTTTTTTTATTCAGCAGCCATTTCAAAAGTGTGTAGTTTTTTGGGGACGCACTGTACATACATCAAAATCAACATACATGAAATGAATGGATGTCAATGTGTCCATACTTATTATCATAATTATATGCGTATTATTAAAACGATAATTTAGGTGTATTTGAAATTACCCCCCCCCCTCTCTCTCTTTTCTCGTAGCTTGTCAGATTTTGGAGACCCGTGATACACCCCTTTATTTTTCTTTTAAGAGATCATTGCCCCATATTAGAACCTTCTGCGCCGCCCCTTGGATTGTGACCGAAATGTTGTTGGAGAACAGTTGTTTCGTATGTAGGGGCCTACTCTTCTGTTATATTTATGATGGATGTATAGACCTACACTCACCTTCATCAGCAATCTGGAAGAGGGAAATTTCTTATATTCTGTGCAGCGGCCTATACCGCGAATGGTGTGTTTTCAAAGAGAGAATAATTTAGCATGGTCTTGTGTGCATGATCTTCAAGACTGCAAAAACAAAAACAACAACAGCAACAGCCAAAACAGACAAACACACACACAAACAATGTGCACATCAAAACTTGTTGATTCTCTCGGCTTTCCAAGTTTCAATATAAATAGACCTATTAAAATTTATGTCTTTCCATTAACGACGGGAATCAGCTATAATATACTATATGTTAATTTCTTTTAATGAATTTAAGAAAGTGTGAGAGAGATTGGGAGAGACTGACAGACAGAGAAGGGGAGATGGGGGAATGAAGGGAGGGAGGGAGTGAGAGAGAGAGAGGAAGAGAGAGAGAGAGAGAGAGAGAGAGAGAGAGAGACAGAGAGAGAGAGAGAGAGAGACAGAGAGAGACAGAGAGAGAGAGAGAAAGAGAGAGAGAGAGAGAGAGAGAGATTATGATGGAGAAACACAGAGATACGACATTGTATCTTTTTGTAGCCTATATATTCCTTCTCTTGAGCCTAGCACCACATTTCAAGGTCAGATATTTTAATCTGTAGTGATCAGATTGTGATGAGACTGTTTTGATTGTTCATTAAACGCTGATTGATTAATTAACTGAGCGAATCAATTCGTGTATTGAAGAAAGCTCCCAAGCGGATAATTACCCTGCATGCACAATCGATCAAGCTCTTCCAGAATAAGACAGCGGACAATCGCTATAGTGTTTCCACGTTGCCAATTTGCACATCACATTTATATGAAAGTGATTTTGAAGGTGTTAAAAAAACAACAACCCCAAGACAGCCAAACACTTCTCAAAGCCACCGGACATCTTCTTCTTCTTCCCTTTTTTTAATTTTTTAATTTTATTTTTTTACTGATTAGGCCTACATTAATTTTCTGATATACTAAATTTGAAAACAATGAAAATACATGTTGAAAGCAGGGAAGCAGGATTACTTTTGGTGCGACCATGTCTTGAAAAACCCTGAATAGGCTATATTTTAATTTTTATAAGTCTATCATTGCCACGTTATTTCTGAAAATTAACTTTCAGTGACAGATCAACGTTTCTCTTGCAGGGGTTGGGAAGGGGATGAAAATGTCTTTAAAAGTCCCTGAACCCCCCCCCCCCCCCACCCCTTAAAAAATATACTGCATGGCTCCAGGGACCTGCCACTGACCATTCTGACTTCACTCAAATAATAGTTGTTCATATACTTTCAGGACTGTTAATCAAAGTACTAAGCATTTCAAATACAAATTAGATGCATTCAAATAATATTACGACACTGTCAAAGTGTTCCTGTCCATATAGTATGAGAGTCTGCCAATCATTAGCTCATCGAATGTCTCACATCGCATGGACACTGGACAGCACGATGGACATGACACAGTCTAAACCATGATTAACACGTGAGAAAAGAGGCCTAGTCCATAGCCGAAGTTCGATTAAACGTCACGTACAGTTTTGTAAGCCCTCAAAATGTTTTCGTCAGATTCCTTAGCTTCTATAGATGATAAATAGCAGCCGCTATAGCTGTTTCATGGAATAACTTGAAATAATATAGAAACATACGAACATTTCAGAAGTAATTTGAAAACATACTTATTTAGCACTTTGTAAAACCTCACAATTTGAAGTTTTGAACCCGTTTTCACTCCTGTATTTTGTTCTGTAAAGCGGATTATGATAGAGACATTATGTTTGTGTGTAATGCGCTATACAAAACAGTTTAATTATTGTAATTATTTTGTATTACAATGTTGCGAAGTCTTTCTCTCCTCAAGTGGAATATAAGCCAAAATAATGAGAGGCAACAAAAAAAAAGTGCATGAGAGTAGCTCAGGTCAGATATATGGCAATCCAAATCACTTAACGGGCCTCTGAGAGTCAATCCATCCCAGGGCCCGATGAAATAACCAGCCGGGTAATGGAACATTTGTCAATTATTATATAGAAGACATTTTTAGCCCTTATGATGCATTATTATGAAAGCACGGCCGCAAAGACTTTCGAGATATCAACTCAAGGGTAATGTCAATACCCCCCAGGCGCGTACACAGGGGGGGGGGGGGGGGTTGGGGGGGGGTTAAACCCCCTTTTTGGTATTTTTTTTTGTGTAAACCCCCCATAAACCCCCTAAACCCCCCCCTTTGGATTAAAAAAAAAAAAAAAAAAGCTGACCTCACCCCTCCCCCAACGGAGCAAAATGTCAATTTTTCAAATTTCGAGACCAAAAAAAAAAAGGTGTCCTCTTACCCCCCCCCCTGCTTATTCAGCGGCTGGCTGAGTCGTTGCGAAATTTTCGGCCCGATTAATAAATGTTAACCCCCCCCCCCCCCTTGAAAAAATCCTGCATACGCGCCTGATACCCCCTATTCTAATTTCTATAGAAATCATGTTCAGATTACGTAATAAGTAATTATAATGTTCGCACGTATCATTAGATGTTGTATTGCCCTTTAGGTGCAAAAACATGGGTCGGTCGGTCGGAAATCTTTTTTTTTCTTTTTTTACTTTTTAAACTTTTTTTTAACTCCCTCAGTGGGCTGATATTTTTCAGTTTTGAATGCATTAATACATTGTTTTTCTAAAAAACGGTTAAAAAAAAACTGTTTTAAAAAGCTGACCGTAGATTTCAAGATTTTTGGGTCGGTCGCAAAGGGAAATACAACTTTTTGTTTTAGGCCTTAGGTGATCGACAAGTCACTCACAAGGCTATTGGAATTGGCTTAGATTAATTAGTTAATTAATTCATTCAATGTTATATGTCATGTTTAAAATACTCGTTTGTTGAGTGAGCAAAGCGGGTGAGTATATGCGAGACTTCTAACATGCCGATAGTCTCTGGGATTTAGCCTTGGAAAACATCACGTTTTAAATTTTCAGGATTTTTGTGGGAGTATAGGCCTATATAGGGCATACATTTTGAAAGGGGGCACGTCGAGAGATATTTGCAAGTTTACTTCTCAACGATTTGTTATTTTACATTAAGATATTGCCATGTTTGGATCCACGGTAGACACATTTCTTTTACTTGGAGGTCCAATCAGAACATTGGGGGAGAAGTGATCAGTTCATGTGTGTCCATCCCCCCCCCCCCCAAAAAAAAAAACATGCCTTACTTGTTCGATGCTTGCCTCAATATTTTTTAGCATACCTATTAACAAAAGAAAATAAAAATATAAAATTGCCAGGCAGGGGGAGGGGAGACATTTTCACGGCCGGGGGGGGGGGGGAGAGGCAGATAAAAAGTTTATTTTAACGTAAGCATTATAGATGAGCCACTCCTCAAATTGTTTCCAACTGATTGAAGCTAGCTCGTATTGCAGTGCAGTGTGCAGTGCGAAGAAATCTTAGCTAAATCAACGCTAGCTAGCTCAGCGTTCATGCACAATACATCTGCGCTTGCGACCGTGTGAGTTTCCAAGTGTTGTGGATCCGGATGAGGGGTTTAAAGAAGATACTTTAATGCGATACCTAATCTCGATTTCCTTCAAGATGGCTGTGATGGCATCAAGGGTAACTCTTCTTTGGATCATGGTGTTTGTGATCATCAATTTAGCTAATTTCGGTAAGTTTATAGCTCTCATTTCTAACTCATTTGCACCGTGTTTGACCGTAAGCAGGAACGTCTTGCCAACGGGACGCTGTGCGTGGGTTGTCGGGTGGATGTCCGAATGTATGGCTTCGCATCTCGCTCCGGTGAGATGACAAAAATCTGTGTGTGTGAGACTGGAAGTGGAAGAGAAATGGCTGCTAAACAACGGATTTGTTCGAGGTCTTTCCTCAAGTATAGAGTTTTGCTGTGTTTTTGTTTTCACTGTTTGAGTCAATGTGTGCATGGTGACTTTGGGCATTTTAAAGATTTCTCTGCAGAGACTAGAGCCAGAATGGCCCTTGGCCCAAGCCGGGTTTGGCTCTAGTCTTGCCATTGCAATTTCAATTTGCATAGAATAGCATTGGCCATTGTAGACCGAAAACTTCAGTCTCTCTAATCGTCGGTTGTTCCACTGAGACTACGTCTGGCTCCACTAGACCTCCGATTATAGAGACTGAAGATTGTCCTATCGGGACTGTACGGAACCAATGGTTCGGTTCGGCAGGACCGCGATGAATGAGATATGCTACGAGATTTTCACTCTTTACATCCTCACACATGCTGCAATATGACAATAATTAGAGTCTAATTAAAAATAACATATATATAGCTTATTTGACTTATGATAGCTTGCTCATTTAGATCCTAAATTAATGATTAATCCGAGAAAGTCTCGTCGTCAACATTATCCGTCTTGGTTTTAGTTGATGAATATTAATTTTTTCTTTTCGAACGTCCAATAGCTACCGTAGCTACATACGAGTCGGCCCGGCTTGACCAACGAACTCCCACGAAACGAGTGCTCTGATTGGCCATTGGCTATGTTTTGGTAGGTGGACCCGGAAATATATCGGCCGCCGGGTAATATTTCGAATGCATGAACGTACATGTAAGTGCTTCGCGGTTCTGAGGAACAAATTGGATAATTCATATAAGTAAGTCCGAAAATTTCACATTCTATAATAGGTTAGCAAATTTTGAAAACTGTAATTAGGAGATATATAGACCGACCTAATTTACATCTGATTTAGAAATCAGGAAATTAGATCTAAATAAAGAAAATCGGGGGAGAAATGTCGGTAACGAAAGGCTGTTACGCTGTGGCTCTAATTTACCCCCACGGTACGAGATCTCTGGGTTACCATCTGTATTGGGGAATGACAACAAATGTCAGTTTTATTAAAGAAATGACCCAAATCAGATGGTTATTGCTGTCTATGGCCATTGCTGCTAAAGATAACATGGATGACACCCGTGTGATTGATTCATGATTGTCATGTTTGATTTAAAATATTGAAACTTGATAGAGTCTGGCTAGAAGGATTAATGTAGACATATAATACAAATCTATATTATTTGGGGGGGGGGGGGTATTAAACTAATATTTGTGTGTTGATGTTAAAGTTACGTGGTCATACTGTCATTTGAAAACATTTGTTGATTTCTTTTTCTTCATGATATTGTTATTAAGTAGGCGTGACACATGTAGGGTCTATCCCTGAATTCTCATTTTATAATGACTCATAAAAATGCCCAAATCTACCATTTAGATTTAGGAACCATCTGGCCAGCTCTTGTATTCTCGCAAGTACAGACAAAATAAAAGAGACAAGCATGCAAAATGGTTGGTGTAAGTGTTGAGTCTAAAGATTTTAGACTCTAAGAGGGTTAGGGGAGAGGAGAGAGAGAGAGAGAGAGAGAGAGAGAGAGAGAGATATATAAAGAAGAAAGAATTAAATAATATATAAACAGAAGAAAGTAAAGAATGGCTAAACTGCTGAAGTCATATTTCCATTTTCAAATGAATCAATTGCATGTAACAAATTTATGCATATGAATGAGAAAACAGTATGTATACATTTATTGGCAAAAATGTTATTCACCTTGAGGTTTATTTCTGCCAGAGAATAAAGTGGAAGAAAAGAATGTCAAAAATTAAAAGAGGAAGAAAATTGAATTTTAAAAATACTGTAACAAATGGCCCTTTGAGGCAGACAGACATGTCAGGTAATGCATTAATAAGCTTGCTGTGTACTATTCTCTAATTCGTTTTCTTAAAAAGTGTTCAATGGCAAAATTAAAAGGAACACATTTTTCATTGTTTAGCAAAAGAAGTTGAAGGATTGTACGTGTGGTGCCCTTGGCTCACTGGGAGCTCCATAGTATTGCTGACGGGAAGTGGCTGGCTCCTGTGCTAAAGCGTAGAGATTGAGATAATTCAGTAGCCAATGGCTTAATGGAAAGAAAGTCTTCCTATCACTTAGAATCCCCTTTGCAGTGTGAAGGAGATAAGTAGCCCGAGTTGCTTCTCATCTCAAGATAGTGCAATGACACCCAAACCATTTCACACCTTTCCCGTCATCCCCGCTTCCTAAACTAATACCTCCGCTCGGAACCCTGCGCTTGGAAATTGATTTTACCGTGCCGACAGGTAGCCTTGTGAAAGAGCTAGCGTTTCTGGATACACTCCTACGGCTTGAGTCCCTGTGAGATATAAATATATTGCTCTTTCTTCCTTCGATTATTTTGATATTTGATATCACAGAGGGGGAAAGCATTTTCGCTGGTGAGAGAGGCAATCTGTTGCAATCTGATATTCTGCATTAAATTATAATTTGATTCGCAAACTTGAGGTTGTGAGGTTGGTCGACTGAATGCGGTGATGTGATATTTGAACACATTACCTCTGCATATATATGTGTGAATAAAATCCAGACAATTTGAAAATCTTTCGGTATGTTAGAATTTGAAATTATAAGGGTGTATTTCTAATAAAATAGGATAAATGATAAACAGAAATACATGTACATGTAGTGGAGAAATAGTAATGATATAGAATATTTTATATTTTATGTAGGAGAAGACCTACGCATATATTTCTTATAATATCATGGCTATTGGCTTATTTAAACGTGCATGTACACCTGTACCTGTAGAGCAGAATTGTCTTCAGCTAAATTCCTATCATGCATCAGGAGGCTCAGGAAATCTTCTTGAACCACTTCCAATCTCCTTGCTCAAGCAGTACCCACTCATCTCAAGGCTAAGCTACTTGGTCTGTACTGGTCTGTACCATGTAGATAGAACTAATAACTTATCTCCATCTTGCCGTAGTCTGCACTCTGCAGGTACAGGCTCTTATTCAACACTTTACTACAATTGCTAAAGGCCTTGAATATAGCCTAGCTCTGCCAGTCTCTGGCTGTGTCCGGAGGAGGTTAAGTACACCATGCTATGCAGTATGCTGTCAGCCTAGTCTTACAGTCCAGACACTGTTGCATGCATAGCGACTAACAAGAGTTTGTGCCTGCAAACTAATTATACCGTGGCACCTATTAGTGAGGTGGTATGGCAAGCGGGATGGATTCTAGAAGCAGGTCGATGGACGGCGAATCCTGCTGGGCTTCCACTCACAGGGGGTGTTTTTGTAATTACCGTACTTCATGACTTGTGGAGTTTTCGTTTAAATTGGTAAAATGGATACCAAAGTCAAAGTGTGTTGATTTTTCATTACTTTTTGTTTCATATTGGTAAGGCAGTTGACCTAATGATTTTGAAAGGAAATGGTCAGACCTAGCCCTGAAGCCTGGTTTTACTGAAGGAATGACCAACAATGTTCATTTACGATGTGCTTGAGAGTCCTTTAAATGCGATTTAAACTTTTATTCAGTATTATTTTAATGCAAATGTTATGAACTGCATGCACCGAAATGGAAAGTGTAACTGCATTTTGATGAATTGATTTTTCGCATTTTTGCAAAATTGAACAAATGTAACTTCTCTGATTAGGCAAATCAAGTCACCTAATTAAGCCTACAACATTAAAAAAAGGAGTTTTAAATAGATCAATTTCAGAATTGATAATTTTGTCTGCATCTTATGGAAGATATTCATGTTTTCCATCTGAAAAAAGCAGTAACTCATTCTCATCAATTGATATCCTTAGACAATGTTACATTTGTTGTTAGATTTAAATCTCCAGTTATTCACTAAGCACACAAGGTAGAGTTGTACATGTCACAGCCAACATTCAATTACTGAATTTACATTTCGGATAGATGGAAATGTTCAGCGAGCGTAGTGCTACTCATCACACAATTTCAATTTCCACACAGGTTTATTTTTCTCTCAATATTAATACCCGAGTATGTACTAGCATGCCTAATATGCATTACGGCTTAGTGCTTGTCAGTGTAATGGCAGCTGATAGATGATTGATGGTGGACTAGCTGTTTGTAGCTGGCTGATGTGATGAAATTGTGACCTCATACAATTCATAACCACATTCTTTTCAATCCAATCCAATACTTGTGAGCATTTCTACTAGTGTATGGTTCTTCTAAGCCTTCAGTGAATATTAAGCAGGCTTTCAGTGTTTTTTTTTTACCAATCATTTTCATTGAAGCAAGTTGATATGAAAACATACAAATTTTCTATCATGCTTTATTGTCAGAATCGTTAAGATTGGTGTATTATTCATTCTAGGGTCCTATATTTTGAATATCATAATTCAATATCATAATTGATGGAATTTCAGCCTCGATTAAAGGCACGTTAAGAATGCAGAGCTTTGCTAGGTTTCAACTTTAAAGGCCACCAAAAAGGATTTTTTTTCCCTTCTTTAATTTTGGTTTGCTGTTGTACAACATGAATTGAATTACTGTATGAAGAGCTTTTGAAGAAAAAAAATGAAGTGATATTGTTTATAAATACATTTCCAGAAAGCTCAAATTTAGGAGTTAGTACTTACACATATTTCTGTAAAGATTTAACATTTTCTTCAATATTATTGTTAACTTCAGGAACAGATTAGAGTTGAGTTTATCTGAAATTCCTTGAGCAAAAAGGCTCTCATTATTTGACAGGTACATGTACATGTATAAAATGCTGTAGGACCAATATTGAACATTTCCAATTGCTGGGAAAATAAGATGTCAAACAATTACCCAGGGTTGGCAAATGCATCTATGCTGTTTTCAGTTACTGATCAATGCAAAACGTTTAGGAATAATGGTTTGAATCGACCTGGATTAATAATTTGAAAAATGTTTACCGGGAGTTAAAATATAGAAAAGAAAAAACAGCATTTGAGTTTTTTTTAAAGAAAGAGAGAAAAGATTACGAACAGAACCATTAATTTGTAACTGTTCTTTTGTTATTACAGTCTACATGTATCTATGCATCTTAATGATTGTACACACACACACACACACTCAGCCACCCACATATATACATGTACATGTATATATATATTTATATACATGTAAATATGTATAAATAATGATTTAAATGTATAGGTCCAACTGTTCTTGTCAAATTGGAAAAGTCTAAATCCTGCAGGATGAGTCAGGTTTTGCTCTTGTACAAATATTTGAGGTCTGTGTACAATGTACGTATTTGCATTTGGGTGCAAGATCGTAGATGATCATATTAAGTGTGATCAATATTCTTCCACCATCCACTATGTAAACATGAATTCAGCGTAAAGCATGGATGGCCGATATCATCAGCTCAGAACTAGATGGACGTTAACTCTTTTGCTTTGACTTTTTTGATAGAGTTAATGCTGTTCTGGCTCTCCAAATGATATGGTGATGGTGAAGGTTACCTGTATTGCTTGATATTGCACATTCATGTTGGATCATGAGATTAATCACACCTCAGGAACAAACTGGAATATAGCTTTTATAGATTTTTTATTACTTCGCTCTTCTGATGCTTCTGTGATGAATTTCAGAACAAACTTTAATTAAACCTGTATAGATTTTATCTTATTACTCTTCAAATGTTTCTTTGACTTATTTCAGAACCCATTCATGTCCAAAAATATTAATTTCCGTCATCGTAGAAGTAGTGAAATTGACACGCATGAGATGAATTTGTTGAGGAACATGGGCAATATTAGTTTGTCCAGAACGGCAGTGTAGGAGAGAAAGAAATGAGTTTGGATCAATTACTCTGTTGCCGTAGGTACCAACTCTCTTATTGATCCAATCCTCATAGATAGGGTATTCAAGTGTAATGTTTCAATTTTTCAATATTTAAAGCTTGTGCACACCCTACAGATTTAAAGATGCCATGTCTGCTTCATATGTAGTTATCTTTTTATCCAGTATTTCATTGTTGAATCTTATAGCAATTTCTGATTATATTTCTCATACCCCTCTCTATTACTCCCAACACTAAAAGTTGGAGAAAAAAAGCATTTAATGAGACAAATGGAAAGTAGGGTCTGTGCATTGTCTTTATTTCAGCATCAGTCTTTTGGCATAATTAATAACCTCAACATTAACTTGAAAAAATATTTAACTGTTCCTATTCAATTGAGAAAGGAAATAAACAGACAGATGAGAAATGAAGACTACCATACAATGAAGAATATATATCATAAGAACTTGACAGGTTTATTGCAATTGTCGAATATAAATCACACAATTCTCGTCTATTGCTGGATTCTAAAAGCAAGGTGACAAAGCACCTCGCATCATACTGCACTTCCATATAATGCCGTTTGAGATCCTCACACCCTACTTCATATGATTAACCTGCACGCAGGCAGGGAGGCTTTTGGCTTGATACAGGTATTGGAGAGTCGTGATGACGATATCCCATCCACTTGACCTGAATTGTATATCATTCATAGGGATTTATTGATAACATAGGGAGCATCGAGGGGTACAGCGAGAGAGAGGGAGGGTGAGGCGAGCCAGCGTGCAGGGGCGAACGGTCCAATGGTGGTATCGGAATGGTGGAATTCTGAATAGGAGTAGAGTGTCCAGCTAGGAGTGTGAGTCATACCACAGAGTGTCATTCAGGAGCAGGATGGAGTCCATAGATTAAAGGTGGAGAGTAGCGATGCACTTGACCATAGATAGATGAAAGATTATTTTATAATACATTGTAATACATTACAGTGTGGAAGTTATAATTTATTATTTGATCAGCTGAATGCATGAAGCGCATTTTGATTTTTCAGTTAATTAGATTTATGAAGAATTTGGGACAAAAATTGAGGGGACAAGCAAAGAAATGAAAGCATGAAACCTTTTATTGGAATTGTTGTAGTTATAGTCGTAGTTAATAAGGCCCTATCTTTGTAGTTGTAGTTAGGTCCTATTACCAGATTTTTTTATAAAGGTGGAAGACCATGGTGTTACAAGCCAGAACCCCTTTTTTCGGTGTTGCCGTAGGACATCTGTTGCTCTTCCCTTTATCCAGATTTTTCTTTCACTTTTGTGAGTGTCCAGATGTTATATGATAGTGATTCGTTATTAGATATTTCCTGGAAGGAAGTACAATATACATGTATGATGTACATTTGCTTGCAACTAAATGACAACTTTATACTAAACATTATAGTTTGATACAGTATACCCATACTAGTTTACTCAATGCAAATCTGTTTTCTTGGGACAATATTGGGCAAGATGGTTGCTCTGCATATCAACTGATATCATTTTTCATTCATATACACACAAACATTGACCATTAGAAATCAGACAGATGGGGCGAAGAATTTCCAGGGCATAAATTATGTACCCGTACTCTATGGCATCTATGCGGCTATACATGACAGCCTGCATACATCCCTAAGACCTAAGGCAAAGTGGTCATTATCAGCCCTATGTGTCATCAATAGAAGTATGTGTGTCATCAATAAAAAGATGTTAGATTTATCCTGTTACGTCTACTTTGGCACATGGTAACTGATAAATGAGAATTATGTGAACTGAATATGAATCGTATTACGGTTGATGTATCACCCCCTTCCCTCCATCAACCAATCATACAGAGTTGGGATGGGAGTATTTCGTGTTCTTTTAGAAATTGGTTAGGGGAAACATGTTGCTTTTATTTTAAGTTTATTTATGAATAAGATGAATCATCAGATAATGTAAATGATGTAAAGGAAAGCAGCCATTCATATAATTTCATCTACTGCCTGTTATATGCATGTAGAAAGCAAATATATAGAATATTGGAGCACAGCAACCAATGAATGAAAATATGTGGGAAATTTGAGAATGTAATCTGGGGTGGGAAGTCGGAATGATCTAGTTTAGCGCCTCAACAAGCCCATGATTTTGTTTTGAATTATTTGACCTTAAACCCAAAACGTGATCTGGAAAGAGGAATTTAACTTTTGATAGTGATCAAGAAGTTTCTTTAGGAAAAGAAACTCTGCCTGTTAGTGCCACATTTTAGCCAGTAATAGGATTTTTGTCATTGAAAATTGTGGTTTTCACAAAACCTGTCCTGGATTGTTGAGTTTGTGTCCACTGTAATATACTCAATTCAAACTACCTGGTAAACATTTTTTGTAAAGTGAATAGAACCTGTTTTTTAAATATTTTATTCTGCTTATTTGAGTTAATGCTTATAATATATATTAAATTTATTCACACTCTTACAAGAAGAGTTCACTTGAAATGAAGCCTGACATGTTTCCCAGACTGAGGGAAGGTAAAAAGAAAGAAAAAAGAGGAAAGAATTACGAAAAATCACTGACTGTCCAATGTTCTGCTATATTACAGATTTTCATATCGCCAACATTGTAGGCATCAATATTATCCATATTTAAGGTGAGAAAAAGTAGAGGAATGTTTTAAACATCAATATCAAAGAAGATGGCTAACCATTTTTTTCATGCGCAAAGCATTTGTAAAGAGATCAACCAGGGATAGAAAAAGAGAAAAAAAGAGGTGTTTTCTTTTAATGTGGAGACAAAAATACTCAAATTTGTATGAATTCATGGTAAAAAAAAAAAAGTTACAGTTTACAGTAAAAAAAAAAAATAATATCAAAGGCATAAATACTTGAAATATGAATGACATCAACTAAAGACATAAATTTAACACCGCCACGCTTTACCACTACTAAGAATCTGGCGGTGGAAATGAAGAGCCGAACTTATCCTTATGATGAACCTTGGTGGAGTGAGGAATAGCTGGGGCAATGCTTCATGAGGAGCTTGATGTTACGTGACAGTCCATCAATTGGCTTTGTACACGCTGAAACCAAGAGAGCTTGCGGATATCTTGGGGGAGATCAGAGGTATGTGGGTCAAAGAAAATTGGCCAGGAATTGCTTTGACGCTATCTGTCAGGAAAGTACTTTAGTTTAGGAGAGATGGGTTGCTCCCAGATTTCATCATGTACCAGGCAGAAGGCCGCCTGCAATCAGACACAGTCAGCGGATGCGCATTTCTGGAAAGGTGCATCCTTGCGACAGTTTATTCAGCAACACCTACATCGCACATTTCTGTATATTCTTTGTCTGAATCGTTGGTGATAATATGCCTTTCTTTATCCATTTTTCATTTTCTTTTCATTACAAACCATCAAATAAAAGCAGATAATGGAACAAATTTGACAAAAAGCTGCGATTACATGTATGTCCTTCTGCAAGGCACAGGAAGATTTGTAGATCCCGCAGTTGTCTCTGTCTGTTTCTTGATGGAATAGAAAGCTGTTTCTCAAAAGTGAATTCCAATTGCTATTAATGAGCTGCTGAAACATTTGCCACATTGTCTATCTGCATGATTTCTATGCTCCTAGAATCCTACAGTGTACATACATTTAAGACCTTTGTGTTGAAACTAAATCTTTTTTAAAATTAAAGATGGATGCTATCGTTGAAGTCTATCTTATCGATTCTTCATGTGTCATCATACTTTGACTACGCATTAGTAATTCCTACCCCATCCCTATGTCCAATTGTGATTTTTTCTTTTCTTTTGGTTTCACAGTCCTTATGATTTTACATGTATATATGTAATTCTTGAGGTTTAAATAGCTTTCAGATGACCTGTTGTCAAATACTGTCACAAAAATCTATTTTTGGATATTTAAAAATGGTAAATCTAGAGTTTTTCACTAGATAGAAATAAAGACACTCAGGATTTTATTGGTGTACTCAAACATGACCTTGATTCTTAACTAGACCTCTTTAATCATCATCAAAGCAGTTTGCTCACAAGGGGGACTGCCCAACCACAAGTTATATTAAAAACTAATTAGGAATCTTACAGCCATCACATTTACTATAAAACAATTGAACCCTCCCCATTAGATTGCATCTTGAAGGCTATTCTTCAGGGCATGCAGACTTAATTGACCGTCCAACTGCTCTCCGCAGTGGCAACACCGGGGGAGGGACGAGTTGTTCAATTATCCCAGACAGATCGAGGACAGTCCTAAAGAGGATCGACGCAGAAATTCAATTACTGCTGGGTTCTAGCAAGAATACAATTGTAACATTTTGACTTTGGGAGATCGCTTGGAATTACAGACAATGCTGTAACAACTGTGACGCTGCAATGAGCAATGCGATTAAGGGATGAGTCCTACCAATCTACAGTAATTGGGTTGTTTTATAGGACACTTAATTGGAATAGGATTTTCGCTCCGAGGCAGGATTTGTTTTGTAATTTGCCTCAGGCTACTTAATGATAAAGTGTGGAATACTGCGTGGGATGTAATTCAAATATTTAAGCTTCATTTTTTTTTCTTCTGACAACTGACAAGATATCCCAGTTATATTTCAAAGGCAAATTTAATTTCATGGAAGATTGGAAATTAGGTCCTAAAGTACACATTGAATCTGTAATACTGAGCTCCATGAACTAGAATTATTATTTAACATTAATTGTTATCATACTGGATGCTGGGTAATTAGTTTTACAAGCCCAAGTAATTATAGAATTTTGAATAGTTTCCAAAATACAATTATGTATTTGATGAAATGATTGTAGTTCATACCATAAGCCACTAATCCACATTCCACTCTTGTAATTTACATACAGCAAGTAGATTACAAAGAAAGGAGTCAATGGAGTTTGTTATACTTTTTCTCATTTGCTTCAAATCTTTTTACCAGATGTGAGATATTTTTGTTATGTACAATGTAATGTGATTATTGAAGCAGTCCATTTGCAATTATTTAGCATGTTGTAGAAATCTGTTTCTGTGAATTAAAATGTACTTTCATGTATTCTTTTATGATTATCTTTGAATGAAGGCATGTTTATGGTGGCCCTGAAGGGACATCGCGAATAGACTAAATCGTGAAAAATATGCGATAAAATTCACGATATCGTCAATTTTATCGCATATTTTTCACGAAGAAATTCACGAAATTGACGATATCGTGAACTTTATCGTAAACTTTTCACGATGAAATTGACGATATCGTGAATTTTATCGTGAAAAGTTCATGATATAAAGTTCACGATATCGTCAATTTTATCGTGTACTCTATCGTGTACTCTATCGTGTACTCTCCTGACGGGCGCTTCGTAAACAAAACCAGCCCTAGCTGGGGGAGACAGAGAGAAGGAAAAAAGGGAAAGGGAAAGAGAAGATAAAAGGAAAGAAAGAATAATAAGAAGAAAAGAGGGAAACGGGGGGGGGGGGGGGTGAAAGCTCTTGCCTCCTCCTCACTCCCCCCCCCCCGCCAAAAAAATAAATAAGAAGAGAGAGAAGGGAAAAGGAAAGGGAAAGGGAAAGAAAATATAGAAGGAAAGAAAGAAGAGGAAGAAGGAAAGAGGGAAACGGGGGAAGGGCGAAAGGCTCTTACCTCCCCCCCCCCGCCAAAAAAATAAATAAGAGAGAGAGAGAGAGAGAGAAGGGAAAGGGAAAGAAAGAAGAGGAATAAGAGGGAAACGGGAAGGGCGAAGGGCTCTTGCCTCCTCCCCCCCGCCAAAAATAAATAAGAGAGAGAAGGGAAAGGGAAAGAACATATAAAAGGAAAGAAAGAAGAGGAATAAGAAGGAAAGAGGGAAACGGGGGAAGGGCGAAGGGCTCTTGCCTCCTCCCTCCCCACCCCCGCCAAAAAAATAAATAAGAGATAGAGGGAAAGGGAAAGGGAAAGAGAAGATAAAAGGAAAGAAAGAAGAGGAAGAAGAAGAAGAAAAGAGGGAAACGGGGGCGAAGGGCTCTTGCATCCCCCCGCCCAAAAAATAAATAAGAGAGAGAGAGAGAGAGAAGGGAAAGGGAAAGAGAATAAAAAAGGAAAGGAAGAAGAATAAGAAGAAAAGAGGGTCTCTTGCCTCCTCCCTCCTCCCGCGCCAACAAATAAATAGGAGAGAGAGAGAGAGATAGAGAGAAGGGAAAGGGAAAGGGAAAGAAAATATAAAAGGAAAGAAAGAAGAAGACGGAAAGAGGGAAACGGGGGAAGGGCGAAAGGCTCTTACCTCCCCCTCCCCCCTCCCGCCATAAAGGGAAAGAGAAGGGAGAGGGAAAGAAAATATAAAAGGAAAGAAAGAAGAGGAAAAAGAATATGAAAAGAGGGAAACAGGGGCGAAGGGCTCTTGCCTCCTTTCTTTTCTTTCTTTTCCTTTCTTTCCTATTCTCCCTCTTTTTCGTTTTTCTCTTTCTTTCTTCTCTTTCCCTTTCCTTCTCTCTCTCTCTCTCTTATTTATTTTTTGGCGGGGGGCGGGGGACGAGGCAAAAGCCCTTTGCCCCCGTTTCCCTCTTTTCTTCTTCTTCCTCTTCTTTCTTTCCTTTTATCTTCTCTTTCCCTTTCCCTTTCCCTTCTCTCTCTCTCTCTGATTTATTTTTTGGCGGGGAGGGGGGGGGGGGGAGTGAGGAGGAGGCAAGAGCCCTTCGCCCCCCCCCGTTTCCCTCTTTTCTTCTTATTATTCTTTCTTTCCTTTTATCTTCTCTTTCCCTTTCCCTTTTTTCCTTCTCTCTGTCTCCCCCAGCTAGGGCTGGTTTTGTTTACGAAGCGCCCGTCAGGAGAGTACAGAGTACACGATAAAATTGACGATATCGTGAACTTTATATCGTGAACTTTTCACGATAAAATTCACGATATCGTCAATTTCATCATGAAAAGTTCACGATAAAGTTCACGATATCGTCAATTTCGTGAATTTCTTCGTGAAAAATATGCGATAAAATTGACGATATCGTGAATTTTATCGCATATTTTTCACGATTTAGTCTATTCGCGATGTCCCTTCAGGGCCACCATACATGTTTGTGTCACAGATTGATTCTTGGATATGATTAAAACTAGTATTCTCTGTGATCAGCAGTAGGTCTATTTCTCTGGCTAGAATCGCCATCTTCTACATGTACATATGGCACTGCGATTCCTTGTGTACCACATTGTAGTTCTGAGTAGGACTAGTCTTATTCAAGAGCCAAGTTTTTATGTATCAAATCTGCCGTACATAAAACTGTAATAGCAAGTGAATCATGTATAGGCCTTAGTCTTGACTGTGTGCATGTACACCAGATGAATTAATCATTCTGTATTTAGTAACAATACTGTTATCACTATCGTTTAGTCATTGAATTTTCGATTGTTTCACAGGAAGGGAAACGAAACCAGCACTATGAATAAAGAAATCAGAATGTTATCCATAATGATGGAGTCTGAAATGAGGCTATTTGTCACCATGATCTTGGCTTGGGATCTTGAGAGGCTTTGACCCCATGACCTCTTGTTCATGTAGTCTAACAGTTTGGGTTATAGGCTCAGGTGTCCAGTTGTTTTTCAGCTGTGTGATTTATTACCTCTGCTGAGGATTGATGTGTCTTTTTTTCCCCCTCTTCATCTCCTTTGTCCCTGTTTGAGGGTACCATACTTTGCAGGGTGAACCTAAGGAATCTCCTCAGAGCCAGGACTGATGGAAGTTTTGGTAGAGTTTGGGCCATATGATCACAAACACACACAAATGTTTGACCCAGATAAACCATGAAACTTAACCATGGTCTTGGATTGCCTTCGGGCCGGGCTCACTGAACAACAGGGAGGGGTTGAGGAACTTGAGTGATGGATGTCTCTGAAGCAGATAGAGATAGAGAACATAGTTTGCTTTTCATAAACATATATATAGTTCCATGATTATTATGATAACTGAGATTTTTTTTGGATGATTTAGAAATATGGAGTTATGAACTAGAGCTTGAAAATAATTTTATAGCACTTCTACTTTCTATATGAGATTAAAACATATTGGAAAAACCAAGTCCATTGAAACATAATAAAGATGATTAAAAATACACACCAATCAGTTTCTCTTAACTTTCAGTAGTTAACATTTTATATATTTATGTTTGAAGTACTTAGTATTTGCCAATACCCTCAAATTGCAACTGTTACACTGCATGCAGATGTAACTAGTATAAATGTTACCCTACTTCTCCACCCACTATTACGCTCAATAGAGAAGAGAGGTTGCATCTGGGCAAACCACTACAATGATATATAAAGCACGCTTTTCAGACACCATTACAAAGAAATCTCTTTCTAACTGTCTGACAATGGAACCCACGTAAAAGCCTTCTAAATAGGAGTACAACTCCCTTGAAAAGGACTTATTTAACGCTCCCATTTTTTCTCTTTTGATGTTTTCATGTTACATTGCCTTCAAATCAGACTCGCACAATAAAAGGAACTACAAAGGAGAGTCACTCTGTGAGTGATTGACCTGTGGGTAATGCAATGTCAATTGTGATGGAAAAAAGCTGCAAGTTTTTTAAACCTTGCTTCGTTGCATCTTTTCAACTCTTCTGAACTGAAATTATTTGATGGAAACCAATTTTTGTACAATTCATTTCAGATCTGTATAACTTTTTTTATTCAAAATGATTCGTTTAGAATGAATTATGATAGGAATGGATTAGGAACAGCTAAAAGGCAGAAAGATTTGGAAGCCATATTTTGGGATACTCGACAGCTTTTAAAATTGAATATGTTTGAAAACTCAGGGCTTCAATATCCTGTATGAATATAATAGTACATGTACATATACAAGGTAAAACTTAGACATGAAATCAAACATTGTTCACATTGACTAAACTCCCCTCCCACCTAAAAAAGAAAAGAAAAATATGAATCAACAAAAATTGGATGCTTTTACAAGACATTAAAAATCATCTCCCAAGAAGTACGTTCTGTATGACTCATTCAAAAGATTTATGGTTAAAGAGCTTAAAGCCCCTCTAAAGTGTTGGGAGCCTCAAAAATTTGATGGTAAAATTTCACTTCATACGTTGTAAAGGGTTTTAAAGGGCAAGAAAAGTGTTCAAGCTTAAAAGAGCTAAATTCTAGGGGCACCAAAGTTATACACAAGTGCATCGACTCCTAGTCTGCATATAATTTCTTTTACCTCTATTTGGAGTGCAATTTCATCATTTCATCATTTCATCACTTACAATGGCTGTTAAATACCAGTAGGACAGCATGGAAATAAAAAACGCACAGAACAAAATATTATTCTGTTACCTTTGGTGACCTTTAAACCGGTATCCCGTGAGGCCGTGACTCAACCAGCTAATGGCTGTCTAGCCTTCAATTAGATTTGCATCAAATCTTGATGATGACTGGGATGCCACTTAGTCAATTAACCATTCTCATTAATTATGAAACATGAGTTGGTGTGATGCCGCAAGAATGTGAAACATGTGCGTGGTGTGCGCTACCAGATTGTGCCTTATCTACAGTGCGCATCATGGCAGGGAAGTAAGATCGTGATGCCATCCGCTCTCTTCACACGTACAGTGTAACTTTTAGTTGAACCATCTGCATTAAGTTGGAAGACAATGTAATACATTAGAATACATTAGTAATAGTCTGTTCCAATCATGTTCTTTACATTAAAAAATGTAACAACAACAGTCACACCATAATACACATGTAGTATGTACTAAGAACCAGAAGGAGTTAACCCATCTTTTCCCATACATAGTCAACATGTACATGTAGTTAACTTCCTTCTGTCTCTCAGCCGAAGATATACACATTGTACAGATATGGTTTCTTTGTATTCTTGAAATATTGGATCAGCTCTTTTATCTCTGTACTATTCATTCATGTTTGAACAAAACTTGTTCAATAAACCTTCTTGAACTGAAATATGGAAATTTCTAGGCCATCAAAACTTTCATTTTCGAGATACAACAGCCTTCACATACATCTGCATCCATGTATACCAGACACACCAGTTTCATCTCACGACGACAAAATCTTTCCTCATCTGAGCCTATCCATGTTTACTTTAATTGCTTCGGACAATATTCCCGATAATTTCAAGAATCGTCATCCTGGCACCATTCCACTGTTACTACCGGATGATCTCACCACTTTTAATTGAAAATTGCATTAATTTCCAAGTGGAGCGCACCCGCCTCATTGTCTCGATCATGTGACAATGCCATTGGTCCCTGTCTAACTGGCCTTGTATTCTTGCCTTGGCGCTAGATCCAGATGAGCGTTGATGGGGGATTGGTTGATTAGGAAATCAAACGCATACAGTCATAGCTTCCGTTCTACTTCAGCACATAATGGATGGTCGGGGTGAACTCATGTTGACAGAAGGATTCCAGCAATGTTTGATAAGAGTGAGGAAGAGAAATTGAGATGGATGGAGAGAAAGAGAGAAATTGGGAGAGATAGAGATGTATATATAGAGAGAGAGTTAAAGAAGAGAAAGAGAGAGAGAGAGAGGGATAGATTACTAGCGACATTTATGTAGAGAGCAAGGGGTAAAGAAGAGAGTGAAAGAAGAGAAAGAGAGAGAAAGAGAGTTAAAGAAATAATGATAATAATAATAAAAACGTTACTTATAAAGCGCTTACCACCAAAGTCTCTAAGAGCTATCCAAAGTCTCTAAGCGCTAGAAAGAGAGAGAGAGAGAGAGGGAGAGAGAGAGGGGGTGAGAGGAAGAGAAGGGGTGAGGTGAGAAAGAGGGATAGAGGGGATAAAAACAAGATACCTAGGAGAGAGAGAGAGAGAGAGCAGAAGGGTTTCCAGAGGAGGATATATCTGATGGACATACAGGAATTAGATAGATACATCTAGGCCTACATTGCCATTTTTTCACAGTATTGAAAATGAAAAATATATATTACAAGCTGTTTATAGCTGACTTTAAGTTTGCTAAAACATAGTCACAGACTAATCTGCACTTCAATAAATTTTCAAAGTACAGACTTTTTTTCATGCAGTATTTTGAAAGAGGCAATCGAGAAATGGGATCCAATATTGCAAATGGTAATGGAATAATGTCGAGTGCATACAAAAGTAAAATATGTATTACATGACTGACAGATGGATCGCACAAGTCCAATCTTTAAACAAAATATAATTTTGTTTTCTGAAGGTGTGAGTTTCAAAATAAAAAATAAAACATCAAATATTTTCATACTCTTCTGAAGTAATTGGCTGCTTGCATCATTCAATTCCATTACTGTTTGAAGATGGCAATGTGATAAGTACAGATTCCTAAATTCCTAAACTGGGAAGGAATACATGTGCCAAACATTGATCAAGTACATGTGATTTAATGTTTAAATCACCTAATGAAAAATAAATGTATTTTCACCACAATAATAAATGTAAGAAGATAAGGAAAACATCAGCTCATTCTTGTTGATCCCCCCCAAGAAAAAAAGAGTTCTTGTATGAGGTTATTGACTCTCCTCATAATCACTCTATTCCTAGATGTATTTCTGTACATTGTTAAAACGTTATTGAGGACATGTTATGCAGAGTATTAACCATCATCTGAGGGGAGTAATAACGTGGTGAGTCATTGAAGTGAAAGGAGAGTGAGGAGAATCAATATTTTGCACAAAGGTAAAAGACCTTAAGTACCATAAAACTGTCTCTTCTTCTTTCTATTGAGACGGGAGACTGTCTGCACCTCCCTGCTTTATTGAAAAGCTTGTGGGTTTTGATTGTGTTTGATATTTTAATGGAAGGCCTCTAATGGGAATACTTGCAGGTTTGGACATACATGATCCAAGCTATTGATCTGAAGAATGTTACATTATATGAATGAAAGCTCACTGTACATGTACATGTAAATCTGTCTTGAGTTACAACTGTAGTCAACCAACAAACTCACTATTTTCTTTTAAAGTGTATACATGGGTTTCATGGGTTGTGGAGGATGAAAACTTACCAGTGTATCCGTTGTTGATGGCTTTTTTAAAATGAGAGTCTACATTTAAATGTACATTGTAGGTTTGCATGTGACAGAGCATAAGGCTACTTCCTGACTATCAACTCCTTCCTTCCATCTCCCCTGCCTCCCCCTCTATCCATCCATCCTGAACAATGATAAGCCCAGTTATCATCAGGCAGTTAGGATACATTATAGAAGTTTTTTTTTCAATAAGAGGGTACTTATACATGTAGTACTGTGGGGGGGGGGGGGGGGGGGGGGGGGGGGGGGGGGGGGGGGGGGGGTAATTTTCTAAGGGCATGAGGTTGTTGTCCAAGGGGGATAACTTTTTTTTTGGTCAGGGGGGGGGGGGGTGGAATAGTCCAGGGGTTAGTTGATCTTGAATGATTTACTACATGTCATATCATTTAAACACTTGTAGGAAAAGAATAGCTTCTAAATAGAGATTAAAACATTTATCTCATATTGATAAACTATCCTTGCCTAAACAAAGCTGCTAGGGGTAGGAAGGTTCAAGGAATCCTAAAAGAAATTTAGTAGCTTGAAAATTCTCAATATTTCAAGAGAAGTCGTCTGCTGTAAGAGCCAAAATACAAGTTAATGCCTTTCTGGCTGTTTCCAGGGAGTAGTTTACCCTGTAATGGTCATCCAGGATAGCAGGATCTATAGGCAGGGGGTTGTACAAATTACCTTTTAATTTGGAGTTGATAGCCGTGGGGACTCTATTAGGAAGCCATGTGTAGATTTTTTATTTGTGTCATATTGCATGGAATTTGAAAGAATCCTGGTAAAGCTACAGTCCCATATACGTCCCGGACCATCCCGGACCCCATCCGGGGTGATCCGGGATTCGGTCCGTGTTGACACCGTGTTGGCACCGGGGTGGTCCTGGATGGTCCTGGATGGTCCTGGATGGTCCTGGGCGGTCCGGGAGTCGACCCCGGATGTTTTTGACGGTCAAAAACTGCCGGGGTGGTCCGGGACGGTCCGGGACAATAGTTTGATCCGGGGTGATCCGTGTAGCCACCGTGCTGGGTCCGGGGTCATCCGTAGTGGCGCCGGGGCGGTCCGTGTTGATCCGTGGCAGTCTGGGAGTGAGTTATTGACCGCCCAGGACCATCCAGGACCATCCAGGACCATCCAAGACCATCCAGGACCACCCCGGTGCCAACACGGTGTCAACACGGACCGAATCCCGGATCACCCCGGATGGGGTCCGGGATGGTCCGGGACGGTCCGGGACGTATATGGGACTGTAGCTTAAAAGCATCACACTTTTTTGAACAAAACATCCCGGACCATCCCGGATCACCCCAGACCATGGTCCGGGATGGTCCGGAGTGGTCCGTGCTGGTCCGTGCTGGTCCGGCTTTATATGGGACTGGGGCTTAATGATTGTAGGCTGATCTCACTTAGAGCTGCCTGTAAATACGTGAACATGTTTTTTGGTTCTTCTTTCAGTGTCCATGTTCTATGGTTTTACATGAGTATTCCAGAGCCTATCTTATAAACAGTTGTAATTACTCTAGATCGCATTCCAATCGATATTTATTTGAAATCAACTGCAACAACGACATCGAGTAACTCGCTCAGAAATAAATTCAATCAAAACAAACTATAAAGAGATAGAAGAAAACAATTTTCCAATTGGTTGAAGGGCTATCAATCAATCCATATCCTTCGCAATGCTTTACAGGTACATGACAGAGTTGTTTTTGTGTGTGTGTTTCACATAAGTAATGTTTTTAATATTCATGCAACATCAGTGGAGAGGAAATTTTGAAATTGAAGAGACAAACAAGAACATTCGTGGTAGGAAAATAAAGGAACCGTGAAAAGGAACTTTGCCCCTTTTCGGAGCACTCAGGGAGTGAGACCGATCAAGGCTTAGGTCTGTGTGTCCGGAAATTGAATGTTCTTTCTTTGGGCTTCACCGGACCCGTCGCCATGATCCCTTGCCCAATCCTTCATTTATTTATCTTGCCGTATGACACAGATGTCTTGCTTTCTAAATCGTGCTCTCTTCAGATCCTACTTCAGATAGACCCAGGGTTGGCATACCCATTTAAAGGTTTCATCTGTCAATATGTAAGGAAATAATAAATCATATCCATGTAATAACCTTGAAGTGATAAATAATTATCTATTCTCTTCAATTCACATTTAAAATGATTAATTAATCAATAAGTCAGTGAGTCAGTCAGTAATTCAACTAATTGTATATATATATATATATATATATATATATGAACAATAAATGTAAAACACAAAATTTGAATATTTACAACTTCCACGTCTACTACTTCTACATCTTCTACATCTACATAGATCTACCAAGGAAAGCTTATGAAAGGTAATTTCTATACACACTTTACAATTTGACTTGCTTTTGAAAAAGCATTGTTGCCATCTATTAAACTATCTTAACATGAATGATTGACTATTAGTAATGTCATAAAATTAATTTCATCACAGTAGAAAATTCAAAATTATCATAACACTAGCAGAAGATATGATTCATTTGTTTATTCTTATCATGTATAATGGTGTAATAGGAGATGGTGGAAATATGTAAAGAAATAGGTCTGAACTCAACGACTAGTATTGTCTGGGAGGCGTTTGAAGAAACAGAATTTGCAAAAGAGCTAGGAATTTCTTGAATGGTTTAAAATCTAGGGAAAGAGGGTGACATTAAATATGATGAGACTGCAGCTGGCCAAACAAAGCCTCATTTTGACGGGAAACTATCTGCATGATAACTCAGTTGTAGTTAGGAAATTGGGGTGATGTGGCAGTCATAGATAGCCAATTATAGGCCCTCTGCCAGAGGGTTTCATGTAAGGGAATGCCTGCACAATTTCAAAGTGAATACATCTTAGGCTTACTGAACCAAATAAGGAAAGCAAATCTCAATCGCAAATAAAGTTTAGCAGGAGCAGAGGAGAGACGAGAGAGTAAGTGAGTTTCCCTTTCCTTGTGCCTGCAACTCTGCATCTCAGCATACAATAGTCAGGGTATTTGGTTAATATAAATTAGAGACCGGAAGAGATTTAGCAGGATATTATTTCAGTCCCCTTTCACTTCATTGTTTAAAGAATTATAACTCGGCCTCTTGTAACTGTTTTCACATTGTAAAAATAGATAGATATCAAGGTATCACATACAGACTTTAAAAAAAGAATTTTAAACACGTATTTTTCTTACACCCTAGTTTGAGTCATCTTAGGTTTAGCATTTAGGGATTCAAGATTGGCATTGCAAAGCTGCAAGTTATCAGAATGATTGGAGAAGAAATAAAATCCTAACCTCTTCCAATAATCATTATTTGATTTAAAGGCATAAAAACCATACTGAGTTTAAAGAGTTCAGGAGAAACTTAGGCCTCAAAGTGAATTTTATTTTTAGCTGTTATCATTTGAATAAAATGATAGCTTCTTCTGGAAGAGAGGGGGGGGGGGGGGGTCAAATTGAAAGTAAAATAAATTTCTCTTGTGATGATTGCAGGCTTGAGCTCCATAGTCAATGCACATGAAGATACAAAGACACAGGAGAAATAAAAGGTTAACATCAGCGATGCATACAACATATCGTCGCTGTTTTCACGAAGTGACGGTAGTGAAAAAAAATTGCATTCACTTTGCGTTACGATTTTCCTCACTACCGTCACTTCGTGAAAACAAGGACGATATAAAAAGCCAGCAAAATAATGTGTGAGGACCCTCCTCTAAGTATTGTCCTTAAAGCCTCCTGGGATGGGACTAGTGTCTTTAAGATGTCATCTTGACAGATTGTCTGTCATAAATGGGACAATTAGGCCATCTCATCTTCACTTCAATATTTTCCTAGCTCCGCAGGCTTTTTGGCTGCTGCCCTCGCTCTGTGTTTACCTTATGTTCTTGCACTCCAGTGGCGATCGTCCATTTGGGCTCTGAGGAGGGGCCGGCGTGTAATAGATGGTTTATTGCATGAAATTCTGAATCTAGGTGATGATGACATCTAATTGACAATACCTCGTTTGTTATTTGCCCGGCAGGAAGGTGTTCACCTGCCCTAGAATTCTTTATGGTTTATGCCCTACTACTACCATGTCTCAATCAATACTCATAATAGTCCAATGAAATTTGCATTGCTCTCAATCTTTGCGCCGAAACATTTCTCTCAAACTTTGCGCTGAAACATTTCTTGTCAGTTTGCTGATAGTTCTTATCCAGGGATATTGGAAGGATAGAGTGGGACAAATTCATTTCATGGTTGTTTGAGGATTAACAAGTCATAAGTACATGTACATGTATGTTATGGAATGTCAGACATTGCAAAGTGACATTATGAATAGATAGGAACTCTCAAAAGATGTCATTTTGATACATCTTGACCTAAACCTCTCTATTAGTAGGAAATACTTGTCATGATCCCGACAAATCAAGATTCAGTCGCAAAAGTATGTAATGGATTGTCAGACATTGCAAAGTAACATTGCGACATCCATGAATAGATACATGTAGGAACTCTCAAAGGATGTCATTTTAATACATCTTGACCTAAACCTCTCTATTTGGCGGAAATACTTGTCGTGATCCCGACAAATCAAGATTCTGTTGCATAAGTATGTAATGGATTGTCAGACATTGCAAAGTAACATTGTGACATCCATGAATAGATAGGAACTCTCATTTTAGGATATCAGTTTAATACATCTTGTCCTAAACCTCTCTATTTAGGCGGAAATACTTGTCATGATCCCGACAAATCAAGATTCAGTTCAAAAGTATGTAATGGATTGTCAGACATTGCAAAGTAACATTGCGACATCCCTGAATAGATATAAACTCTCACTTTAGGATGTCATTTTGATACATCTTGTCCTAAACCTCTCTATTAGTAGGAAATACTTGTCATGATCCCGGCAAATTATATTCAATATAGATGAAGTGAGAAACAGAACAGTTGAATTGAGCATTGCTGAATTTAATGCATGTGATTGATAGTATTATTCTTCCATCATATCCTTCTAATCAATCATTTTCAGTCCAAAGTTTGCCATTACATCTGTCAGTCTTTACATTCTTTCGTGCAGATAACATTTTTTCGACATGTATCATTGCATCTTGGAGTGGCTTAAAGAGAAGGTTGAGTTGTGGGAAGAGGTGAAAAATAATTTGTGAGCGTAATAATTCTTATTATGCAAGTGTGGAAGATCATTAGATAGGACATGTTCCCTGAAAAGCGCGGCTCTTCAAATGCCTTTATATTCTAAATATGTCAGTAACATCGTAAAACTCGGGGGGTAGGATTTTTACACCACGTGTTCGTGTAGTCCCATATACACCTTTCTGTGTACAGAGTTTGTAACTTTACCAAGACTTGGCCAAATTTCTTATCATTTTGATGATTCTAGAACCTTGCAATACACACAAATTCTTATATGTTAGATGATCAACCTTTTCTGGTCGATTCCACACCGTTTCTTTCACAATGCAATCGCATGACCAGAACTCAACTTCATCTTTAACTCTAAATTTTCCTTCAACAGTCTGTAACTTGTAGGCCTACATATAACTGAGTATGATGATAATTTGGATTATGTACTTCAAATTTACATGTAGGTAGGTGATAGTGCATTATACTCCTTTGATGGCTGCCTCCTTAGAAAGGAAAAATCAATTTTTCCGCTGGCTCTATATGCAAGGGTTGTTCTTAGTCACCGAAGACGCTGAGATGAGAAGTGCACAGGAAGCAAGGTTCACTTGTCTGTCTGCTGTAATTCCTCCATGGAGAGAGAGAGCCAGAGGGTCTTTTCTCCATTGTCTTTAAAAAACAAACATTTAACTTGGCCAGCCACCTGCCCCGATATGAACACACATCTATGCATAGGGAGAAGAAACCCCTAAGGAATGTACACACCTCCTTCCCTCTCTATCCAAAGATTCCAAACCAAAGATCTCTTTCTTCTTTTTCACCGAAATCCCCGGACTGAAAAATTCATGAAAAAACGTACAAATCAGGTACGTTTTGAACGATGACTCATACATCTACAGAAGAAATATCATTTTCATTTTTCTCCTTCTCTTTCTCTCTCTGTTGAGTGTTGTATTTAGAAAGCTGGATAAATGGATGAGTAAAGCAGGTATTGGGGGTATCCGTTGGGATTTAGGAATGATGGGCGCAGCATTACCTGAGGATGTTAAGAGGATGCGGTGAAGCAATGGGAAACCAGAGAAATATCCTGGGACATGGGATTTGAATAAAGAGAGAGAGAGAGAGAGAGAGGGGGGGGGGTGGGGGGTGGGGGTGGGGTGTGAAGCAATGAATAAATACAAGGTAGCGTAGAAGAATTTGGAAACCGATTTAGCTCTCGAAAATTTCAAAATAGATGTGATGAAAAAGAAGAGATATACATGTAGATAACATTACTGTGAGGAATGGTACTTCTACTTCTAAATCTGATGACTACAAGTAAAGCAATGCATTGAAACCAGTTTCAAGGAGTATCTTGCAATATGTAGTATGTATTTGAATCCTCTGCTCTTGTTCAATGCATTTATGATCATCCATAAATCACAAATATAACTGTCAACAAGTTTAACAGGGGCAAGCATCATCCTGCATTCCTCTCGGTCAATTTATGGCAGGTTCAGCCGCTTCCCTGATGAATTTATGGATCTTCCCTCATAATTCGGACCCAAATTATGACAGTGAAAACATTGCCGTGACTGTATCGCTCCTGATTTGTTACATGGGTCGATCTTGATTGACCCCACTCAGCCAGTTAATCTCTTCCAATATCTCTCATGTATATGTCGACTAAATTCATTGATAGGATTTTGCTTGTTAACCCATAATCAGAGACATGCATGTATTTAAGGAATAAATCTTCTTATTAAATTCTAGGGAAAATCTTATCCCATTATGTTAAACTGAGGATAATTTGGTAAAGATGTCCCTAAGCTGTCCTTGTTATGTTACAGCACTCAGGATCACATAGTTTGCGTTTTATGTTACGCACTAATGTCTTTTGGGAAGACACTAGTCTATGTTTGCCACCCTCAACCCAGGTGGGGTGAATGGGTACCTGGCAGGAATTACTTCCTTGCAATGCTAGAGTGCCACAATGGCAGCCATGCTAAAGCGGGGGTAATAATTCTGGATTAGGAGCCAGGAGTGTCAAGTCTGACAGACAAGAGTACCAAACAACAACCCACAATTAGTATTATTATAACGATGGACCCATTCTCGGATTTGATTTTTATAACTGTAATAGCAAATCATAGCTTAGAGATAGTTTAACAGTTCAAACACAATAAAATGGATTAGAATTTCAGAGAGAGAGAGAGAGAGAGAGAGAGACTCAAAGAGGATAAATGATAGATGATATATTTAATGAGATGTTACATTCAAGGATGAATGCTGAACTTGTAGGTAGTTAAAAATTCATGTACATGTAGGTCAACATTGTAGGAACGCATGTTGCATGTAACATGGTGAAGACAGCTTTTTCTGAATCTAAATCTTATTAGCTGAGAGCCAGAAGGGCATATCATCATACAGTGTACACAGAGTTAAAACCCTTATGGCTTTCAACTGATGCTATATCAGAGATACTTCAAGAAAAAGCCAAGGGTAAGACCTCTACATCAAAAGACCTCCGCTATTTGTACGATCCAACTCTGATTTGATTGAGGAAGAGATAACCATTGAAGTATGTCACCAAAGGTTAGAATTTCCTCATCAAAGTTCCGACAGGTCATTCTGTTTGTCCATGATCGTACATGCACATGTGTGACTTGAAAACTCAAAGACATTGGGGCACTGCAGACCCTTTTTGCATAGAAATTACTATTGTAATGACTGACAGTGAGGCACATTGGTTTCATTGCATTTTTCTCTGTTTTATGTGTACTGTATCATTTGCAAAATTATCATGATACCTCACGAACTGATTGAAGAAGTCTATTGATCAATGGTCACAGCAGTATGCAAGAATTAGACATTTGTATTTATGGATTCCCTTCCTAAATATCACGTTTTTCCACCTTGTTCTACCTTGAAGGCAGAAATGAAATAGTTTTTACCATTGTACCATTTACCATTGTAGCTACGTGTATTAAAGAATCAATGATTCAGGAATGAAATATGGTAAGCAAAAGACAAAGTTTTGGTACCCATATTAAAAAAACATTTCCCCCTGGTAATAACTCTTCAATATGTTACTATCTACTCTAGATCACTGACTAGCAGAAGTATTTGACATTTGCTGACATTTGTTGTTCATTTTATTATAGATTACAATTTATGATTTCAGTATTTGTGAATATCATTTATTTAGTACACTTCTTTTTTGGAAATGGAAATTGCATGGGTTAATATCTACTGCGGATCAATAATTTCTTGTGTCATCTCTTGCTTTGATAAAATATATACATGTAGAAGGAATTTGTTACATTTTTTTACCATTTTCCCAGGATATGAAGGATGGATTTCCTGCAGTATCTGTAAATCAGGTGTAATGGAAACATGTTACTTTACCGTAAAGGCCATTTGACAGGTCCATTTCATTGAACATGTCAATCCGAAAATACAACTAGTTATGTCATTGTAAGCAATCATGCTCATTTACATTTTGCATCGATAGTGATCATAAAAAGTGACATGTTTGCTCATAATTGGTTTGAGTTGCAAGCAAAACACTCAATGTTCATTCTACGATTTCACTTGCCATTCAAGTCTCCCACATTCACGAACTAGCTTCCAATGGATAAGGATAAAGTGAGTATCACACCTGAAGAAGCTTGTGCCTTCCTCAATCCAATCGGAGAAAGGGAAGGACCGCCGGCGATCCATGACTTATTGGCGTGTCACACATACGAGGTATCTCGTAACACCCAGTTACATTTTATTGATTATCCAGTGGTGTCAAGATTCAATCTGCGCTTCGTCCTACCGAGAGGGTGAAATCCTCCACCCTATTGATCCTCCGTCGAACCATCGCAGTGTGTCTTCTCGTTCCTCCCATCACACACAGCCAGGACCGACGCTCTGTAATAGAAGAAGAGAGAGAGAGGAGAGACCTTTCTATTGCTTTTCTCCAGCTTCTCAATATTCTGTTTTCTTTGTCCCGTCGCGCCGTGTTTGTTGTTTGTTATTGCTAGAATAGGAGATGATGGATCAAAGTGAATCGAGATTGGGATTTTGTTCGTCTTTGAGTAGATCGCGGAAGAAGTAGGGAAATAGAAAGGTTTTAGTATCACTTCTCACAAGGCCCATAGATATATCCATGTAGCTGTACTTAACCCTGTAGCCATTGATGCAAGAATGATAATTTATTAGTCTGCACACATTTCTGTTCAATGCCCATGTCCATACAACATCGATTGCCAATCGCATTGATGCACATTTGGATAGATATGATCTAGGATAATATTATGATTTGTAATTGAATATATCAATTCTGAATATAATTATCATGCACTTTTGCAAGACAAGATACATGTATGCACTGACTTCTCCATTATGTCATTCTCATATGCTTAATACATGGACAAAACCAGTTCTTGTGGTTAACGGGTTAATCTGTATGAGAAAATAAATACAGAACAGGTGTACACGTTACTTTCACCTTACAGAAAAATGGTATATTTGGAGCCAAAAGGGCATTAAATTGTATACCTTTAACGCTCTTCTTACTCTCAGGCAAAATCTGTATGATACAAATGCAAACTATGTGGAACTTGGTGAATTATCCCAGTGCATCCACCATCCCTATTCAAAGCACAGCCTTGATGATTAGTAGCAGTTCACCATACCTAAGTAGAGTTAATGGTGATAGAGTTGAATGGAAAGTATCCTCACCACAGGCACTTAGCATTGGAGAGGCCTTTATTTCTAGGTGACCTGATAGACAATGAGAAGGAATATTGGGCAAGATTTAGATTCGCTCTAGTTCCTCCCTAGACTTCTTAATACAGGCCGTAGAAGCTATCCCTGTAAGATGATACCCTGGATCTTAGGCAGGGTATTCTGACTCATTCTTCCCTCAAACCAGTAAGACAAAAAAAGGCATGCAGGGGAGAAGAAGAGTGATTTAGCTTGTGAAGGCTAAAACAAATCCTTACATGTTTATCAAAAATACATGAACTGCCCTTGAGGAAACCCATTTTTGTCATGGATAGATTAAAAGAATTCAATGCACAGTATTAAACTTTGTAGGTAACATGTACCATGCCTCAAACACTAGTAATGTATTGTACACTATTAATCTATTTCTTTGCTATTGAGGAAGAGAACATCTTTCTTTTCTTTTTCTTCTTTTTTTAATTAAGAAAGGAATCCATTCCAGTTTTTCAAAACTACTTCTTTTACTCTTTTGGGGGCTATGACGGTCTGTGTGTAAATCACACCCTGATCATGCATACTTCACCATTCTGACAGGCTCTATATTATGTTTGCACGATAGCAAATCTTAAATATACATGTACAGTATGTAGGGGTCGCACAAAATGTATTCATTGAAAATACATGATTGACATAAATGTACAGTAGCTAATGCAAACACAGATATGGGAAAGGAAATCTTAACCAACATGCACTAGATTGATTATTTAAGGCCTCTCATCACTCCATTTTCAAAGGATAATTTCCAGAGTGATATCTAGTAGCTTGCTGCAAAAACCCTTTCAAGCAAAGGTGTAGGAAATGTTTACACTGATTTTTTTTTTGTCTTTCTAGACCTAAAAGTGAACTTGGTAAGAGGGCTGCTCTAGAAGACTACCCCTCCATGGTATTTTTTTTCCTTCTTGCATTGAACTTCAAACATTTGAAGAAGCAGAAAATCAAGCAATAAAGAATGGTTGTCACGTTGAAGAGAATTGAAGCGTTATGGACAGAGAGTGCAGACACTGTCGCAGCTCATTCCTGGCTGTGTTCAAATCCTGGAAAAAAGCTGGGGAAAAGTAATGTGTAGAGAAGAGTGCAGTCATTATTGCAGATTGTTCCTGGGTGTGTTCACATCTTTGCAAAGACCTGAAAAAGGGGGAAATTTCTCTTTCCTTTATTCAATGTTTGATGAAAGAATGTACTTAGTTAAATCATTAGATTACTTTATAATGATTTAAACCAGTAACTGAACATTGATTGATGCTTAAGCTGCCATATATTTTACTTCAATGTGACAATGTGAACGTGGCCTGTCGGGCAGATCACTCAGTTCCCATGATTATCTTCTGAGCACTTTCTATTCATCGATGAGGGGGAGAGAGCTAGAAACTAGAACAGCGTTTGGCTAAAGCAGACAGATAGATAGATAGATAGATAGGTCTAATAAAGTCTGTATGGTGTGCTGGCTGGGGTGTGAGCATCATGAGCACTTCTACGCTGTATACCTAGCATCATCAATCCTACGTTCACTGCCCAAGAACTTGCCGCTGACTAACTCCCTATACCTTCCTTGTTTTTTTTTAAAGGAATAATTGTACATGGACCTTTGTGCTGTGTTATATTTAGCTGAAATGTGGGTGAATTTTTACAAATAAAGATTAAAAATTACTTTCCTTTTAGGCTTGATTCTATCATTCTTCTTGACTCCTGTCTACAGGACAGTAAATTGTTTACATGTAGTATGATCAGCAAATCAAAGATTCTTTTGTCAGTAGCAATATCCTAATTGGAAATTGGAAAATTCTGTTGAGATGCTCCGAAAAAAGCTTTTTATTTAAGTTTTATTTGCAAAACACAGTCAATATCTTAGTATAGAGTACTTGAGTCAAAGAGGAGTCAAGAAGGAGACAATTTTTGATGCAAAGATGATTCTTGTGGCAATTTCTGATGTAAAAATGATTCTTGCGTTTGTTAGTAAGACTTAATGCATGCATGTAGGCAAATCACACCTAAAAATCCTAAGGCATGTACATTATATTAGTGATGTACGTGTTTGTTGTTTTCTTATTTTTTACTAGTACTGAGTAGTCAATAACATACTATTTTCCTTTACTTTCCTACATTTAGATAGACCCCTGCATGGTTTGCGATAAGTTTTCAGCTAAAGCACCTTGAATTCTTGCACTTTTATCACAGATAATCACATTTTATGCCAAACGGCACAAGGAATGAACCAGAATCCAAAGGCTTCGAGGGAGAGCCTAACAGCAACTGATGAAGTGCGAAGAATTTGATCAAAGCTTTCATTTCATTCCATATCGGAGGCGGCGAGATTGATCAACACTTTATTGGAAATCATCCCTATCGCAGGCTCCTGCCTGATTACTCTCCATTCGGTTTATATGTGAAAAATGAGCAGATTATTAATGCCCCGTAGACGAGTCCAAACTTACAATTTAGCTGTATACACTCAGAGATTTTTGCCATGTTTGTTTACACACCTAGTTTACTAATTTTGAAAATATATATACATGTGTATTTAGAAGCCCTTTTATGAGTACTACAGTATTTAACATTTTGACAGGGTCATGAAAGTATTTGAATTGTTTATGGATTTGGTGTAGACAGTAAGCAGGTGCATCCATGGAATTATGAAAATAAAAGGTCAAGTCAACTGTCAGAAAGGGTAAAACAAAACAAACTTCATGTTCATTTATACTAATGTCATATACAAACAATGTACATACCAAAGAAAAAATAGCCCTCAATAGTATTTAGCATCATAAACTAAGAGGTACATGTACTTCCTAACAAATTCACAAATATCTTCAACATCCATGGAATTTCTCTCAATATTTGGCCTGATTGTTTTTTTTTCACATATTTTTTCAAAAGTTTTTTAATGATATTCCTTTAAATGTAATTTTTTCATTCATGTTGCAAAATATACCAATTCCCTGAAAACACTGTCCTGACATAATTTTTTTCTGTTGAGGTTGCTTATAATGTATATCAACTATGATCCCTAACATATACTTAAACTCAACATGTTAACATCTAATGCTGATATATAATTGTTTTATGATACACTATACTTACATAACATATAAGAATTAACTAAGGCTAAATGAATCAACAGTGTGGTATTTGAATATCAGAATTATTAGATATTATTGGATTGGAAAAACTTGAGAGTTTGAGACCTGTTTTCATTTTTAATTTGATACCAGTCTGTTCATACCTGCATTGACGTTTGGCTGAAGGTCTGAAGCTGTGGTGATAATATTCAAAGTCCTGTGGAATCACATAATAATGCTAATAATAAGCTATACAAGAACAACATATTATTCATATAATATATTGTATAATATAATATAGAAGTGGCATTCAAGACTATACCAACAGTCCTTTTCAGGACTAACAAACCCTCAAGAAAGATTACAGAGTCAGAGTCCTTTTTCAGGACTCCTCAATCCTCCCTCTCTCTCACATGGTGCACCCTCAAGCCTACTGTATATCTACATCACCATGCAAGCCGACACTTACAAGCAGCATTTAACATATTATTCATTTAGACTAGCTATTCTGGATGACATGTTATTCCAATTGCAGCAAATTTTTAAATAACATTTGATGTGAGTCTCATAGATCTATGTGTAATTTAATGTCAAATACAAGAAGGTGCAAAGGGGGCGGGCTAAATATGATTCAATATTTGATTATGAGTTGTAGGATAAGAGTTACAAGTGAATGTGAGGAAACCTTTTTTCTTATTTTGTGTGATGGTGATGGAAAAAAGAGAATAATACACACTGCTACAAGAACATGACAAGAAATTGTCAGTAGAGAAGTGGATTCTTGAGAGGTAGAAATGTTTGGTAGTCCTCTTCTTGAAGAGACTGCAGTGCTGAATCACAGATGTAATCAGAAAGGAATTGATGAGGATTTCAATCGGTGCTGTCACATGACAAACACTATGAGGAGACAGGAGATGTTCTGCTGTTACGCATCAAAATAGAACATGTCTCCCTGGTTGGATTGGCCATTTTGAATGTTGGAAGAAAAAGAAAAAACATGTTGGAGAAGTGACATGCATAGAGAGCCCTGCAGGAATGTCTTGACTTGGAATTAAAGATTATGATACAGGTTTAAAATGATCTTAACACTTTTTTAAAAGTACATTCTTTTGATGAATTCTGTATTTAAAGATAAATTTCCTTGCATTAATTTTTTGAATAATCACACTCTCTGCGATATGTTTATGAGGGAAACAACAAAAATGTGTTATAAGAGAGAGGAAGGAGAATGGAGAGTAGGCAAGAGGAGGTGAGGGGTGAAAGTGAGGGAAAGAAGAACCTCTTCATGATTATGACACATTGGATCACGAAGCAATCATAGCAGGATGAATGAGGCTTTGCCTTGAGATTGGCATCTGACAAACTGGTTGATTGGATACCAAACATTCTGACTAGGAGTAATGGTACTCAAGAAATCATCATGTTCCTACAAACATCTAGCACCAACCCATTCCTTACCAAAAGCATAATAAACAACAATCTGAATGAATTGTCTTTAATAAAGCCAGATTACCAAATTTTCAAGTTTATGTCTTATCTCACTGTTGAATTTGCCATGAAATCAGATATGATAAGAAGGTTCTAGCACATGTCTCTGTGTCTGTTTCAAAAAGAAAAAATCAAGATGCTCCTCAACCTGATACATGTGTGTAGGGCAGAAAGTTTATTTTGGGGGCAAGATTTGTAGCTCAAGGTGCTAAAGGTTAAGCTTGCATGGAGAATAAAGTATCTATATTATATTGTAAATCATTCATGCTCAGTTTGAGAATGCAATTCTAGATTGAAGTGGAAACGATTTTAAAAAAGAAAATGGTTTTGCGTCTTTACATTACACTTTCACTTTAATGTAAATGTACTCAATTGTTTATTCAATTTTAAATTTCATCCTATTTTGCTTTTATTTCAAGCTGACAGAAGTTAATGCTCATAATCTTGTACCGGTATGCATTGTGGAAGAATACTACTATAACCTCAGTCAGTGCTAACTGTTGAATTTAAGTTTGCATTGGAAGTAATCTGCAAAATATATTGCTTACAATAGTAATAGTTTAAAGGTCTGAACAATTATCTGTCATCACCAAAAGCGTTAATCCCCATCCATCCCACACGCAGTCTTTAAAGGCTCCAAGTTAAGATGTAATCTCTGTGGGAAAAAATGGCACCTTGATTTTATCCCATCGTAGAATGAGTTGAGCTCTATGCAACTGCAAGCAAACACGTGTGCAGCTTTCATCGATTCTCAAAAGCAAGATTTAGTTCAAAGTTTTGCTCCCTCTGACCCTCCTTCTTTGAGAATCTTAATCTTAAGATGCGATCTTGAGATGCATTCTCAAAGAAAGCCCTGATTTGAATCTGTATCTTTTCTTCAAGCTTCAGGACAAGATGTATTGAATTTTCCAAGATTAATATACTGTTATACCAATAAAGGTGCCGAAATTCAGAATTGGTCTGTTCGATATTTGAATAATAATAATAATAATAATAATAGATTTATATAGCGCAGCTTTTATACAAAATATATTCAGCTGCGCTGGTTAAGAGCTCCTTTTTACTAAATTCTACAAAATAAGATCACTCAGTTGAACAAATAAGTTTTTAAATTGGATTTAAAAACATTGAGAGATGGAGTGCTTCTTATTTCTATTGGCAAGCTATTCCATAATTTGGGGGCGGCAATAGCAAAAGCACGGTCCCCAAGAGTTACTTTAGTTTTGCCATGGGGAATCTGAAGCAGTAATTTATCTGTGGAACTGCGCAGGCTACGACTGTGTGACTGGACTTTGAGTTGAAGTAATTCTTTGATGTAATTAGGGGCTTGACCGCTCAATGATTTATAGACGATTAACAATATTTTGAATGAGATTCTTTGACGGACTGGCAACCAGTGGAGTTCTCTCAGAAGAGGTGCGGTTGAAGTGAATTTCGACCGACGAAACAACTAAAGCATGGAGTATGTTTAATCCTTCGATCAATGAGTTTTATAGACCTTCTTGACATAACCTGCATAGGTTTGCAGCTGGGTTTGTATTCTATTAAAAGCCAGGTCTCTTGTAAATGTTTCATGGGAAGGAAATGGATATTGTAGAAAAAGGAAATATGGAGAGAGAATGAAAGAGAATTGAAGGGTATGATCATTACAAAATATAAGGAAAGATGAGGGATTAGGAGAGAGATTGAAAAGGGGGAAAAAACAAGGAATAGAACAGAAAGGAGGACGGAGATGGTTGGTTGGGGGGGGGGGGGGGCAGGGAGAAAGAGAGGTGTCTTTTTCATGGGATAAGACATTCCGATGCACAGACTGGTTTTAATTTGAAGATTGAGAGTGAGCTCATGCAAGTGATGAAATTGGTGGACTAGTTTGTTTACCAGGTTTTTCCAGAATTCTTACTCCACAAAATGCTAAATTTGTAAAGTCAAATAGAAAGATTTAAACATTGTTCCTGGACAAATAATTATATTTATAATAAAATAAAGATAAACATGTGGAAGGGGGTATTTTTGTTGAAGTAGCAACATAAAAACAACACTTTTCTTGATGAGGAGGATAAATAAAACTGTAGTTGAGTCTTGCATGAGTCTAGTTGGTTGGTTTGGGGGAGGAATCAAGTGAAATCATCCTCCCGATTCCTTGTCTCTAATTTCAGCATCTCGCTGTCATCCTCAATCACCAAGTGATGATGACTATGCTCAGTCCGAGACTTTAAAGGGGGACTCCTCCTCCTCCTATCGACTCTATTCACTATCCTCATGCAGTCTCGTCTTGTAGCTCCGAGATCGTGCACTTTATTAGCATACATTTTTATTACATTTCACTTGTGATTTGTAATAAAGCGAGACATAGGGTTGTGTAGCTTCTATTTTGCTGTAATCGGTTGCTAGAGAAAATATCAAAGATCAATTGTGATTTGTTACAAAGCGAGACATAGGGTTGTGTAGCTTCTACTTCGCTGTATCAAATCAATCGGTTGCTAGAGAAAATATCAAAGATTTATAATGATATAATCCAGATATATGTGCACGAATTGCTTTACACGTGAAAGGTCTGAAACATTTGACATTCTTTATAACGTCAATAAAATTTGCCTTGTCATTGTAGATTTGTACTGGTACTGCTCATTCTAACTTGTGCCAATTTTGGTTGTAAAAAGGCAAATTATCAACGAGAATGAGGAAAAAAGAAAGAAGAATGATATCATCTGCTTAAAGCCAGAAGAAGCTTATTTATATGTGTTTAGACATATTCCACCTCTGCTCATTTTGTACATCCATTTATGATTGACATGCTGCATTGACTATTCCACACCCCCATCATTAGTTTCTGATGTACCTGGATGGTCTTGAGTGGGAGATGGTGGAATTCCACATCTTGTGTTAGAATTTGCATCTCATTAACGGAATACTTCCATTCAAAATTTGATTTGAGCGTACACTGATTGATGGCATCATCAGCTCTGGACGCCAGACTCTGGGACAGGAAGTCAGGTCTGACCTCAAATCAACCTGGCCACTTAAAGCTATGGTGAGCAAAAATAGAACACTGCATTATTGAAGTACCTGGTTTGAAGAAGACATGAAACAGTAGTGAACTATAATTTAGAAGAATTTTGTAGCACTGTGACTTTTAAGCTGCATCAATTCAGTTAACTACATGTATACACTTAGAAGTGGCCCTAAGCACATTCAGTGAATTCAAATTCAAATTTATTTAATTGAACAATTTTGGATAATCTTCAGTATACAAGTAAGTAAGTTACAAATAAATTATTGACATTCTCCAAGTATTCAAATAATTAATATACAATTACTATTAAAAGGAGAAGTGAATACAGAGTTTGGGAATTATCATCTGTGAATAGTCGAATTCCAGATCATTGTTAACAAACTGACAAACTTAAAATTAATACCATTGATATGATGCAAGTGCTATGATGCAGAGTGTGAGAGAAGCATGGAATTTTGTCAGATTTTGGATGAGAACTTTAAATGGGGGGGGGGGGGGGGGCGTGGGGTCAGAGATAGTACTAGAGATATCCACCTTGCAACCCCCATTCCATCTTTGAGATTATAATGATGAGGGAGTGGGGTTGGGAGCCAGCAACTGTACCTTTAATCACTCCCATCTCAATTTAGTCTCCGCTCATCTGGTCTATGGTGATGATGTAAGGGCTACTCTTAAAGGTTACAGTGGAATGAATGGGGATTGAAACATTCCCCTCACCAACTAGTTGAGAATGAGGACCATCTTTAAAGGATATTTTTATGTCAGGGTGGGGTTCAAAGCCACCAACTCTACCTCTAATCAACCCCCTTCCAAAGTCTCTGTTCAACTGGTCTATGGTGATGATGGAAGGGCTAACCATTAACCAATTCTCGCTACCCTAAATAGGTACGAAAATCTCGAAATTCGCGAGACGAGGTAATTTTCACTCTCTCGGGTCGTCACTACAACTTCCGGTATAGAGTCCCATCCCGCTGGCGCTAGCGCCTGTGTTCGCTGTGCAGAGTTTTCACGCACGCTAAAATCGATGCCAATCAGTGTAATTTGTACAGATTATAATATATGCATTAAATTTAGTTTGTTTTTATTCAATTTGAATATACAATAAAAAGCAAAAAATAGTTTACAGGAAAGATTTTATTTTTATTCATGTTTTTTTTCTGTTAATCTAAAAGTAAAAAAAAAAAAATTGTCTTAAAATTGTGCATGTAGCGACCAGCGTCACAATCACGAGCAGACGATACAGTAAACAGTGTAGAGACAACACTCAGTTCATGTATTTCTCGTCGACCACAAAATGGATAAAAAAACAGTTTCGGAACTTAAAAAAATCTTAACGGACAGAGGAATACCATGCAATGGAAAGCTTCGGGCAGAATTAGTGACTTTAGCACAAAAGGCCGTTAAACTCTACCGTGAAAGAGAGGGTTGTGATCACGAACTGGGAAATTTCACCCAAGTCACGGCCTTCATCAACCCCCATTTTTCAGGGTTCTTACGCTTGGAATCATGAGCCCAGCACTGTGCAGCCTCACAAAAGAAAACCATCGTCACTGATGTCAAAAGACGCAAAAAACAACGAATGAAATGTTCAAATAAACGTTGAAATATTTGCGAAAAAAAAACAAGACCGAGCAGACGACATATTAGGTGCAAACACGTTGTGTGGCGACGGCGTTTTACGTTTGCGCTATCGCGCCTAGTAATATAGCGCCTGCACAGGAAGCTGTAATGTCGAAAAGCTATCCCATAATGCAATGCGCGTTTTCAGGATTTTCCCCGGATCTCGGCAGAATCGCTATTTGGGGTAGCGAGAATTGAATACAAAGTCTAAAGTATCTCGGATTGGAATTAATGGAAAATAAACCTGCATCTACAGGGTTAAGGTAATATTGTCTGTTGAGATTTCCCTGGTTTGGGGAGGGAGGAGTTGGAAGTCCCCCCCTTTCCCCCCTCCTTTCCCCCTCCCAAATGAAGCCTTATAATAATGACCGGGCTTTAAGAATACTGTGGGTTGGGGGGGGGGGAATAAACCTAACCATACCCCCCCCCAACCAACCCACTCTCTCATCTGATCTATAGATCAGAACCAGGTGTGGGATGGGGGTTGAAGTGCCCCTCGCCCCGCCCAATCAATTCCATTTCTCTCATCTGATACAGTACATGTTGAAAGGCTAGTCTTAGGACACTGTGGTGTGGTATAGGGTTTGAAGCGCCCATCCTTTCTCTCTAATGAACTCAGGACTATCTTCTCTGTGGTCTGTGACAAGAACCAAACTTTCAAAATACCATGAGATGAGTAGGGGTAGAACCCCCCCACCCCCCTTTCTACTGACCCCACCAGCCCCGCCCCCTACTGACCCCACCAGCCCCGCTCCTCATCTGGTCCCATGTGATGATGGACTGGTTATCCATCAAACAAACATCACCTCTTTAGAGTTCCTGGCTTGCACCAGGAGCATGTTAAAGGGAAACACTAACCCTTGCTAGAAAATCAAATATCTTTCTTATATCACGGACCTTCACTACAATAGATGGTTATATAGATCTATAGGCAAAATAAAGAATAATTTGAGGAATATATCTTGGTCAGGGCCATGTACACCCTGTACAGGAGGTATGAGAAAAGAATATTTCACTAATTGTAGCAATAGTTGGATCAATATCTTTTTATATGTATATTGTTTTTTACTGAGGATTTTTTTGTTGTATACAAATACCTTGAAATCAGAAAGAGTTTCTGTTTTATGAAACACTGAAAATTGACATTTTTATCCAGTTAAGGTACATTACAAGAATATAATGTCTCTCAATCATTGTACTAAGAACACAGTCACCCCCCCCCCCAAGTAAGCATTTGATAATGGATACTTCATCTACATATACAGTGTGTCGGGTCCTTCAAATATTTTTCTTTATCTGAATATCAGAACCTGTTTGTCAGGGTTGGCCCAAAATAGAGCAATACTGATTCAAAACGATGATTAAATCAGGATTTTAAAAAGAAATCAAGTGGTTTTGATTGATTTGTTAGAACAAAATTACCAACCTTCTGTTTTGTTGTAAATTTGCGAATAATTATGTGTGGAATACTTCTAAAGTAGACATACATTAGTCATATCACAGTGTAAAAGTACAATTTTCTTACCTCGTTGCTGAGCATAAGATTAAAATGTATAGTTCTCCTTATTCGATCTTTTGAAGTGCACCTTTTTACCGACAAAACGCATTGATATTTTGTACAACCTGACTTAACAATCATCCATCAACTTCATATCAAATTGCCTCTCGGATTACATCCATTTTGCACACATCGCTGCCTATCCATTATTCTATATCAATTCTGGAGCCAGTAATACTGATATAAGTGTGCTGCAACAAAGTATATTCTTTGTACAACTTAATGATGCAAGCAAACCGTTCAACTGAAGCCATCAGAAAATTAATATCCCCCACAGATATAATTGTTCCATTAGCATGGTATAAACCAGCCATTAATCATGGTGATGGATTTAGTGTGTTCAATAACCTATTACTCATTGAGTGTATGGTTCCTTCTGTTCACAATGATAATTCTGTTAACAATGCAATAGCACATGTACACGAATACTTGTAATTGTGTTTGTGTCATCATTCTGTATTGTATTATTCATAAATGAATGCATTATATGTTGAGACTGAGTGTATGCCCAGGGGCCATCATTAAATTGTCTTATTCTTTACAAACTGCTCATCAATTACCCTAGTAAAGAAGTGTACTCATATTTGATTGAAAATTCAATTTGTGAGTTGTGCTCTATTTTCTTTGCGCAAAATTCAATTTTCAATATTTTTCTCCTAAATTATTCATGTAAAATCTTGAGTGAAATGAAAAGTCAAGTTTTCTTTTCTTCTCTATGATCCATCCAATCGTCAGACCAAATACTCTAATGGGAAGATATGCTTGAAAAAATAATCATAACTGAGTGTTTTTTAATAATATCTAAATGTTTAACAAGTAATTTTGTTTTAAATGGTAGATTTAATTCTTTTAATAGGCTTGGTGGAACTGTTATAGTGTTGAACTCAGGAATATTTCCTGGAGTAAATTACTTTTCAAAACATTTTCTATTATTTTTTGCCCATTTGAATGGTGATAAAAGAAATGATTTTAGAGTTCAGCCAATATTATAGTCCGGATGAAGCAGTTTTTACAAATAAAGTGGAAAACATATATATTTTTAATATGAATATGTAGAGACTGAATGAACATTTAACATGAAATCAAATCCTGCACACAACAATGAGAGCTGAGGCTTCATTCATATCGGGACAATAAAATGACATAAATGGGTCAACCTTGAGTTTTGGGGCCCAGGGATAGGAAAGAATGGTCTTTCTTCAAATGTAAGCTACAGTGACTATCCCAGAAATATAAGTAATTTGTAAAGAAATAACAACCGAATCGTCGACAAAAAGTATGTTTGTGGAGTCTAGGGAGGTGCTGGGCTGTCAGTCTGTTTGTCCACTCTTATCCTTTCTTCCGCCTTTTGTGCGGGATGGAAATTTATGGCACATTATTTTCCCTTCGTGAATAGAGATCCCGCTCGCTCAGAGAAATCGAATGAAAACCAATTTTGAAAGACTGAATGTTTTGCCAGCGGGGCTGTAGTGGGGGCACAATGAAAGGAAAAACATACACAAGCGTTACAAATGAATACATCTTGCGGCAAACACGTGTAGAGAGGTTAATTTTTGTGATGTTTGTTCAACACAGAATGTTCCAATTCTTCAGGTATGTGTAAATTGCACGAGGGAACACCTCGTCCAGTCATTTGATAAAGCATGCCCCCTTGATATTGCATATATGAGGAACATCAATACTTCTTATTTCATTTTAATATGCTGTGCTCTTCTGTACGAAGCGCAAGCCTTGACTTTATTGGAAGTCAGCTGCCTGAAAGTGCACACCTATCGATATTGGTGTGTATGTGTAGATATTAAATACCTTTATTAACAAATCGACTTAATATAAGAAAGCTTGGTCATATAAACATACTAGTTTAATAAGAACTTAAAACATGGTTTGTGATTCCAAAAATGATGAAGGGTTCAGAAATCTGGATATTTGATAGGTTTCCTTTTTTATATTCAGAATTAAAACCTGTAGAATATTGAACCATTCGATTAACAAATCTTATGAATAAAATGTTCTATCATAAACATTTACATATATATATCATTTTTTTTGTATACCATGAAATTCATTAATGATCAAAATAACTGTTTCTTATATAGCACCTTACCAGTTACAACGTACATGTACATAAATCCGACCACAGTGCTTTACAGTAAATATTAGGATTCTACACATGACATTCTCCACTCCTCTGGGAAGCATCCCAGTTTACAAGTGCGCACAGGCTAATCTATTCAAAGAGTTATAAATTTTAACTCCTTGATCTATCCACAAAGACGTTCCCATCCCACCAGGTACTTGTTAGCATGTTTGTAAATTTTCTAGTTCATGAGTTTGTCAGACAGGTTCAGACTTCATCATAATAAACCTAGATACATTATTTGGTAACCAAGGCATTTGCAGGTGTTAATGTCTGATTATGATGTCACCAAGGGCACGTAACAAGGTTGACTGGTGATGGCACAATCATTTTTCCAACTGCTAATTCTCAAGGTGCACCGGATTCATCATGAATTATTAAAGGCCATTGACCTATTTGAGAGCTGATGAGCCCCTGGGGAAAAATCAGTCAAATACAAAAGCGAAGGTGAGAATTATCGTTCATCTGGAGTTTGTAGGTATTACTGTCACATCTTCATATTGTCTGTTTAGAAGCCAGAAGGACATTCCCTTGTCAAAATAAAATGGTCGAAAAGTAATCAGAAAAAAGTGGAAAACAGCACCGAAAATATGTTATTTGATTACGTTCAACTCTGAATATATTTTCATCTATCTTTGTTCCAAATCTTTAGCCTAAAATATGTTTTAAGTCTATTTTCCATCCCCCCATAAGAATGTAAAAGAAGAATAATTGAGTCTTCTATGGAATACCATCAAAATATATCAAAAATATAGCCCCAAAGTAAATTGTTCACATGTGAAAAACGACTAGGGTTACCTCATGTTAAAATAATGATCAAGTTAATTCCCTTCCGGCATTGAGCAGATGTTATTTTCCCAGCCCTAGTACATGTAGGCCCATAGCTAAACAATTGGTGTAATACATGTGGTTCGTTGTAAACCATTTTTGATGGTTATTCTTTAGGTGATCTGCCCTGAACTTGTAAATATTGAACAAGTTTGTTATGGAAGGTGATAGTACTCTGCAGAATGTTTCTGTGCCATGACATGAAGCAGTTGAAATAACAAATGCCTCAGAGAAAATGTTCCTTAGCTAGATACATAACCATAAAACATCTCTCCAGAATCCAACAAATCTAAACGTATGCTCTGTTGTTTTTATTATTTGTTTTTCATCCAAAATGTGGGAAAGTACTTTTAATTGGCTGTAGCTTGCTTTTGGGGTAAGGTTCAGGCTTCAGGGTTATGGAAACTTTTGTCTAGATTTGATCTAACAAAATCGAGTAGTGTAAGGAATTGAGTGCACAGCTATATTTGCAGACAGCATTTATAGTGCTACAATCGTATAAATGTCCTGAAATCTTCCTGCAAGACAAGTCATAGACATACGAAGTACATGCAGCTGAGAGATCTTACATTGATACTGTTTCTTCTTTGAGATGAAAGTACGATTCGTTTAGCTTTACTGGAGCTTGAAAGGACAGTAGACACTCTACTGAACATGTTTGGTTGTCAAGTGTGAAAATATCAGATTTGGGCGAAATGTCAAGGTGATAAGATTAGTTGAAAATGGGTCTAGCTTTTAGGTGATATGTGATGAGGCAGTCCTGGGGGGATCTTGAGACCATTCTCTCTACTCTACTCTTCGAACAGGGACTGTGTCTCTGTGTGGTCATGTTTCCTAGTTTGTGTAAATTATTGATTTGACAGGGGGACTATTGATTTTTCATGAGGCAATTTGGGGCATTGAATTGGAGGAAATTACCCCAATTTCTCTCACCAAAAACACAAGGTGTTGGATCTAGAACAGTGTCGGGGAGAGTTTGATGCCAGGTGAAAAGGAAATAAGTGAAAATGTTGGTCTTGAAATTGGGCATTCTTATATATTTGTGCCACTGCCAGCGGGAAGGTTCAGCAGTGCACATGTTTAGCGTGGTTTGATGATCCATTCGATTGATTGATGCTCATTTTATATTTAACTCATTGCTTTCTGGAATATAGTAGCCCCTGTATGAAGCCTATGGAATGAATGAGAAATCAGTAGTAAATGGGTTAACATTCTTACAGCTTTTTGTGAGGCAAAATTTGATGAGCTGGAAACAACTTTTACCATATTGCCAATTTGATGAAGATGTTGTTTAGAGCATGAATTTGAAGTCTAGTCGGTAAAACAGGGGAGGTGAATAAATCATTTGTTCCCTTATTGCCCATATGTAGGCCATAAGGTATCAACAATTCAAATTTGCATGTCTAGTCAATCCTATACCTAATCCTTACCCTAAGCCCAAAACTACTAGCTTAAAGCCAAATTGCAACCCTAATCATAACCATTATCATTGATGCTATGAAATCTGGAACAGTAGACATCACAGTAATTTGAAATATGCACCAATTGCTTCGGTCTACTTCCCAGAAAGGCTTGTCTTTGAATCCGGAACAAGGCTTCAAAATGTCTTCCATCTCCTCCCTCCTAGCTAGTACCTCCCCATCCAGTATAGCCCAGTCGCCCGTCTGTTCAGGGCAGTGTGTCTTCTCTACCGGTGCTTGAACAAAGGTTTGCCCTGCCTGGCTCATTCCCTGATGGGATCGATGTGGGATGAGCAAATGATCAGGTTACTCCTCCTCTTTCTCCATGCCTTGACTTTACTCTTGTTAAACCTTTACCTTGTAGTCCTGACTGCCTAGACCAGTGATGCGTTTGTTGTTTGAGGGAAGGGGGGGGGGGGGCGGGTGATAGGAGGTAGCTATCGCTCCTTGAGTCGTTTGACATTGACTTCTGATTTTGCATTGAAACACTACCTTGTTCACACGGCTAAACTGACTCCAAACTGACCCCATAGCGTTTTTAAAACATAAAACCATATAAATAATAACATACATAATAATATGACAAAATAAGTCTGTTCACTTTGGTATAAAACTTGATGAGTGGCTTGTCTACCCCTACCAGAACATGTTATGTAACATAACTCTCCATGATACATATCACTTGTGTGATTAAGAAGTGAAAGAAACAGAACTTCAACCTGATCGAATCTTATTCCGAGCAAACTTGATCTGATTCTTAGCTTTGTGAATGCTACAAGGACCCTTCTCATGTTTGGAGAAATCATCAAAATGAAATGAGGTCATGATTTGTTCAAGCCGAGGCACCCTCCTTGTCTATGGATACTGGCCAGTGGCAGTATCTATCTGTCAAGAGCCAGGAATCTTCGCTGCTTGCCTAATGTATACAACTAGGAGACAAGCAGCAAGCTTGCATCGATGTGAATTAAGCTTGGTATTAACCCAAGCAGCTCCATGGTAAATGAATCCATAAATGCATTCAATATGTTCATGCTTTAAGCCTTCCTACACTTCGGGGGGGGGGGGGGGGGGGGGGGGGGGGGAGTAGAGGGGGAACTAGAATGATGTCATCAAACTGTAATGATTTATCTTTTAGTTATGTAATGTGATTTCTTAGAGAAATTTTTAAAGAAAGGCATTGTATATAGAATTATTATTCTTGCACTTGTAGCCAAGGGGTTTTAACCCTTGACTCAAGATGGGAGGATAATAGGTTCAAGCCTCGGCATGGTACTGAAGTCCCTTGGAAGGACATTAATCTAGATATGCCTCTCGACCCAGGAGAGAAAACGATCCTAGTATTTAAATTTTTGTTTGCTCTCATAGTGACTATATGATGGTCAGAACACCTACAGGAGTGGAGATGGTGCACACATTGTGAATCTTCTAACAATGACTCCTTACCCCCTTTGAGGCACAAGTTAGAACTGCTTATAATAAAATGACAGAGGGAGCACCAAAAAAACAAGAAAAAAGAGGTCAAATATTTTCGCCCTGACTGGTTGAGTTCATGCATGTGATGTATTGCATTGGCTGAAGTAATTTGTTGCGCAAATAGATTGATAGGACATGTGCATTTACAAATCAAGACGGGGGAATGTAAACAAGTAGCTCCTCCTAGAAGCCTGGATGTCCTCCGGTATCTTGTCTGTCGTCTTCTGTCTCCAATTTAAATCATTACCATGGTCCAGTACGGCCATGGTTACATTGGAGAGCCCAAATAGAGAGCGCATCTGTTGTCCCCTGTACCCATCTGGTTGTGGGAGAAGTATCATTGGGAGGGAGGGAGGGGTGGTGATGATGAGGATGATGATGATGATGATGATGGGAGAGGAGGTTGGATGGCAACAGAGAGGGGAACTGAAAGTGGGAGGAGAACACAGAAATATAACGGGAGGAAGCAAGCAAGGGGGGGGGGGATGATGAGGATGGGGGGGGGGGGTAGCAGGAGGATCATAGACACCAAACAATCATGGACACCGATAACCTATAGACCTCTGATTTCTGAGAAAAGTCAAGTGAAGAGCAGCAGAGTTATTAGCAAAGGTTCTTGTAGTTAAACAGAATTATGTGGAATCAGCTCATTCAGGATGCGAAAGATGCTGAGTGATAATGAGAAATAACGAAAAAGCCATGCAGAACAGCATATTATTTATATTTTAGAACAAAAACAAGGGTGGTGAAGAGGAAAGAGAGATGCGTAGGAGTAGACCAAGAATGAGGGTGAAGAAATGGATGTAAGGGAGAAAAAGTAGGAGATAAAAATAGATGCCCGAGCTATTGTCATGGTAAATCTCATCAGATTGCTTAAAATGCATTTAAACATGCAATTATCAAAAGCAGGGCGCAAAGATGGAACCGTCTTTGTCAAGATCTTGACTACCATTTGCCATATTTGGGTTGAGTAAAATGCGGCCTACGAGGAGCAGACATGCCTTGGTGGACCATGGGGAATATTGTGTGTCAGAGCAGGGCAGACTGAATGGAAATTGCCATGTGTCAAGTTACCCGCAAGAAAACTCAGGCCCGACTTGTTTTGTCTGCTCCAACAACATACATTTGCATGTGTGGGGATATGGAAAAGCAAAACTAACATGACTATTGTGCAGCAATACATGTGAAGATAATTTATACAGAAATGTGATTTATCTCTCTCAAGTCTCAAAGTGATGGCAATGGTCCTAATTTATTTCATTACATTGATATTTCAATAATAACAATAATGGAAATAAAAAACGTAAAAGAAAGATGATTAAACAAATGTATATTGAATTACATGGTATTTAGAGTTATATGCTGTCGGTAGTGCTAATGTAAGATTGTTTGAAAATACCTATTAAAAAAAACCCCCAAAAACATGTAGTTCTTTGTGGCAGCCTGGGAGCATGGAAATATGTTTTTTTGTCATTAAACTAAATCAAATGCAGAATTTTACCTCAATTGATTCATAGAATTAACAGCATTGTGCAAAATGTGGTATGTGTAGTGTTAATGTGGGTGAGTTACCATCTTCAGAAGATAACAATTCAGTACATACCCTATGTTGGGAAGCAGAAGGGCATTATCTCATATACTTTAACATATATACACCCTTCTGGCTCTGAACAGATGATATTCTTCAATAGTAGTGAAGTATTTCGATCGAAGAAAATAAAAGATTTTTTTAATAGTATACCAAGTTGCAAAATTCACAGAAATGTTTCTGAAAGTAAGAAATGGATTGTGATTTGGCCATTTGAAGTATTAATAACCTATAGCCTTGCATCATGGGAAACCCTTACAAAATTATAGCTTTCAAAATCATTTGAATTAATAAAAATTTCACGAAAATGATAATTTCCCAGGAGTAGCCTTAAGAAAACAGGTCCTGTTGTTCGATAATGAAATTGGTATTTTCCAGCTTTTAACAAACGTTGTGCAGCAACATTGCATCAGAGATTGAGAGATGGGATATTTTAAGAGGAATATTTCCTTGTACTTGTACCCCTGCTGCCCCTTGTCGGGTCAGTCTGTTTCCAGGACATGCTAATAGCGTGGGGATATTCTGTGGTTTGAATTTTCAATACATGTCTGTCTAGAAAACAATGGTAAAAGTAATGTGGTTTGTATTCTGGCAAATTTTCTTGCTATTAAGTTCTGGGGGTGTTTCACAAAGATCCTAAGTTGAACTTATCTCAAAGTTGGACTTAACAATTATGGAAAGCCGTTAGCATCTTTGAAAATATTCAGTAAAAGTTTTTTTAACCTAAGGCATAAGATGTTGATTCAAATCTTTCATATTTTCTTTTATTAAGAAGATTTCATGTTCTCGGTGTGGAATTTATGAACAGTCTAAAACACTTCAATTTTTTGCTTTTGAATATATTTTATTTAAAGTCTACAAATGGCTTTCCATAATGTTTTAGTCCAACTTAGAATTAAGGTCGACTTAGATCTTTGTGAAATACCCCCTTGGACTGCAAACATACCAAGGTAGATACAAGATATAAGATCTAACATTGATTTGGTGTTAGATCTATAATGCTAGCAAGGATTAACACTGCGATGTGAACATGGAAATCATGGATGAAAATGCATCAGAATGGTTGAGACACTCACAGAGGCACCCCAAGGCAGAGGTGATCGCTGGATCCATTTCCATCAGACTCGTCTCAAAGTCTACATTCCACGTGTAAACATAGAGCTCGAAAACAAACATTGATGTGCATGCAGTCCGTTTTCTTTGATTCAACAGAAGAAGAAAAAAAAGGGTCCATTATTATTCAATTTTGTTAGTTATTTCCACAAGTACTTGAAGAAATGCTAAAAAGAGGTTGATGTGTGAGGGTTTGACTGTTTGAGGGCAGTCGTGACGTCAGGAAGAGTAAGAAGCAAGACGCTCACCTAATGAAGAGGAAATGACGGCCAGGGAAAGCTTCTCAAGCTTATGATAAGAGGACAGATTCACTCAGCCTGATGAAAATCAAAGAAATATATTCTGTTGTTCAAGAAAAACGCCATGCAGAAGTCAGCGATTTGATAGCAAATTGAACATTAATTGTGGATGTGTGCCAGTACAGGTATAAAGCTGATTTTAGAAGAGAGGTATGCTTTGCACAAGAGATAATAGCCATTTTAACTCTATGGTCTATTCTTTGCCTCATGTACTGTCATTTCTATGTTAACTCAGAAAGCTGACAGCTTCCAAAAGTAAAATGTCAGATTCAGCATTAAAAAGAAAATCACTTGTTGGTTAGCGCATACATTTCAAAGCCAGGACTTATCAATAAAATTACCTAAAATAGCCCATTGTAGTGTATTTATGACAAGATAGAGGAAAAGAAAGATATGATTGAGATGGAAAGTACATACACACACACACACTTACTTGTTAAGATTCCTCATTTTGGAGAAAAAAATTATCATATTTATGCCTTCTTCATGATGTTATTGCTAAATCTTAAGAAGCAGACATCGGGAGTGAATTTACCACCTTCATACTTAAGGCATTGATGGGTCAGCTGTAGACCAAGAAGTAGGCACTCTACTGATGCACTAACATTTTTCTTTCATATTGCTATTAATCAGTAGGTATATGTTTTCATGCTTAAAGTACAATACAAGTAAAGGAGGACCCCTCTTTACTTCTACAATTTAAAAGCTGAAAGGCACTGAATATATTTGGATGCCCATAATATTAATCATTTTAGGATGTTCACCAAGTAGGGGTTGAGACTCCACTCAACCCAAATAGGTTGTAAGTATGAAAGAGGTGTAGAGGATGAGACACTAATGACCTGATAGCTTTGAGGTGTGCTTAGGGACACTATGAAATGATAAATACAAGAGACGCCTTCTATGCCTTTCAGATGGAGAGGGTTTAGTGATACCCATTAGTGGGCAAATCTTATTCGGCTTTCTGCATGTATAATGGATGTATGTTTGTTGCATTGAAGGCTTACATGTACCTTATTTGTTTGACTGTCAGTAGCATTTGACATGCAAACGTGCAGAAACTAAAAAGCTTCTTATCGACTTAGTGTGTTCGTACAATACCTAAAGTAAAGAACTACTCACTTCACAATCAAAGAGGGGGTGCTTTCAAATGCAGATGTTCAATAGTAAATGAATCTCCAGATATTTCAGATTTCTTGCAGTCCAGCCAAAAGAAAAGAGGATTGAAAAGTCCACTGCCTATGCAGCTGCTACTACTACTTCTACTATTACTTCAACAACAACTTCACACTTACATTTTTATATTAAAAAAGATGATCTTTTAAAATAGGCATTTTCTATTTGTATATTGAAATGTGCACCTCTTGTATGTTTGAAAACTTAGACTGTAGAGGTTGCATTAATCTATAATGGGATTTATTATATTTTGTATGGTTTCTCAGAGGAATGGGCAATCTCTCTTAAAAGCATTCTCATGGATTGAAATGTTTCTACTGCTTCTAATCCAATCCACTCTTATGTAATTAGCAATCCATTCATACCTATCCTCCTCCAAGAAAGTCATAGAAAAAACATTCCTGTTTCATAAAACTTGTTATCAGTTAATACAAGTTCCAAAAATTCAATAACAAAATTAGTTATCAGCAATAATTTCAGTAGCTCATCTCCATTATTGTGTCTTGTTGTGGATAAGATTTTTATGAAACAGGGTTGAGATGAGTGCATCCTAAGATCCCTTCTTCATATCCGCATTGTGACTCAGTGTTTCCTAGCACTTTTAATGATGGTATGCAGGACTTTCGGAGGTAACACCTCTTTATCTTGGCTTCGTTTCACTCAACAACACATTTTAAATCAAATTTCACTTGAAACCCTTGGCTTTAAAGTTCACATGTACCTGTCACCTGATTGAGGTAAGCATTCAAAGTCTAGATTAGGTAAGCTGTAAAATGGTTGGCTAGGCTTCAATGGTGCATTGAATAAATGAAGTTTTGCCTCATTAGGTTTTATGAGGTATGTCCTTAATTGGTGCTCAGACCCCTTTGAAGCTTATCCTCTAGCTTTTAATCTGGAGAAAAAGATCTCCTTTCTGCCTTTTCTCAGATAACAGGAAGTGAGTGCCATCTTAAGATTTTGGCTTTAGTGGCAAAGGGTCCTTGCTGCTGACAAAATCGGTATGATTTCTAGATCTGCGATGTTGTTTTCCTGAAGACTTTAAAGTTGTATAGACCTTCACTTGGCAGAAGGTATCAAGCTATTTTGTAAGCACAAGCCCTTTGGAAACTAAACAACAACAACAAACTTTTTTGGCTGCCTGTTGACTAGACTGAACAAACGCAGGCCTGTTTTAGAGTATTTTGCTCAAGTCAGTTTTGATTTCTTCAGGGATGTTTCATTCACACAATGTACTACTGATATATACAACAAACATGCACTCATTATAAAACAGGAAAACAAATACATGGGCGCTCGGGCAAAGGAGCCCCCAAAATACCCAAAAGAGCCCCCGAAAGTCATAAAACAGCTCCCCAAATTTGCATAGAGTTCAATGCAAAACAAATTGAAGAGTGCTACTCTCGTGCAAGCAAGCTTGAAAAGTAGCCCCCAAATTTTTTTGAATTTTTTTTTTCCTGTTATAAAACTAGCTTTCTTCTTTATATAACGTTAAATAGGAAACTAGTTATTTCAGAGCTTTAAACATAATCACAATGTGACTGGATATTGTTGAGTTCTTACCTTTAAGATCAGTTCTGTCTTTGTGAGTTGATTCAATGACAGGGATTTATTCCTCCCATTCAGCCATCAAGTTTTAGCACCCATAAATCTGATATCGTAATGACTCCAAGTTCATGTCTCTCCCTACCTTCCAACATGTACATTCTTATCGCACCGACCCATAAAACCAGTTTTATGCCCCCTGAGCTAGGTTTATGGCCAGTTTTACCCGCCCGAAGTGCTGACCGCTCGCTTCATCTTCCCTTGTATGAAAGTGTGGTTTTATCATTTATTTTTGTTTTGGTTGTAACAAGTCATGAAAATCCTGAAGACAGAATGACAGAATGCCGGCTTAAAGGCATGATGTCATATATTGTCATGCTCGCGGCAGAATTTGGTAACTCTCGGGATACTTGCGTTACATTGATATTATACAAAAACCTATAGAGATATGTGTCTGAAGAAAATCATGAGGTATTGCATGGGTTAATTCAGCATTTTAGACTCTGCATTGTTCATAAAATTGAAGTGTGTATTTAACTTTATTACTATCGTGTGTGCTGGGAACCAATAAGGCTTTAACTCATCAGACTTGACAAAGATTTAATGTCTTTTTTGCTCTCAACAGACGATTTAGATTGTGCACAGCTCACTGTGTCAAAGGTAGCATGCCATGAGGTATGTCTTCATCAGCCCGCTATTTCTGATTTGGGAAATAAGCCAGAAGTTACAAATCACGTCTTCAGAAACTAGAAACTCCTAGAAACTTGATGTTGCACTCAGCATAGTGCGAGTCTTCGGGCTGGTGAAGCCGCACCAGACAAATTGTGGGATATTTTGCAAACTAGCCCAAGATATCTTGGTATGGTTATCTCGACCAAATATCCAGCTAATTGCAACTGCGGGCTAATGAAGACGCAAATTAGCTAGATAATTTGCGATCGGGATAGTTAAAATAGGGGGTTGTTTGGCAATCTCTAGCTGATGAGGACAGGCCTATAGTATGATTTGTATGTTATGAGTGTGCAGCAGAAGAATCTTTGTGGGGCGTCTCTGTGGTAGAGAGATTTGTTTGACATTAATGGTACTTTTTTTGCTTTTCCTTCTTTCTTTTTTTCCCTATTTGAGGCTGTGATGAAAGATCAATCAAAATTGTTATGAAATGCGATATCGAGAAAAACTAACGCGAGGAGAAATATTGCTCTGAAAATTAAATTTGTAGATTATTAGCCTACATTCCTGTTTTATGTTTGCGCAATTTATCATCTCACCTGAAGCAAAGAAAACAAAAGAGAAGTCAATATCTCTTTCGGAAAACTTGCTGACATTCATTACCTTTAAGTTTGTTAATCTTTTCAAAGCAGTTCGAATAGATTTATGTAAAACAGTTTCATAGTGCCTTAAAACAGCGGCAGCTTAAATATCATCTTGATGCTATATAAAGGCAAACTTATGGAATCTTGTGATAAAATATGAAATAAAGGCAAAATATGATGAAGTAATATTCAATGCAATTCAATCTTTGATTATAATAAAGAATCTGTTTAAATAACATTTGTAGAATAAGAGGAATACCGGTACCTCCAGAGGTTCACTCTTGCCTCAAAATAGTAATTTGTTTACCTTTCTATTAGCAAGGAAATATTTTTTTTGAAGTAGATATTTTAATTGAAAAATATTCTGCTTTAGAATAATCTATCTTTTCCCAGTAATTTATTGAAATAATGCAGATTGCCTCAAAATGGGAGTTTATTTACCTTTCTATTAGCAAGGAAATATTATTTTTGAAGTCAATATTTTAATTGAAAATTATTCTGCTTTAGAATAATCTATCTTTTTCCCAGTAATTCATTGAAATGATGCACAGACTGTGAACCTTGATTGTTTCCTTCATAGGAAGTGGAAATGCAATTCAAGCAGTAATTGTTTTGACACATTCTACTGTGCGATGAACCGGAAACCATCATTTTAGTTCCAAATTGGTATGAATCGTCTGATCTTTCCCATCCCAGAAATTCAATGGTAGAATGCTGGAGGAGTTATCTCTGGATTAGGCTGTATAGACCACAATATTTATCCCCTTCTTTTAACTACTGAAGCGAGGTGAGCCACCCCCAAATTGGAAAAACGTAGCAAAAACTGCCCTAAATATTAGAGAGGAGAATGAGTCGGCACGTTTGCTACATCACATGAATGAATGTGGCGTGGATGCGCTTCAGTTTTATCAATTACCTCCGCATGCAGGCAGAAGGGGGGATAAATGCTTTCCATTATGGTGCCCAAATTACTGGTGCTTTGCTTGTAATTCAAGCCTAATGTAAAGTATTGGGGGATAATATGAGCTGCTGTCATTGTCAATTTGGGAGCCAATCATGACAACTGCATGCTGCTCCCTCATTTTTGCTTGTGTTTTTTCCCGTCAGGGTTTGGTTATCTCCAGTCAATGCACTTCAGACCTGCGATGCCATCATGTTATATGAAATACATTAATGATGCTTTGCACAGATTGGAGCCTCTTAATTGGTTGATATAATATGATTTCTTCAGCTCCTCAAATAGGAATTGGGGATCTACTTTGATAATTAGATCTTTTGAATAATAAGGAGAGCTAATTTTGTATTGGAAAGTGTTTAGTAATCATGCCGAATATGTGAGAATGAAACCCTTATTAGTGTGCTTAATTAAATGTAAAAATTGGCATGACTATTGTGTCCCATACATTTTAAGTCAGGCTTAAGTATAAAGTTTAAATTGATCAGATGTGCTCAATCACAACTTCACCAGCTCAATATAAATACAATAATTTTGTTGTTGTTTTATGAAGTCAGTGAAATGGTAATATTTTGAGGCAAAATATAATGATTTCATAATGTACAGACAAATGGAAATAGAACATTCCTGTATATAGTTCCAATCGTTGTGAGCTTGTGGGAATAAAGATTTATACCCGTATATTAATACTTTACCAAGTGTTTATTTGCATTAAAATCTAACTAATGTATTCGTGTTTTATTGTTGTTCATTTTAGCATCCTGTTCTCCTACGGTCTATTCTACATCTAATCCAGTACCTCCCTCAACCACCAGACAGACACTAGAAATACTGCAAATCCTAGGGTAAGCTAAGCTACAATTTCTAATTTTTGTCTTCCATATCCATTCTCTTTCTTTCCATTTTGTGCCCAGCGTAAGAACTTTAGCAGGGGCACTTTTAAAACAGTAATTTTCTTTCACATTTCCTTTCCATCTCATTTTCATTATTTCCCTTTTCCTTCCTGTTCATCTGTATTTCTTCTTTCCCCACTTTTTTTCTTTCTCAAATTCTTTTTTTGTTCTCCACTTCTTTTCTCTCTTCCATGTTTTATGCAGTAACAGTCAACTTTTCTTTATCATTTTTTTCCTCATTTCATTTGTTCCTTCTTTTTTTTCCTCCACTTCTTTTCTCTCTCTCTCTCTCTCCATGTTTTATGCAGTAACAGTCAACTATTCTTTTATCATTTTCTTTCCTCATTTCATTTGTTCCTTCTTTTTCTCTACCTTAATTTGTGTCTTGATTTCTCTCTTTCTCTCTTCTATTCTGTGCTCTGTCAATCTGTCTGCTTTTCTCTTTGTCTTCTTCTTTGTCACCTCAAGCCCTCCATTGATTTGTTTAAATATTTACTTTTTATGTTGTCGTATTTAGAAACTTGGTGATAGTCATTACCAACAAGTATATCTGTAAATTGCTTTAGAGAGATTGTTGATATATTATGTGCTAGCTATAAACCCTGAATATTATTATTGAATGCTGTTTCTCTCACCATTCCAGAGGCATTAGGTGTCTTGAATGTTTCTCTTCACCTTTCCTGCCTCACACGTCCATCATGCACTCTCTCGATAGCGCTCAGTTCACAGAGCAATTAAATTCCAATTAACCAATAGGTCCAATGTCATGATCTTGCCTTCTATGATACTTGTCTTGGCTCAAGTTGATTAAACCTGACACATTGCTAGGCTTTCAAAACCCTAGCAAAAGTTTATGAATATAGAGGCAGATTTCCATGATCTCAATGGGGTACGAAGTGTGATCGATGACTGTTTATATGATTTGCTATGAACAGTGTCAATGGACCATCATGATAGTTGTTTCATCTACTAAATTGGTATGTGGGACACTAAATGGTGTTGATTTTCAGAACTGGGAAGTTGTCGTCCTTGCCTGCAGGTATGAAGGTATTTATACTTTAAAGTCAGCTATTTCATCTACAGTTGCCTCTCTTGACCCAGGGGTAGATGTGGCACTAGTACCTAGTAGAAGGAATACCTAGAATGCTGTTTGAATTTTAATGATAACCTAGCATAGATCAGGGACTTTTTTCATTTGTATTGTTATTCTTTAACTATTCAAAAGCACTAGGAGTTCTTTAAATGGAGTTTGGGCCGTCAGAATATATGTCAGTACTTTGAGTACCATTTTGGCAGATATGAGAACAGTATAAGGATCTGATATCATCATCGTTCTCATTATTTTTATGATTATATGACATTTATAAACTAACTTGACAATATGAATGAAAACCTGTATTCTCTGATCAGTCATTGCTGTACTTTATTGATTGTTATCATTGGTGATAACAGCTCAGGTGGTAAAGCTTTTCTTTCTCCTACCAAGAACCATTCCTAGCCCCCAAGACACATATCATATCTCATGACACCCTGACTAATGAGTCAAGGGCCAAGGGTAGCATGAGAAGGGATCAGGTACCAGTCTGGAGTGACAGATGCGTGTCAGGACCATGATCAATTGTCTTCATGGAATTTCATGAATTTGAAGAAAATGAAACCTCACCCAGCAGTTGAATATTTGACTGCACAGTGAATATCAAATATATATCAACTTTTTGTTTTATCCAGCTGCATCATGACTTCTCAAAATTGACAGTAATAACATCATAACTTTATGAAGTTGATAGCTCTTTTTACAGAGATAGGACCAGCTATTTAAAAAGCCAAGGAATACTCTCAATCTCAATTTCATGTTCATATAATTTTTATGGCATATGGGATACAAAATAGACACCTAACTTGGACTTTAAATGATTCTAAAAGTTTATGGTAAAAGTAATATTCAGCCAAGGAGACTGCCTTGCAACAAGTCTGTATGATTAACATAAAGAAATTGATATTATATCATGTAATGCCCTTCATACTTTCTTGAAAATCCCATCTTTTATTAAATCATCATGACATTCTAACCATTCCTTGGGTACAAACATGTATTGATTACAACATTTTTTGAAATATGGAGAAAGTACAAAAGTTAAAGACGTGCAGAACGATATACAGAGACTGGGGCATTCCTATGCCATCAAGACCCCAATGATGGTGCCAAAGTTGAGACATTCCATAAAAATGTTGTTTATTCCATCTATAAATTACATTAATGCCATGTATAAATTACATTAAAAGATATTATTTATTCATTGTATAATGTACCCCTCATCAGCCAGAAGATACAGTGTCCTATTGTTCTTTTAAAGTACTTATGTTATACCACTTAGCGAGTTATATGATATTTTAAGCGCAATCAAACTATTTTGGTAAACATGTTGCAAACCTGCATCATTTTTTTCCATCACCCCTCTCAGTAGTCAACCGTATTTGTCATGGCTCGTGTGACCTCTGACCTCATGTTCTTCCACCTCTCTAACCTCGGTTTCATGAAGCCTTTGAAGGAACAGCTGGCGCAGAAATTCATCTTGCTCAAAACTTATTTTTAGACCAACAAAAAAAATCACACTGCATTTGAAACCTGTCACATATTGCAGAAAAAAAGGTTGTGCATCCCCCGCCCCTCACCTATTAGCCTGAATTTGATGTACCCTTCATTTTTTTGGAATTTACTGATCAATGCACGATTACTATGACAATGATCACTTAACCTGCTGAATCTGAAGATGGAAGATTTTCATGTATGATTTGCAATTAAGTAACAGGTAATAAGGTTTGTAATAGAACAGCAAGAAACTATTTGCTGAGGGAGACAATAATTCAATTTTAGTTTGTCTGCCACCAAGTTTACATAAAGTATGCAACTAATGGAAAAATTGTTAAAAGTCAGTAAATTGCTGAAAGCTTAGGAAGGCATAGAAAAGTTAGCAAAGGAGGGATTGTTTAGCTCTCTCTTGTTAATTTTTATTGATACAATCCTTTTTGGACTTTAAACCAAGTTTTGAAGGTTGATTTTATCCTTTTGGTTAAAATACAATAACAAGAGACAAGAATCCTTTTTATTTAAGCGCCCTGGCTTGCCTCAAAGCAGCTTTCCCATCTCACCTCCCTCATCATTATCTCAATATTTGCTCTTTTTAGTTAGATGTCGGATAGCCTGATTCTTGCTTTCACTTTGATTACATAGTAAAGAGTCTTGAGGGGTACTGGTTAAGTGTAGCCTCCAGCCTTAGTATCCTGATTACAATGGGGAGGTCAAGTTGTACAGACACTGATCTTGAGTAGATGGTAATGTATTGGGTTATAATTGGCACAGATTGGAGGGAATTTTTGTAAAGGGTTTTGTCTTTAAAGATTGTGGTTAGTCATGGTTAATAATTACATGTACATGTAATATGCTCCTTTCTCTTATTTGATTGTAGTCCCTTTTCGTTTATGTATGTCATGTACATGTACATGTATGTGTGTCTTGATCTCTGTGTCTGTTTCCGGCCTTTTTGTCTTTCTTTTTATCTTTTCTCCTTCTTTCTTTCTCTCTCTTTCTCCCTCTCCTTTTCTGTCCACCTCTCGTCTTCTCTCACTCTCTCTTTCCCTACATGTATCCCACTTTCCCTCTTGCCCCCTCTCACCCTCTCTCTTTCTCTCTTCTCTCTCTTTCCTTCCCTATCCCCCTCGATCTCTCTTTCCCCCCTTGTCTCTTTTTTCCTGAACTCTCCTTAATCTCCAAAGCACTTTACAAACTTCATTTTGTACATGCATATTTGGATCCTTATATTTGATTTGTAAACATTTTCCATGCTAATTCTACAAGGAGCTGAGAATAATTGGCAAGAGGGTGTTTGATGACATAGCAAATTGGCATTTGGTATTCTAAATTGCAATGTATTGATTACAATTAGCTCTTTGCTCCCAATTTGCAAAATCAATACATGCTTTTGTCATCTTAATGTACATTAATCTGTTGGGTATTTTGCACATGAATAGAGATTTCAAAAAAGTTGTTTTAAAAATGTGGTTCACGTGAATTGATGTTCTCATACTTATATATTGTAGCTGAATAATGATTAAGGTAAGAATCATCAAAATGTTAGTTTGATACTTTCTATAATTAAAAAAAAAAAACTGATGAGTAATGAATTACATGTAATTCCACTTAATTATAAATGTCGTTTCAATGATTTCATCTTTAATAGGTACTAACTTTATACAGTTCATATAGAGAAAGAAAGAGGAAAAGAAAATAAAGATTTCATCTGAATCTCATTCAGGCTGAAAAGTTTGGTACATGTACATGTATGTATGTGTAGAATGTTAATGCCATGTGTATGCAGTAATTCACATTTAATGGAATAGAAACTAAGGGCTTGTAGGCATTATGTCTACAAGATCAAGAGATTTAGAATCACAAATTGGATCTTAAATCCCTAATAGCATTAGAACATTTAAAACCATGCTTTTGGTCCCTTTGTGTCTGAGAATTAGGGGGAGGGTCCAAGTAGCTTATTGATATTTGTTAGGACAAATATAGATTGTTAATGGTACAGGTTTAATAATCAATGAAATGCTTTCAAATCTGACTCTCTTTGTAACTAGCCTTAAATGCAATTATTGAACCATGTAGGTTGTTCAGTAAAGGATGCAATTCATGAATATAAAGGACCATCTAATGTTTGATGATGTCACTAGACAAGAAGAGAAGAGAAGAGAAGAGAAGAGAAGAGAAGAGAAGAGAAGAGAAGAGAAGAGAAGAGAAGAGAAGAGAAGAGAAGAGAAGAGAAGAGAAGAGAAGAGAAGAGAAGAGAAGAGAAGAGAAGAGAAGAGAAGAGAAGAGGAGAGGAGAGGAGAGGAGAGGAGAGGAGAGGAGAGGAGAGGAGAGGAGAGGAGAGGAGAGGAGAGGAGAGGAGAGGAGAGGAGAGGAGAGGAGAAGAGAAGGGTGAGGGTGAAAATAAAATAATAAAGTAAATATATATATATATATATATACTAAGTAGAACAGAACCAGACATATAACAGAATGGCATACAGTAGAACTATTTCTTATAGCACATACTTCATTTATGAAATTGATATTTGTGCTTTGAATACTAACAGACTTAAATAGTTAATGAAGGTAGAATAACTGATTCCCTACAAATATTCTTTACGGATAAATTAAAGCAGAGATTATAAATCACTTCAAAGATAGATACTCTACTCAGAGCCTGAAAGGCGTTATCTCTGTGTCAAAGTATTTCATTTCTGATTCCTTATAGACAATATCATCTGATTGGAGCCAGAAGGGCATTAACTCATATACTATTACCCAAAGTTAATGCTGTTCCTACTCCAAACACACAATATGTTGATGTGATATATATTAGATGGAAAGTGCACAGAGAAAATATTGTAGAGTTGTAAATAAGCAGGGATGGGGAAAAGTAAAATGTGAGTCTAAATAATCAGTTCCAAACTATGACAAGGAATGGAACAGTTTTATTTTAGTGTCACCCTGTGATAAATTAAATTGAAGACATGCAGACAAGGTTGTAGGTGTGTGATGTCTTTGAGTTAGCTACAGTCCATCATCTGGAGATGAAGCTGTGCGCTCCGTTGAGTCGATGATCATATTTGACAATCGGCCGTAGGGGGTAGATTGTGCCGTTCATGACCCAATTATTGGGCTGTCGCACGGGGGTTGATGGTGGTGGTAATTGGGATGCGTAATGGTGGGAGATGGACGTGTCAAATCGTTAACCGGACTCTCAAGCAGCAGGCTGGCCGGGGCAACGACCGCTTCTCCTTATTAACTGACCGGTGGTGGTGCTGATCAATGCATACTTGAGGATCTCATCCGTACATCCAGCCAAGTACTGTATAGTGTCTGTTGATTTGGAGCCATAAGGATGTAAAATCTGTACAGTATGTGTATGAGACCTTTTGGCTCCAAACTGATGATATTTCCACCATGTCCTTCTAGTGTTTGCCTATCTCCAGTCCCTTCCTAGATTTTGGACTAGAAGGGTTACCTGCAAAACCAGGACATAAATAAGGGTTACATGAGCACCTCCTGTGTCCAGTGCGGCCCTCACTTTGGAGCCCTGTATTCACCCATCTGCATTCTGTTCTCATAGAGTTTAAAAGTGGAGATCTTGTATCATGCCCCTCTACACTAGTGGTTCCAGAAAAAAGGGGGTGCTAGCACTGCAAATGTTGTGCCTGCATGCAGGGAGAGTTGCCCCTCTCCCTTGAAAATGAGGGTTGCCTGGCACACCTCCTATCCCCACAGGATCCTTTACTGTATCAGGTTCTTTTTCAAGTTTCAAGGTTGATACTTGTGAATATGTTTTACCATGTCCCTACACACACCTTGTCTCATGTTAACCAGAAAATACAGTGGGTGCTGCAAAATGATATCCGTGTATGCCGTGGGAGTCGTCCCCCCCCCCCCCCCCTCTATAGAAGGGTTTTTTGCGCTCCCTCAGGAGTCCCCCCCTGCAGCCTGTCCATTGCTTCAGACTCAGTTTAGAATGTGTACCATGTCACTCTGCACACTTTGTTGATTATAAACCAGATCCAATACAGTGTTCACACTGCACCTGCCTTTGCATCTGTCAGGTTTTGTATTGCGTTTCATGAAGAATGTTTAACATACATTATGTGGGTCACATTATCATACCAACTTGCTACATTTTATATTCAGGGAGCTCTGCGTACTATGAGATAGAGAACATTACTAGTTGTACATGTACATGGTTTAGATTTATTATCTATTCCACTTATATTAAAAATTAAATGAATGTAACGAATTATTCCTAAAGTAATATTGGCAGTAAGGTAAACAAAACAACAAGACTGAATTATTTTTGCAACCCCCTCCAAATAAAAAGCAATGGTTTAGAAGCTCCACTATACTATGTTATCCTACTTCATCTTCATTTACTTGGCAAATTTTCTAAATCAATAAAAAATATGCGGGAAACTATATTTCTACCATGAAAGCTTTCCATTACATTTGTCATATATTTAATAAGAGATTCATACCCATCTATGATTCAACTCCTCTCATTTCCTCTCAAAAAATGTTTCATAGTACCTTTAAGGTGCTTTCTTGAGTGAACTTGAGCAAGAAATCAGCATGCCTGAATGTTAAGAGGTATGAGAATGTGAAATCTAAACCGGGGAGCCCAAGGCGATAGGGGAAAGAGAGTTCATTATACGACATGCATGATTGAAGATGGGTTATTTGTCCGTCCTCGCATGGTTTTCTTCCTAGATGTCCTCCTTATTCATTTCTCTCTATTCCTGTCATTTGTCTCTCATTGTTAAAGACGCCTCTTTAAAGGAGGTAGCCATTAGCAGATTGAAGGAAGATGAGCAAAAATATGGTTTAATCTGATTAAAATATTGTCTGTTTGGAGCCAAAAGGGCTTTAGCTCTTATACCATAGTACAAACAGAGTTAATAATCTAATGAATCATTATTTCTTTTCTTAATATTGTGTTTTTGTGAGATTGAAGCCATAGACATTGAGAAAAAAATTCATATAGTTAGAACCACAAATTTTGAGATCAAAACCGACTATGGTTTGATGATGTTTTATCAAATATTTTGAATGAATTAATATTACCTTTATTAAAAATATTTAAAAATCGAGAAAAATTGATATATCTAACAATTTATACAAGTATTAGAGGAACATGAACGTGTTGAAATACCTTATTGTTGTCCTATTATTTATTTCCTAACCAATTTCTCTATAATGAACCAGTAAAAGTTTCTGTAAAGAAATATCATTGTAATTTCTCTTGGTACTTGAATATTGATTATCAACTTCATTGCTTTCGAAAGAAGTTTTATCATGAGATCAGACTGAAAAGAAACATTATGCAGTTAATAAAACTGCACATTCAGAATATTAATGAGACATCGATCCGATGGCATCCTTTGTCTTCCATTTATCTCTTTGCCCGACACCAAAATGCTCATGTCATGTAGCCATCCTTGTCATGGATCTCACCGTCTGGGAACACCCAATCACGGCATCTTGTGCTGTCACATGACAGCTGTGGTCCAGTCTTCTTGTCTACTCTGTTGTCATGGTGTGTGAACATTGTAAACACTCTACACTAACCATCAGTCAAATCCAGATGATGATGACAATGTCATATTATATCTTGACATATTGATATTGACTGGCTTTTAGAGGCATATGAGATTCCTGGATTATGCTCATCTTACTATTGCATACTTGGGCAATATCATCTCATATAGCCCCAAATGATCAATTTTATTATTCTTATGATTCCGGTCGTACATGATAGCGTATCATACTGGCTTTTACAATCAAGTCCAGTTCAAAGTGTCATGAATGAAGAAAACCCTCACTCCATCACTCGATCTACATGTGAGTTATTGAAATGGCATAGCCTACAAGTATATTCGGACCTGCAATAAAGATAGATGAATTTAAAATATATTCTATTGACAGATTCATGATTTAGTATGAAGACAGACTATATTATACCAAGATATACCATATTTCAAAGTTAGTTGTGAGATATTGTGATAACTGACCCATGCAGGCTTGATTTATTGCTTTATGAAATATCATCTGCTTCATTAAGATCAACATGAAGATAGATTTTCAGACAAAAATGCAGAGCGGTTCCCCCTTGGGACATCAACCTGTTTGGTTGTTCAATGATTAGCCTAGTCCCAGGATGGATGAGGAATCCTCTACCGGAGTAATGACAACAGAGTGGGGGTAAGGTTATAGCCCCTGCTCAATCACCCCTTCCACACCCCTAGGTCAATGTTAAAGAAACTTCAGTTTGCACGGTCAGTGGTTCTAAGGCCAGATTCACCTCTCCTCCATCCCTCCACCCTCCTCCATCCCTCCCCCTCCTCCTATTCCTCCCTATCTTTCTGTGCCAGTGTGGTCTGGCTTGCTGACATACATGTGCTCTCACACTTTCAAAAGTTTTTACCATAAACCAGTTATGTCTTTCAGTAGCATATATACCAAGGCTTTAATATAGTTTGCATCATCTTTCATTGATTAGTATTCTAAAACTTGCTGTATGATTTTATAATTTCTCAATATGTTATTACATTTGATCCACCCTTAATATTCAATCTTTCCAAATTGTTTACTGGTTGTTCATGAGAATGTGAATGAAAAACATGGACTTGACTGTCTCGCAATGACAGTGAGTTGAGAAAGTTTTCATATGGTACAAATCTTTATTTTTAAGGGGGGAGGGGGTATGTATGAAACAAAACCCATGATGCATTAGATGTTTTCCGATTTTGGGTGCTTTGGAGTAAGTTCAACATCCTTCTAGTAACAATAATCAGAGTGTCAGTCTCCTGTGTGGGATGCCATCCCGCTCGGGTTGGAGTCCAGGCATTTGTTTATCTCATTTTTCTTCTGGAGGCGTCAATTCCATCCGTCATAATATCTATTATGAGTGGCATTGCCGGAAGGGACTTCCATTGGCGGCTCTTTACCCCATCTAATTAGTCAGCGAAGCCCTTCTCTTTTTTGATGGGCTAACTTTGGAGTCCGCCCCATTGTTGAGGGTTGGGCCTAGCCTAATGATGGTACTGTGCTGGATCCATTACATTACTTTTGTATGATTTCATCAACTTATCCCACACTAGTTGTAGAATGATGGCTTGCTTTTAGCATGTCTAGACAGCAGCATAGAGCGGGCGGGCAAACTATGTTTTCATCAGGAAGAATCTAACCAATTCACTCAATAATTTTAAACATGGAATGAAAGTATCGCAAGCCAGCCTTGGAAATGTGCTGAAGGATAAGAAGTGTTTTTCCTCCCAGCATTCTTTTTCTAATTTTTCTTTGAGATGATGGAAACAACATGGTGGAAGTTGGCTGTCTGTTTTAGTAGTGGGCGGTTCCTTTGAGCGAGTTGCCCTCCTTTCTCTCTCGCCAGTGTTCTAATCTCTCTTTTCTTCTACTCCAAGCCCAACCCTCTACCGCTCCCAGCACATTTGTGTGCCAAACCCTCAGAGGTCATTAGACTCGCAGGGGTGGAAACCCAGCGCTAAGCCGTCCTGAAAGGGGCTTGAAGCACTCAGCTTCGCTTTAGCCTAGATGCTCCTTACAAGGGGTAAAGCTATCTTTTATGCATTGATTATGCCGCAGCTTTGATCCTCTTCTTCAAGTGTTTTTCACCTGTGCTTTGTAAACTAAGTGACTGTTTACACCCTGTCTGGAGAGGAGGGAAGGAAGGACCCTGTTTGAGAAACTCTCATTGTCTTCCTCCAGTGCTTGGATATGTAGTTACACACAAACTTGCCGCGGTCGGTATTGGATACATTTTCTCTGGATCGAATCGTGTCCAATCTTTTTCCTTCTGGGTTTTGTAGCAGGGTTTTACTAAAAGCCCACTAACACAAGAGGTTTTAATTCTTCATGAATGTGATCACAAAGAGCATACGTTCATCTCTCGGTTACCAAGCTACAAAGCTTTTATGAGAAATGTAAAAGACTGGATCCTTGTTTGTGCAGCCGAATTGTAAGCCATCTGGAATGCTCCTCTATTGAGGAACCACTAGAGCTGAATAGCTACGGACAGGCACTTGAATAGCTTGATAACATCTTCACTCAAATTTCCTGAATCACTTTTCTCAACTTTGTGACGAGACAAAACATTTTTATAACCCCTGCTTTCTCTCCCTTGCTCTCTCTAGCTCTCTCTTTCTCTCTTTCTATCTCTTTCTTTATTGCTGTACTTTCAACTCAAGGCTCTATTCGTTGATTGAATTGTCATGAGTTCCTTTTAAGACCCGGTCTCCAAACAAAAGATGCTGCAATGGTATTAGCCTAAGGAGCGTTGCAGGAACAGTGTACTGTATCACCAACCTTTATACAGCGTAGGTACATCGTCTCTGCAGTCAGTTAGTTATTAGAGAGTGTACTGCAGAGAGTGGACAGGGCAGTCTCTTATCGTCTTCTTGTGACAAATTGATAGAATATTACCTGTTATCTGTGTTGAGTCGTGGTAGAACATATATACATTGTTGATGGGCCTCAATGCCAGTTATCTCCCTCACAAATGACATCCATGGAATACTTTCTGCTGTGGAGTTATGCTGAATCTATCTGTCAGTCAAACCTGGGTTTATCAAGAGACGTGTCACTTTGAATCAAGCCGCCGGTGAAAAACGACCGCATCTTGCGACTGTGTCTTCCGTACTGCAGATGATAGTGATGATGATGAGCTGTGTGATCTAATGTGAGATTGTGACATCAGGCAACATTTCTTCATATTGTGATTACAAAGGACAAAACTGATTCAAATTGGACCTGACAGTTATAAACAATCTTACATTTCATATCAGTTTGCAGGAACTACATTCGCTTCATGTAGGCCTCTTTAGAGTCGGACATGATGCTATTCTGGAACTTTGGAAAATAAGTTTATGTTTATTGGAATGAACTTTCCTGCTCCCATCCTGCCCTTTGTGGGGAACTTTTCATCTTGAATTCTGTCAAATGTCGCTGTCAGGGGCAGCTGGTCTTGTCTGGAAAAAGAGAGAGTCTAAACCCTCTTCTAAGTGCAGTAACCGCATCTCGTGTTTGCTCTATTGTATTTGAAGGAAAAATTATCCTAACTGGCCACCTGGCTGCTCAAGCCGAATGTCAAGACTTTGAATCTTGTCCGAGTTTGACATCTCCATCTACCCTCAGCCAGACATCTTCATTTTGAATAACCCAGTCCTCAGACTGACGGAGAGGAAAGCACTTTTACTTGCAAGTCTTCAGTTGGACGTCTGGAGGTTGCCGGACATACACGTTTCAGCATCCGAGCTAGCATTGTTTGTGGGGTTGATGTAAATGAAAATCTGTTGAGCCTGTCAAACTGTTGAACTGACTGGACTCTACCATGGAGATTACAGGAATCTATCGATGGATTATTGCCCATCTCTTACTAGTCCACACATTCTATCCTCATGTGCTTTCAGATAGGTAAGTAATTGAGGATAATATATCAGTCCAATTTCAGAATAAGAGTCAAATTTTGCTCTCTTTCTGAATGGCTATCTAAAAATATCATAGTGGAAGTTAGTTGAACATTCTCAGTAAAATCCAGTTTGATAATATTTGTTATACAACAATGAATAAAGAGGTAACAATAATCTTGGATAGGCTTTCTATCCAGTGCACACACCACAGCTTCTACTCATGTAAATCATGTTTAGAAATTGAAGTGAAATTACCGGTACTTGCATTATTTATAAATATTAAAGCAAATTACTCATGGATATTTAGTAGCCCAAAAGAGATCTTACAGGCTACAAAGCTAATCCCTGGTCATATTTTAAGAGTATCTCCTTGGGATAAGATAATTTATGCCATCACCATTTTGTAGAAGACAGTGAACTGTATGCAAGCACAGGTAATATGTTAGATCTAAGCTTTGATTGAGATTTGGAAGTGAAAATGTGCCATGCGAGATCTTCCATCTCTGCTTGCTCACAAAGATCTGATATCCCTGTCATTTATCTGAAGTAAAGAGGTTGAAATGAGGAGACAGATTCATAGAGATAGATTAGATTCTGGCATGTTCATCTGTCTGTCTGTCTCTGTATCTGAGATCATGTCTCTGTATCATGCGCCTTTAGCACTCCACTGAGTGGATTTGGCGCTATATTATCGTTATCTTTCTTATCCCCTTTTCTCTATCTCTGCCTTTATCTCCTTCTTCTCTCCTTCTACCCTGTTCAAGTTTTTGTTGTGATACTAATTTGATGTTGGTACCATGGCACAATATTTCTCTTTTTAAAGACACGAGGTGATAGCAGGAGATTATATGATAATTGTCTGGCAAATTTTCACAACTAGAAAATGAAAGATTTCTTACTTTTGCTTTACTTGAGGGACTGATTTGAAAGTGAGAGAATGCACATAATATTGAATAATTTATGTAGGAAAGATAATAAACTTTTTGTTTGTTTTTTGGGTGAACATCTTTGTAAATAATCATTTTGTATATGATCAAATTCCTAATTAAATTATTTGCCGTGACGTCATTGTCCCTGCATTTTTCTCCTATCCGGTGTAGTATGACAAATTGGTTGAACTTCTACACTACTACATATGTAGTACTGTACGTATTAAACACAGTAATGTAGACATGGTGTATATTTAAAAAAAAAATTGATTAAACTTTGAAGGGTAATTTGAAATATAACATACAAAACTTGTAATAGTAACTTGTGGATTAAGAAAAAAAAATAATCAATTGGCTACTGGAACCATTTTGTTCCTATGTATCAAGCCTCTGGGAGTAAGATAATTTAGTAGTTAGTAGGTTAATGGAACTATGCCACTCTTTCATTATGATTTGATGATTTATGGAATCTTATTTTCATCTCAGAGTAGAAATTAAACAGTTAATGCTTAATTTTATGATAAAATTGCTAAAAAACATGATTAAAACTCCAATGATGAGAGAGGCTGTTCACTTGGTGAGCTGGTGTTAGCATGATAATAGAGATTAAAATATCATTATTTTTACCACTGTTGTTTGATATGTACAGCCCTGAAATACTTTGTGATTAATGGAATTATTCCCATGTTCTCCTTTTAATCACAGTATTACAAATGATGAAGAAGACTGTCGTAGATTCATCTATACACCATGGGCCTCAAATATTATGCACAAGGTTACTGTTTCCCATGGGCTAGTATGGGGCTAGTATGGTGCATGCAAGAATTATTTTCATCCGTAATATGTCCATGTGTACTTCAATACACAGCTTCAGAGAGAAAACCTGCAGTGAAGTTAAAGGTTATTGGTTTTAGCCTCCAGCCCCCAATCTAATGAATATGGATGTAACTCCTGGATTTTACCGAAGAAAATGAAATAAAAAGCGAGGTATATAGAAGGAAATCCTCTGCAATGGATGAAATCGATAGACCATTTCGGCCAAGCCAAAGCTGGAATCTTATCTTTACTTATCCTGCAGGTTTGCAAAATCCCAAACTTCCTTCATAGAATCTGGAACTGGGCCCCTCTGGGCGTTTTGCCACGATAGCGGCCATCGCTATTTACCGCTTATAGACCGCTCCACGCTTCATATTCACCCCACTGTCCCAATCGCCCTACCGACATTTACTCTTGGATATCATTTTTCATGTAGTTGGCGTTATAGCCATGGTGTGAGTGTGTCTCAGGGACAAAGGGTGTCCACCGAGACCCTATTGTAGCTGCCGTTGCGCCCCAGAGGCCCAGGGAGGGGGGAAGGTGGAGGATGGAGATGGAGAGGAAAATCTGATTTAGAAATTATCACTTGTGCATCGTCCATAATTAAATGACCAGCGTGGTTCTGGGGGAATGGTCAAATGTGAAAATGTGAAAAGCCTATTAAGCTCAGGAATTAGCATTACATTAGGATTTAGCCTATGCTTTAGCTCTATAAATATGGTTACTGGTATGAATTTAGGTGACTGTGATGTATATCTGCGTTTGACCTAGATTTTGAATTTGATTGTATGTCTGCATACTCTTCAGAATTAAGAATACTAATACTCTTTTGTACTGCCAGTCACCCTTGTTGATCACCCGGCCATTTGAGGGAGGAAGAGAGAGAGAGAGAAAGAGAGAGTGCACATTAGCATTTTGTGCAGTTGCCTATTTAAAAAAACTCTCCAATGAAACATTTCTTGTCAATGAAATTTATGTTTGTTGTTTGGTCTTTATCTAACTTGGGTGGCCTCGCTAATGTAGATCAGACATCTCTTATCATTCCCATTCTGTTTAATTCCACTGAGGAACATCATACTGACATACTCATTTATTCATCATATGTCAGGTTCACATGACAGACCATTTTGTTTAAATACACTGAGGAGCATCATACTGACATACTCATTTATTCATCATAAGTCAGGTTCACACGACAGACCGTCAATATGAAGTTAAAGTTGTGGTTGTAAACTTCAAAGTCATCTCATAGTTAGGGACCGTGTAGACGCACTCGTCATATTTAAAGTTAACTTGACGTTTATAACCACGACAGAGAGATAACTACCTGAAGCAAGGAGGAGGGGGGGGGGGTCCTTACTTAAAGTTATGTGCCGTGTGGACACAGTTAACTTTGACGTTATATTGGCAGCTTTTAGTTGAAATGAATGCTTTCCCTAGCTTGTAGTTAACTTTGAATACTTGTTGTTTCAGTCCTGTGTGAACCCTCGTCGTGGTTAGTGAATCATTGTTTATGACTTTGAGGTTTCGGAAACTCAAAGTTTATAACTACGATGGTACCGTCTGAACCTGAATGTAGCTTCCATTATGAAATCAGACACTAGAGAATCATAAATGATTTTTAGATGAGGCCTCTTGCAGAGTCTATGAAACCTCATGGCTCTGGCCGCAGTCAGACAAATGAAGGGTTATTTATGTTTCCAGAATAACATGAAGACATGTTTTATTGTATCAAGCATCGTAATCTGTAATTCTATCTAGTCATTTGGGATGCTCGTGAGCCCACTATCTCCAAACAAATGATCTTCTACAGTTAAACTTTTAAGTTTCGTGACAAAAACTGCTTGTTCATAAAAGTTTAGGTATTACAGTTATCATTTTGTATTAATTCTTATATGTGAATTGTTATCAAAGAGATTCCAAATTATGTGTTGCCCATTTCCCCTTATACGTATAAGTGATTATGTTCTCATCTCTATCTCCCAAGGTAAAGATAAAAGACTGAGTATTGGTATCTTGGCTATAGGAAGAATACAGCATTTTATTCTTACTTCAGTTATATAGAATGCAGCAATATATTTGAACATTTGTATAATAAAAAAAGAAAAATATATATATATATATATATTTTGAATTATTGTTATCATTATTTCTTTGGCAAGTAATCAAGTTTTGATATTATTGTATCTTTCAGTACCACGCCCCCTCCTGGTACCCCATATATCGCCATCGATGCGCCCATGAACAACGAGACGGTGATACCGGGAGATTCTGTCACTCTCAACTGCAGGATACGAGGGTATCCCAAACCCACTTACTGGTGGTATCGGAACGATGCCATCATCAGGGACGACATCGGGAGGAACGTTGTCAGGGAGTTTAAGGGCGGATCAACGCTAACGATTAATAATGTTGGTACGCTGGATACGGGATCGTACAAGTGCATAGCTGCGAATGATAACGGGACCAAGTCGGTGCAGGGATCGATCACTCTGAATGCAAGTAAGTAAAGATCATTGAAATTAATTTTAAGAATTTAAACACTTCCCTGGCACTGCTGATGGACAGTGCATAACCTAACAGGGGTTAGGGTACACTACTGGTCAAGACTGGTAAGACCCCCGTATTCTTTAAAACTAAAATTGCCTGTTTGTATGCAGAGTTGTTATGTGACAGTCGCATACATGTTTGAATGTAGGCCTTATCATTTTGTTCACGTATGAAACCTGTAGCGAAACATACATGTAAGTAATAGAGCAACTTGATTCCTCTATAATTGATATAAAAGTGGAATTGAATACCGGTAGTTGAAATGACGAAATTGTGTTTAGATTTCCATTAAATGGATGTGTTATACCATTATTTCCTCTCTGCTAAAATAATCATTTCCATCACAAAATTAAGTTGTTTGTTGCAGAACATTCCAACTGCTGAAAGAATGCAATTAAACAGTTTCCCTATTTGCATTTTCTCTGCTTTTGTCAATCTTCACCTCAAACAAACGGAAAGTTATTTCACTTCATGACCCAAACATGGTAAACTAAAACTCAAGAATCTAACACATTCTTGCTAAGGGTACACACATTGATATAGAATGCAAACAGATTTCTGGAAGTACTTGAAAGCTGTATTCTTCAGAGTGTTCTATAACCTACATCTTGCAGGCTAATCCTATTGACAAATTTTACAAGGAATTAAATGGAGCACTGGGGATATTCTTTGTACATTCAAAGAGGAACTCTGACCCAAAAGGCTCCAATAGAGGGCTGCGTTCAGATTTTGTTCTCCGCCCAGAAATAGGCTTTTGAAAAACATTCCATTTGATACATACCGGGTAGTTTTATTCTTGTGATTCATGGGGTTCGTCAGTTGTAGAATTATATACATGAGGTCACAGGAAAAGATGTGTTTTTAAATTCATTTTTCCAAAATTATGAGAGCAGTTCTGTTTTTCAAACATGTTTAAATGATGTTACAACTCTCATTGAATGATTGGTCTATATTTGTAGAACCTGATCCTGTGCCCAATGTTCATGGTTCTAGCTTAAAAAAAACCTATGAACGCAGCCTAAGAACTACTCCCGGGCTGAGGCAAGAGAAACTGTAACTGTATCTGTGTACAAAGGGGAATGGGGGAGACTGGTTCTAAGCCCCAATCAAAACACCTTATACTGTACTTGTTGTTTTCTTTCATCCTGCTGGCTCTCCGGGCAAAAATAGGAGGAAAAAATTGCTGGGAACTATGAATGTATTCTGGGAGGTTGCTTGTAGTGCATTGTCAATATATATTTTTTGTTAAAGGGAGCTCATTTGGGATTTGCCATTATAAATTGGGATTGCCTGGCAGGGATTTTAAATGTGTTTTATTGGTTTTCACTAGAGCTGTTTGTGACTTTCCAGGGTTCCCATTGAGCTTTTCAAAGCACAAATAATTCTCTGTTTATATATTCTTTTGCAGTCACTTGCTCATGTATTGTATGCAGGTATTTTTTGTAACAGAGAAAACTACTGACTTGAAATTACAGGGTACTTTTTGCAGGCCCAACGGCATTTGAAAGATAATACTAATTAAGAACTTCCCTAAAATAAGGGGGGCTTGAAAATGTCTTTCTGATTGATTCCACAATGTTTCTTTCACAATGCAATCACATGACCAGAACTGATCTATAATTTGCCATACATATGTTGATCCAGATATTCTTGACTTAATTTATATTGGTTTGCTGTATTTCATAACATATCCTCCATAATTCTGATACAGATTTCCTTGAAATAACTCCCTTTTTTTCTTCTTCGATGGTGTATTTTGCAAGTAGTTGAAAGCCCAAATAAAAGCGATCAGGAATGTACATACTGGTATCGGTAAGGGGAGGGTAAGGGGGTGATAGATTGCAGTATCAGAGGTAGAGGAAAGTTTTAACTCACCTGTGACTGTGAGCTTCTTATATCTCAACACCTAGCCATTTGCTGGAGTTCGCCTCTCTGCAATAAAACCAAGAACTAACACATGTGGTTCAGATTGTCTAGATTACAGTTTGATTGGAAATGTTGGGTTTAAACAGAGCAATGTTTTGAAAGGTTCAAATTATGATTACAACTCTTTTCCTGGAGTACCTGTCTGGGGATTTGTGGTTGCGGGTGGAACTGTGAACATATTTTCAGCATGATTTCCATCAAATTTATGATAATTTACCGCTCAATGTCAAAAGAATTAAGAGAAGGATGAAGGAATTTTGACTTTACATTCACAGAAACCATTTTCAAATGTCGGTCGTGTTCCTTGTTTTTATTCTAAAATCCTTGTGATATAAGAGCAGAAAACATTGAAATCCTCAATTGGGAGCCTTAACCTTAGCCTTAGTATTTGAAATATCCATCTTTATCTATCAGATTTTCACTTCAATTATTCTATTCATTTGCAATACCGGTAAATCATTTACCAAGACTAGAGCCAGACGGAAGTTAAATACCCTTTTTGCTCACATCACAAACAAAATCTTTGTGTAAATGTCAGTAAATGTCCAAAAGAACCACAGATGTCAGCCATACACCGACATTCGTAATGTAGGCTACAGGCTACATTTTTGAAGTGGCAAAGAGAGAAAGGGAGGTAAGGCGTGGGGTGCTAGACTACAGTCTATTTTTGACTGGGCTAGAAAGTAAGCAAATGTCTGTTGCTAATGTATACCCCTGCAGTAACTGTGAATTGATGATCTCATTTTTCATCTGATCCTCCGTGTAAACAAAGCCCCAGTCAAGTTTATATCCTTGGGTCAGTCACCCTGCTGTGTATCTGTTTGTTTCAGCCACGGCAGGGTGAGTTCCCACTCCCTATATTTATACCGGACCTACACATTTTACTCTCAAGAATCATAAAGGCTGTTTACAAAGAGACAAATGGCTAAAATTATTGTCACAATGCCTTTAGGAGCTATCTTTTTTAACTTCATTTTAGATCTTCATAATTACGCAGTGAGAAACTGGAAAATACAGTGAAAAGGTCATTTGAAATCACTAGGTATGGGCAATTTTATTCTCTCTCTTTTGCTTGTTTGCTGGTTTATTGGTTTTTGTTTGTTTGTTTTTTTGCCAAAATCCAATCCAATTTTTGTTTTAGGTTCAAGTAGATTTGAATTTAATGTCTTCACCATGTGTTCAACTAATTGATTTTTATAACTGTTACCAAATGGCATTCATCATATTGTGTAAAAATTGTTTTACTACAAACCTCATAATCATATTGGGGTACATATTTATGTCTGTTCTTGACTACGCTTTGTCTCCTTTCACGAAACGCTGCGTTCGGGTTATCTCTGCTCATTTTGGATTCAGTGTAAACCAGGTTCACACACTGCCATTACTGGATGCATTGTTTACACTTAGCCTTCAACACAGACCCAGGGATGGGCAGGCATCTGTCTAAATATTTTGTTTCTAATTAGTCTCTGGATTCAATTTATATCTTTGGCAGACAAGAACAAGTCTGACTCTCTGACTCCTCTGTCTCTCTGAAATGTCTCTAGCCTAGGGAGAGGTTTTTTGTCACAATTAGAAGTCAGAGATAAATGTTAAAGGCGTATATTTCAGTTTAATTTAATTTGATAGAGTCATGCAAAAATGAAACATCCACACTACTCATACAGAATGAATCCATAAATGAAGCATTAGTAGGGGTGGAGCACTGTCTGCTGCATTCATTAGGCCTGTTTACATAGCCCTAAAACCATTATCAAAATCTGTTTTTTTTACTGCCATTTACACTGCTGGAAAAACCCATGAGAAACCATCAGTGTTTAAAGATAAACTCCAGTACCGGTAAAAAAAAATAATTAATTCTCACAGAATCAAACGAAACTTACACTGAATGTTCAAGATTACAAATAAATGACATGTGCCAAACAATTTTGGAAGAAAATGTATACTGGCTGAGTAATGAGCATAGAAAGACAAGGAAATCAAGGTAGTACTAGCCCGACACCATGTGTGTTGTCCCATATATAGCTTTATATGTGAGTGCTTGTTACTTTACCAAGACTCGGTCAAATTTATTATGATTTTGATGAGTCCAGAACCTTGCAGTGCACACCAATACTTACATGCTACATGATCAACTGTTTCTGATCCTTTCCACACCTTTTCTTTCACAATGCAATCACATTACCAGTACTAAAGTTTATCTTTAATAAGTCTTTTTTTTGTGAGTTGCGTGCATACGCAGGGAAGCAAATGGGGTCAGATGACCAAAACCCGGAAGGATTATTCACTGGGGTTTCGAGAGCTAGCATTAACACTGTAAAAAAAGAATAAATTTCTGCCAGCATTAAAAACAGAAACACTCCAGATATGGGTTTTTTGTCATGTTTATGCTTAGCAACAGTTTGCGTAGAAACTCCCGACAGAATGCAGAATGTAAAGAAAAACAACATTTAAAAAATTGTTTAAATTGCAGTGTATATGCAGCTTTTATGTAAATTATGACTTTTAAATTATTTTTTCTAATTTAATATGTATGGGTGCCCCATTAAATCATGTAAAATTTAAAGTAAGATCAAGCTTAGAAGTTAGAAGACCTTTTCCAAACCACATTGTTGCCAAAAGTTGAAGAAATTAAACATATTTATATGCCTTTGTGAAGTATATTACTTGTCTTCCAATTGAGAGAGGATTTTTTATTTTTCATCTTAATTTTTATTATTTGCGCATTATAGAATTATTTTGTGAGAGGGTAAAAAGTCAAGAAAATAGTAGACCTAATTATGAAAATAGATATAGGTTTCCTATGTAGCAATAAGAATTCTACTAATACTTGAATCTCACGGTGTTATTACTAATAGACATATAATTTAGGCCTATGCACTATGCAGCACTCTATAAAGCAACATCTGTATCTAAATATGCCTTGAATACAGTTGACTGCTTCTTTTATAATAAATTGTAATACACCAAAGTCAAAATGTGGAAAATGGAAGTTAAATGCAGCAAGATTAGATATTGTTTGTGTGCGTTTGGTGTCGCCAATGCCTTGTGTTGTACCATTTTAATCCGGAGCTGTAGGCAGATCAAACCTGATAAATCCCTGGGTTTGATGGCAGGTCACGACCCTACCAGACATTTTACCTGCTCCTGAGAGTACCACAGAATGTGTTCACATGATACACATCTGCATTGCTGATTCGTTATCAGCAAGAAACTATTATTCAGGAAAATAGAACATAGACATTTGTAGCATTTGCACGTATATCTTCAAAATTTCAGAAGATCTCTGTGCCCTAATAACAATTGAGGAGTTTCACAATGGGAAATATAAATTTTTGAATAGTTTGCATATGTATGTAGTACTTGCAGTATTAAAACTTCTTAAAGATTAAAAATTGCAGAAAAAAACTGTGTATTGATTAAAGCTGAGAGGTTTTGTGGTTGGTGAGGCCCTATACCAGCTTCTGATTTTGTAGCATTTGCTGACCACTATAAACTCTACATGCTGTGCTAGAGGCAGTGGGGTACATGTATTTGTGTTAAAATGTTCCTGTTGATTTTCCACATCGACAACTCTGAAATTTGTGACATCCCGTTTTGAAAAATTTGAATTAGTATTGAAAGTTTGAAACATGTACAAATCTGTTTCTTGTAATGATTCCCTATGGATTTTAACAGAATTTATCAGAACTATTCAAATTTAGAAAATCAAGTTTTTGAGCTAGTACAGTGAGTAAGTAGTTACACAAATTACAACTTCGGAAATGCTTCCTGGTAATCTTTACAGATTCACAAGATACACTACTGGTAAACGGTAAGCAGTATTCCTGAAAGCTTTGGAAAAATATATTCATGTAGTATTGACTTTGATTTCCATGTGCCAAATGTTTAAATTAATTTTGGGTTTTGATGCATTTTTGAGTGGATAATGTAAAGTGGGAACAGTGACTTTTGCATTCAACCACACGCCTCCAGCTAGGACTGATCTCCCTACTGAGTTACCTCTCTCTTAATCCGTTCACACTAAAGGAAAGTTATACCAAACTCGTCTAAAGAAACGTCGTGTAAAGAATTGTTGTATAGCAGTATTAGCAGAAGGAGTGTACAGACTAGAATACAACATCGTCTAAAGAATTGTATGAAACTAGCATTGAAGAGATAAATTCACATGGCAGTTGACCAATCATCAGTGCACGATAAGCCCCGCCCAGCTATACGTTTTTGTACGTTATGACGTTCGGACTAGAGTGAGGTACGTGCTGATACTTTTTTAAGTTTTTGTTTGAAACGCTGCTTAAACGGACGTTTTGCTATATCAACGTTCCTTGAAACAACAGAAAAATTGAACTTCTTATCCTATATCTATACATTGAATTGTGGGAGTCTAAATGAAGGGTAAGGTACCTCCCTCTCTAGCGGCCATACTCTGTAGCAACATCTGGAACTTGATGTAGCCAATTGAAAGAGTAGCACATGAGGTCATGGGGAGAAAGAGAAGAAATTCATTGATTATGATCAGTCTCTTATCAGTTTGAAACATACTAACATTGCTCAGGGGTACAGACACTGTGGGTAAAGGGGTGGAGCCCCCCCCCCCCCTCCAACTCCCTCCATCCCCCTCCATCCCCCATACAGGGCTCTCATTCAACTTTTTATTTGGTAACCAGCGGGAAATCCCAGACAGTTGCCTGCTAAGATTCCCTTTTGGTAGTCATTTGCAGTGAATTTTAATTTATTCATGAGCTAATAACAACAGTGAAATTTGTAAAGTTGCCTGTCAGGCAACACAAGCAGGACTGTTGGATCGCTTGGTAGTATTTTAGGTGGTCATTGGCATCGGAGCAACAGCTGATTAGCATCCAAAGCAACAGCTAATTTTGAACCCTGAAATATAGACATCTTGTTGGAGGTTGAATATGTCTGCATACGTCTTTCTTGCCTGAACACAAAGAATGATGCTATATTATCCCCATTCCCCTCCTTCCACCCCCTTTCCCCTCCTTCCACCCCCTTCCTCTCCATATTCTATACCTGGTATGCCCAGGTCAGTCTAGGGGTGCGGAGTTGGTCGGTAGGATTTGTGGTAAAAGGGTGTGATGACTTTGGAGTTCTGAATTGAAGCTTTAGATGGATTGTGGTCGTAGGATTTCTGGTATTTTCTCAATCAAAGAGGCAAGCCTTTCATGAAGGTGTTCGACTTTATCGCAAGGATTATCTCCACATGTTCCTGCCAGCCATGAACATTGTGTATTAGGATGAAGAAATGTTAACCCCCAGGGTATGGAAAGACTTGAGGGGTAACCTTAATCTCGACCCTCATAGGATTTTGAGTTATTGACCCTTTGGAACAAAAAGAGGATGTTTTTAAAAGTAATTTTTGTGTATTTGGCTTTTTAATAGCAGTTTTATTCAGGAGCAGATAATGTACCTAGGCCTATTTCTGATTAAAAAACCCACCGACAAAGGCTAAATGTTGAATGAAAGGTTCATGTAATTAGGCCTACTAGTAGATAGAGGCCTACCACCTACATGTGTATGCCAAACAGATCAAGAAATCATCAAGTTATGCAGGGATCACATGCAAATTGATTAATATCTGATTGGACAATTTTATCCTCTGCTTGCCTTTACAATTCCATATGGTAAACCAAGTTTCTGTGTTTGGCAACGAAATTAACAAGTTTTTGTTATCACTCCAGTGGAAATTATTCAGTCAGAAAGAATGCATGCTATTTTGCATGTGGGCTTCAGTTTATGTTGCTATCTAATCCCAGAATGTAGACTGAATTCCTCATAGACGTGGGATGGGTTAGTCTCCGTAGAAACAATTCTAGCAGATATTTGGCATTGTGATGCCCTGTCTTTAGTTTAGGGCCATCTGGCAGCTATAGGGGAACATTTCCCTCTCGTAATGTTTAGGACCACACAAAGAGTGATTGCCTATTCATTGAACCTGACATTGGAGCTCCATTTTGACCTTGAAAGGATTATATTTTTTTCTTCAAGGGAGCTGGACCGATTTGATATTACATCTTGACTTTTGTGATTGAATTTTGCCGCTAATAATTGAGATAAATAAAAAAAAAAGTTAAAAAAAAAAAAAAGAAGTAGAATGCTATATTCTGAGAGTTATTCCAACAAAAATAGAAATGAGGGCTGCGAAAATTTGCTATTTCGGTTGATTAAGGTTGTGGCATAAGTGCATCATTACAAAATGGAACTTTTGTGCCGGTAATTACAGCCATTTATGTCCATATTTTTTAACATTAAATTCAAAATTGGTAGAGAATATGAGGTCACAAAGATTTCCATCACACTTTCTTCAAGTATATGTGTCAGATAGATTATGTAGATCAAAGCACCTTTCAACCATTGTCAGTTTACTTAAAGCTATGTATATACGGGCCATCAAGTTTTAAACTTTAAGTTTGCGAATTTTAAGTTATAAAACAGCAATCCACTAACAACGACAGGGTCACAAGGAAGCGAAACAACAAGCAGTCAAAGTTTTAAACTACGAGCTTGGCAATCGGTCATTATAACTACAAGCTGGCATAATATTGAAGTTAATTGCGTCCGGACCGCATGGCTAATAACTTTGAGTGGGGACTTCTTGCTGCTCGTATTTATTACGCTAATCATAAGATAGCTCGTGATTCTTTAACTTTAATTATACTTAAATTTTCATAATCATGAGTGCGTCCACATAGTCCCTATTAAGTACAAGATAACTTTGAAGTTTAAAACAAAACATGAACTTAAAGTTAACTTAATGGACTGTCATGTGAACTTCACTTTAGAAGAGATTTTGTCAGCAGAACCTTGCATGGAGTCAGTGAGAATCAGCCTCTTTTAAATACATACTTTCCCTTTTTATCATCCTCAAACCTTTGCCTAGATTACCAGTCAACTGGCAATGTCAGCGTATGATAAATATGTCCTCACCCACTCCTAGTGTAGAGATGACCTTTAGATACTCAACCTTTGACCTTAGTCTTGAGGACAACCCTTTTCTGCATGAATTGCTTCCTGTTTCCATCCCTCTTTGGTGCTGTCATATGAGATGATTTCCACATGATAACTTTGAAAGAATCATGGTTGGTTTGGGGTGTTTTCAGTTCAATCATGAACATCTTTAGTCATTTTCAGAAATATGGTACCCTTAGTTTTTAATGGACTCGTTCTGATCCAGAATGTTAGAACTGCTCTCCAAAGTGCATATACCGGTATCTGATTAATTAAGTAATATACCCTGACTGGAAATTACAAGAGTAAATTACAAGAAAATTGTCCTGAATTTGAAGGTTTAAATAATAGGCCCATTTACACATCCCAAACACCATTTTGAAAAATCATCAATTTTTGTAAAACTATGATTTACACAAGTGGGAAAACCCATTAAAAAAAACGTTGAAGTTTGCTCATACCAATTTTTTGGTGAGAACTGAGAAGGGCACATGCGACACACATCAGTGCCCTGCATGCGGTAGCACAGAAGCGAGGAGAGCTAAAATCGGTATCCTTCCAAAGTTTGCATTTACACTGCAAAAATTGATGAAGCTTTGGCAGGCGTTTAAAAAAAAACTACACTCCAGAGGTGGATCTTTCGATATCGATTTTTCTCTCCTTCCTGTGTTTCGCCGGTAGCAACTATCGGCGAAACACCGGAATGAGAAAAAAATCAACAAGTTTTGGTTGCAACTTGTAAATGCAGCTAATGTATGTCTTGTGGAGGAGTTAGGGTGAAGATGGATCGCAGATGTTCCGTATCTCTTGAGGCACAGAGACAAAGACTCTGACAAGAGTAAATTGATGATAATCCTTAGTTTTTAAAAATGTTATTAATATATACTTGTAGAAAGGATGTCAAGGAAAGGAAAGTGCTGTCTTTACTGTCTATCAATTCATGAATGTATCAGAAGACTCCACAGTGAAGTATTTTGCAGAATAGTTAATTGTACATTTTGTTAGACAATGTGAGTAATATGTATATTTTGTGTAAATTGATGGGGGAAAATAGCAAGAAGTTGTTCAGAGCATGTGCCACCCCCTCCCCCAGCATTGGCTGCTCCGTTGATGTTGTATGCTCAGTTTTTGTAGGAACTATCGGAGAAAGAAATCACATGTGATGATGCGAGCAGAACCATTGTTATTATTTAGGTGATCCATGTCCATGGTCATGTTGAATGGTCACTACCTTGACCAGTAGAGTGGTCTTACACAGACTGACCTGGGGCCTGGGGCTCCTGAATACCTGCAGAGAATTCTGAGTACTGGACTTGCCTTGGGGCTACTAGTATTATTATTGCAAGTTCCCATCTCAGAACTAAGTTGTCAGTTTATTCATATTGAATTATATTTCTTTACTGTTAGCTTTATTTTATTGAAGAAAAAAACAAAAATCTTTTTAATACAATATTAATTATTACTCTCTTTCTTTTTCCTTTCCTTTATTCTCCCCCTCTCTACCACCCCTCTCTCTCTCTCTCTCTCTCTCTCTTTTGTTTCACCCCTCTGTCTTCTGACTTGTCTATAAATTTACAGATTCACCTACATACAGTGAGAGTAGTGTCAGGTAAGTTGACTGTTGTGTTTGTTTGTCTATTTGTCTGTCTGTTGGGTTTTTCGATTCACATTAATGTTATATTGGTCATCATTTTTGTCTATCTATATGGTGACAGCCTATAAGAATTCAAAATGTCCAAACATAAAATATTGAAGTGAGTGGGGGGGGGGGGGGGGGGGGGGGGTAGGGGGATGATGTCACGTCCAACATCCATATTGATTCTGATTAATGGTCATTGATTAAAATTTTCTCTCTAATCTCCCCCTTCTCTCACTCTTTTTTCTGTTTCCCCATTATCCCAATCCTCACTGGGTCTGTAGCCCTTTGATCTTTAATGATCTCAAATGAAATAAATGGAATAATACTCAGGGCAGCTGAAATCAAGGGACGTTTCCTGTTTGTTCTGTTGATGTCTTTTGTGATCCAGTTTTCATAGCACCATTATGATGACCCCCTTTCTTGAATCACTGGTATTGGCCTAATTTTGTTCTTCCAATTTGGGGCAGCATCTTTGTTCTAAAGTAAGACCCAGATCTGCCAATTACCATGAAATCATGCCACCTGCTCCATCTTGAAGCGGTGGGTGATGCGAGTGGTAGAGAGAGGGAGGGAGAGGAAGAGTGGAAGCAAGGGCCGGGATGTGGATGTGAGAGGGAAGCATGCACGTACAAAGAGAGAGAGAGAGAGAGAGAGAGAGAGAGAGGAAGAAAGGGGGGGGGGGGGTTGAAGGATTTGGAAGTGATTTTTCAGGTTGATGAAATTTAAGATTAATTAGGGAAAAGCAAGAGAGTATATGAATTTACCAAAGGTGCCAAACTGACCAATTTTCAGCATTTGGGGTTACATGATGTTTTGTTTGTTCTGTCTTTAGTGGGTCTGACGTTGATCTTTTGGGTGTGACTGGGTTATTAATGCCCTTCAGGCTCTTAAAGATGAAATTGTCTGTTTGGAACCAGAAGGACCTTAAAGGTATTACAAAGTTTTGGGACATTTTGAAAAATGGGTTGATAGTGATTCTTTACAATTTTGATATACTTGGATGCCCCTGTGGATGTATTAAAAATACCAGAAATGTTAGCCCCTAAAACACTTCTGCTTTCGAGAAAAATTGAATATAAAGATTTACCGGTACTCCCGGTAAATGTTGATTAATTTTAAATAGCTCCTACGGCCGTACAATTGTAGCTGCGACCATGAAAATCTCAGAGTATGTAGTTGTGATATAATTTCCAAACAAGAATAGCTAATCGGTCGATTTTAGTCAAAAAACATTGTTTTATAGCTTAATTAATATCTTGACCTTGAGAGGGAGCAATTCAACATAAAGTGTTTCGACCGCGAAAACGATCACTGAATATTGTAGGATCGTATATGCTTCCAATATGTTAATTTGAACCAAATTCATGACCCCATACCAAAACTTTGTATTACCTTTAATACGTATACGTCAACACTGATTTAACAACCTTCTGGCTTTCAACAAATGATAATTCGTCTGTTTGGACCCAGAAGGACCTTAACTCACATACCTCAACACAGAGTTAACACCCTTCTGTCTCTCAACATGCCTTATTATCATAGGCTTCTGATTGACAGTTAGCCTCCCATCATCTTGTAGCAAGGTGAAGAGGGATGATTCACGTGTTGCATAAGTCATAATGAATGCTAAAGTAGCTACGGCCGAGGTGCTAAGGTTACTGCTCCTTGGACAAGACAGCTCAGCTAAAAGCTGTTGCTTGGGAGTCTACCCAGAGAGTATACCTGTGGAGGATTGATACACATACATTATATGTGTAGAACACACAGATGCCTGTCATTGGGATGTGTGTGAAAGATAGACATCTTCTGTTATGTCTTTGTCTTGTTCTTCTTTATAACCCCCCCCCCCCCCTCATTCAATCTGTTGTCTCAGTTAACATCAAGTTATCATGTTCGCTTTTCCTTATTATACTTTTCTTTATCAATTTGTTATATTTGCTTGCATATTTTTGCCCACCTCCTTGGATAGAAATGGATTGGCTTCATTGATGAGAGGTTGTTTCCCACTTTATAATTTATTTTTCACATATCAAGTAATAATCCACATTGCAAAGGAAGATCCATACATTTGATTTCAATTTTTTTTCTTCATATTTTGTTCATAGTGTATCATTAATTGTCATAGTCTTCCTGCCACACTCAATACATAAAAAATACTAAATAATAAATTAGATACTACATTAAGTCACACATTTTTTGTATATTTCAGCATAATTGTAATCATGATCATCACAGAGAAATGGATGCTGGAACAGGGGGAGGGTTTCACCAATATTGTGTTACCATAAACATGCTTCCTGCAGTAGTGAAGAAGATATATGAGAACAGGTGGATACATGGAAGATACGTGATAGCTACTTGAACTTGTTCTGACACAAGAATTTGATTTTCCCTCTTTGTCAAGTCTGGGGCAATGGTGCGCAAAATATGGGCTTTGTCAAGCTGGTACTCATGAGAAGTTGTGACACAAATACAGGGTTTATTGATAAAACACACTGATTTTGTAAGAAGTATTAGTTTTATGTGACAGATACATCAACACAATTGAGAAAGTGTATTTTTAAAGATTTTATATAGACTATGGTTGTATTTTACATCCATAGTAATTTTCCCTCCTCTTTCAATACTTCAATAACTTTTTCTTCGTCTACCAAACTAAATTCTGCCTTCTTTCTCTTTGCCATCTCCCTACCGCATCTTTTTTCCTTCTCGCCAAGTGTGGTTGGCTCTTTCCGTCCCCATTATAACTGAACCTCACAGAGGAGCTACCTATACATGAAGGTATGCAGTAACCGGCTAGAGTGACATTACAAAACCATGATCACTTCACATTTATACACTATGTAATACTCCAGCCAATAAACAGCTAGTACAGTGAACTTCTTTGCCCATTTTCTCTCTTTTCTGAGGACCCCTCCCCCGGAACCCAAACTTTGCGTGTAGGTTTTCCATTTGTCACAAGACAGGGGATTCATCAATTGCGACGTACCTTGCCAAGCTTCATCATGTTTGCCTGGACTCTGGAACCTAATAAGACATTCTTCCGTTGTCGCCCGATTCTGTCTCCTCCATTTGAAGATCGTCTTCAAGCGGTCAGGGGCATGAGGTCTTGTGGGCATCTGTTGTTTAAGGCAATTAGACTCGCTTTCTCCTTATTTGCCACGTCTATTTAGACTTCATTTACTTGCATGCGCATGCACGTACAAATATTGAGGTTGTCTTCCGCAATCGTGATAGCACTTTGCTGCGTGGGCTGGGAGAAAGGTCTAATGATCATGTGCAATTTGTCCTACGGCATCTTATGCTCGTTCCTTGAGAGTTGAAGTTGAAGCTAACTCCCACACTTTTGTTGGTTGTAAAAACTTTTCTCACTGTGGACCCTTGTTCATCATGAAATGGGCTCCCACTATTCTTTTCCTTGATTTGTCACTACATATTTATGATCATGATCATCATAATTGCCTTCCTCATAAATTTTTTCCTCATAAATATACAGCATCAACGTGATTCATCATCATCATCAACACTTTTACCAGGATCATAATCATAACAGTCACCTTCTTCATTTTTATCATCATTATCATCATCACCGCCATCAACATCATCATCGTCGTCATCATCTTCATCTTCATCATCATCATCGTCATCATTATAATCGTCATCATCATCATCATTATCATGTTACTATCATAATCATATAGAGATATATAATTCATTTATTAGAGTTTAACTAGCCCCCACTCGTTCTCATATTTAATAGCATTTCTCTTTGATAGTTTTCTTCTGGGTATGGGGTGAGAATAGGGGGGGGGGGGGTTGAAGATTCTCCCCCTTTATCATGTGCTCTGTCTCTATCACATCTTCCTTGTCATATTTCCTTTGCTAGTAATATCTCACACTCTTCATATTCCAGTCATACAGGCAATCTTGGCATACGTCACGATGGAGGCTGGGCTCAAGATGTCCCGTGCACGAATCGATTATCACTTTTGTATCAAACAAGGATTTGGGGATCTCAGCGGTTCCTGCCAAACCGCGTTTTGGGAGATGAGTCGTTCGATCATCTCCATTCCGTCTCCCGTGTCTAGAATGTATTGATTGGTGGCTATCTTGGGAGTAGGGTTTCATGAATCATTTATGACATTGATGGGGCAGTGCCGGTGATCAAACCTATGAATTCTTGATGTAATTCCACTTGGCTAGCAACTCGCTCTCCTTCAAGAAAGACCGCCACACTTTCTTGAGTTTCCTTGTCGGCAATTTGTACATTCCTGAAACCATCTTTTTGTACATATCTCACTTTTTTCTATCTCTATCTCAGTCACATATTCTTGGATATTCTGTAGTCTTTAATTCTATAACCCTCCTGCATATTTCATAGAACACAGTACACTCTTTTTATACCAAGTTAATGATATACTTAGTAATTTATCCTTTAAGCTCTTCCTCTTTTCTCTCTCTGGAATTGTATATTCTCACCTTTTCCCCCAACATTTTCACTTTTTTTTTTTGATCATCCTTCAACATTTGTTTTCATGTGTCCTACCATGACTTTCAAGTGTACACTGCATTATGATAACTGTCTACATAGACCTAGAAGTGGGTTTATACTAAATACATAGTATCAACACCCTTCTGTTTCCTAGATGACATTAAAATTGTATTTAATTTAAAGGGCATTTAGACTCGAAACTATTAAAACTTCATTTCTTTGGCCCTGTCCATGCCTTGTTAACTTTTTAGTTAGATAAGCACCTATCAGATATTGGTCTTACGCATGTTGTTTTCATATTTTGTATGAGGAATTTAGCAATCTATTTCAGCTTGTTTTACCATGCCTGTATCACCCTGTAATCATCTGTATTTTTCGGAGAGATGTTTATATGACTTTGATTTCCATGACTTTGATTTCCATCCTCCCTGAGCCTCTACAGACATTTGAGTTCCAGGAAACTATTTGTAAAGCGTGGTGCATTATCGCTGTCTATATTTAGATTGAGTGCAGGATGTCAATGGTTGTTGTTGAAACATGCTGTTAAGAAAGGGTCAATTTCCCTTCAAGTGTATTCTCAATGCTCCCCATATGTTGCTGATTTGCATGAAATAAGTGTTTCAAGTAATACATGTAGCCCTCCAGAGCAATGCTTCACACCCCATCAGTGATATCGTAGAGAGCTGTCATTCATATATTCAAATTTTTATTGGGGAAGCCTACACAGTCTTTGTATACATTTTATGCAAAGACATTATTACAAATGTGAATGCAGGAACTTAATATATATTGTCAGACTAGCCAGACACAGAGAAAGTCAAATTCGTTTGTTTAAATCTCAAACCATTGAAATGATTTGGAAAATGACTTAATATCTTCAGTAGATCAGTAGATGTCATTACATGTACATGCTGAATGATCCTGATGTTGTTTTGCCAAGCTTGTATGAATCCTCACAGATTTATTAACAGCAAGATAAGTGTCCTGTTGTGCCATTCCTATTGGGGCAACATAAAAAATTCAAAAGTTTTTTAAAATCTTGAAACTGAGTTGTAGATACGATGATATGAATTTCATTCATTTGTCTTTCCCTTTCCCTTTCCCTTAAATTCACTTTTTCTGTTATCTGTTTATTGTTGAATAGGTTCCTTTAGCAGTTTTTATGGAGAGACTAACATGAAACACAAAGGATGGGTTTTATAAAGAATTTCTTGTATGCAAGAGGCAATACTATGACCTTTTCAATCTAGGATGGTGTACATCACAACATTTCAATATTATGCTCCTTACTGGTCGCCCTAAAGCAAAAACAGATATGGCCTGAAATGGGTTGGTTATTGAGATTAAGCAGCTTATGGTCAATCATAAAGACTTAGAAGACGATACCCATCTTTAATCTGCCCCAGTTTACCAAGTAAGCTTTAAAATGAGAGAACACAGACTGGATGAATGCGTGCCGAGCGTTGGGAGGGAATGACTTGATCATCTTTGAGAGATATTATCTATTCATGGCCCCCTGATAGAGGGAGTGTAACTGGAGCGGGAAGAAGACGAGTTAGCCAAGCACACCGGAGTGATGTGACGACCTAATAAATACCACTTCCCTCTTCTCTCATGGGTGGATAATGGGAATGCACCTCCGATGCACATTTTCACGTTTTATCTGACTTGACTGTCGCTTGAACTTTTCATGTGTAAGGACTTCCTGTTTTAAGAGGAGGGCATTTCAAGGAAATAGATCACAGGATGAAATCAAATCAGCGTTGCCGTTCATGTTGCTATTTTCCTCTTGAAATAACACTTGATGTATGGCTTATAGAGATAAGGTGAGAATGTGAACTCCAGCATCTCGTCAAGTGATAATGACGTTGTAGATCAGTTTTGAACAAAGAAAATATTAAATGGTGCCGTTTATGAAAGTGGACTTTGCTGAAGTTTTTTAATTTTAAAGTTAGTCCAAGTTATTTCCCCCTGATATTACTGACTACATCACATCATTTAGCATTTATTTAGGATTTTGTCAATTTTATGGCCCTACTAAAGCTTGGACCAGATGAAATAATCAGGATAATGTTGCTTTTATATGTTGATTCTGTTCAGTACCCCTTGCTATCCCGTAATGAATGAGTGGAACACAAAAGGACCAAATACCTTGGACTTATACCCTACGTTTTGTCATGGCTGATGTCATTATGATGATATTTATTTTTATTTTATTTTTGCAGTGATTACTTAGATGAGATGAGTGTGGATGAGCCTCAGTGTGAGCCCTACAGAGGCAGCGTATGCAGTCCGCACATAGCTAACAGTCAGGTCTACATCCCGGCTGGACAAACCCAAGCAGACATCGAGGCTGCTCTAGGTGCTGCCATTCAACAGATCAACAACGATCTACCGATCACACTCAACCAACGCTGCACCAAGTACCTCAAGCCATCCATGTGCCTGACAGCCTTCCCACTCTGCAGAGAGCGCCCTCGCTTGGCCGTCCATAGGATGTGCTATGACGAGTGTCGTCTGCTAACCACAGAGATCTGCTCCTCCCTGGTGGACTATGTGGACGCTCAGCCGGAGCTGGGGCTCGTCGATATGTTGCCAATTTGCACAGATTTGCCGCTGCCCGGCGCAGTTGCCGGCGCCAACTCTGAGAATTCATGCCTCAGAATGGGCATGTCAGAAAGTGGAGGTAATTGATAGACCATTTTTGTAATGTAACCAAATTTATGCTTGAGTGCCTCGATAAAAATTATTTTATTCACCCATTACAAATTATTGTATTTCAATAGTCCGAATACAAATTGCAAATATTACATTTAGTTAGGTAGGGCAAGCCATGATGTTTGTCCTACCTAGCAACAACTCATGTATGCAATTTGAAATCTGACTATTGAGATACATTTATTTGTAACAGGTGAATGAAATCATTGTTATCGAGGCGCCTCACAAAGCCATATGCAGAAATTTGGTTACATTGCAAAAATGGCCTATTAAATTTATTTCATATTACTATAGTGGGCAAATCAAGGTGGATTACTCTTAATAACACATAAGGGATGTTATAATTCTTGTTTGACATACATATCCAGTATTTTATATCACTCAAGATCCCATTACTACTAGTGATGTAGACAGAGAGCAGAGATAGATTAAGAAATTATCTATCAATTATAAAAAGTTATATTGGTATTATTGATTTTATTCTTTAGACAACAATCTTACACTGTAGAATAACAAATTCAATTATGAGAGGGATATGAGGAAAAATTTTGTATTAAATTTATTATTGTGATAGAATTCATGAGTATATGGATAGCAAAAAAAGCATAAATAAAGTATTCATTTCAATATTTGGGATAATATTTAATTGATAAAAGAACTGAATATAATTTCTGACAGGTGTGTACATGTAGATGTAGGCCAGTATTTTACATACCCTAGTAACCATGGTTATATGAGGTTATCTGGTGCATTTTAAATTTAGTATACCTTCAATTGCATGTCTATTCTGTATTCATTACAGCATACTGATTCCATTCTTAATGCCATTACTGATCTGTGTAGGAGATATGTATCAATGGCAGCCATGTAATATTTATCATCTGATATCCACTCAATTTCCACTAAAAGGTTGCTTTTCTTTAGATAAACAGCTTGAGATAGTGATTTAGAACTTAAAATCCGCAATTATGCATCTCTCTAAACTCATCCCAATCTTGGGGCTGTATTGATTTGGAATGATATATGAGAAAAACAAGCAGTCTTTCTTATTTCCGCCATCTTGATGCATTAAGAGGTGCGCTATGTGCCTCAAGGTAGTCTCTCCCATTTCACCCATTTCACGTTTGATCCAAATCTGAGATCAGTGGCATAGAAAAAAATGTAACTGTACACCGTTCATCATGGTCAAGGAGATTCTAGCATGACTCTTATGCTTTAACAGCCGTAAATGGCATGCTTCTTGACAGTGGAGAAGAAACAATGCTCAAATTGAGTGAGGTATACAGAGATGCTCATATTTATCTACATGTACATGTGCATCTGGGCCCTGTGTCATAAAAACTTGTTACCAATAATAAATCACAATAATTGTTATATGCTACTAGTACTGAATAATAATAATAATAATATTTAATTTTTATATAGCGCTTAATACAAACGTCTCTAAGCGCTTTACAAATATACTATTGGGTTACTCCTAATGACTGATGGATATTTCTTGAAATGATTTTATATTGGCATAATTTGTCTTATTTCACTTTTTTTCTTAATTTCTGTAGTTGCCACAATCACCCCGTTTGGAGTGCCAACGTAAGTATATAAAAGATTTGTCAGTTGTTGATCCAATATACATGTATACAACAACATAAGATGCAATCATGTATCATATTATGCAAGTAGCTGTTACAGGTTCATCTGCAAAGTTATTCACAAGCTGTACATTTCCCACCCATTAATCAAAGCTGAACTGTTCAACAAGATTTAACAGTTACAAAAAGTTGGCAACCCTGTAATAATACTTATTGTATGGACAAGGTTATCATTTTTTATTACCACATGCCTTTTATATATTTATAGTTTTTATCAAATTACTAGTCTACTTTGTAGAGGTCTGTTTAATTTAAATGCACTAATAATTCCAATGAGAATTAACCTGTATAGTCCTTCATGTATATTGAAGTTCATGGAATATGAAATTATTTGAGTATAAATCAGCTCTGTGAATTATTGTCAATTAATATATTTATCTGATTTAAATTTTATTAACGATGACAGAGCTCGTTATTTCATCATCATGGAAAGACCTATGAACAACGAGACCGAACTCCACACCGGTGACAAAGCTACGCTGAGGTGTCGCATCATCGGCGATCCCACGCCCCACTACAAGTGGTATAAGAACGACGCCCTACTCACAGAGGAGCGGAGAGACCGGAGGATAACAACCAAGGAGTATGAATGGGGTTCAAAACTCAGCATCAGGAACGTAGACACCACCGATACAGGGTACTACAAGTGCGTGGCAGAGAACAGGGCTGGAGTGAGATCTACAATGGGTATCCTCTTTGCTAGGATTGGTAAGTAAAGGATTAGAGGTTCCGCCAAATATCACTTCACAAAAAGTATTAAAATTTATGCTGCTTCTGTCCCCCCAAAATGCTGAGATACAAATGCTTTTGCACTAGCTTTTTAACAATGAATTTTTTTGTGGAAGTCAGAATTGAGCTTGCGTACATTAGTAATTCATATACTGGGCAGTTCTTTGGCAAGCATTCTATTTGTATATTTTGGTGATGATGTACAGATACATTGTATATATAAAATGGAGATTAAGAAAATATGAGAACTTGACATTTGCTGGGTTCAAAGCATAAATTCCTTTTCCTTTCCTTTGTATATGGAATGATAAGGAACAACAGAATTGTTCAATGAGGTACCCTTTCTTGGGTACAAGTCCATGTCATTTGTTTCTACGCGCTTTGAAAGTATAATCAGAGCTTATACGTATGCAATATAGAGGGATCCAATTCGTCAATATGTGGGACTACTACACTTTAATTTGACAGATTGCAAATCCATCCTGTCATATTATCATTTAGAGACAAACTTTCCATCATATTTCCCTCTCCACCATTTATTTTAGAAAGGATTGGAGAAGAAAATTTGGCAGTTGGAGCTCCGACGTGGGCAAATATTTAGCCGGTGACCCTTTTGAACTCGTCAAATACAAACCGAGCAATATCACACTTTTCTGCAAATAATCGCTCTCTTAATGCACAGCTTCACAAAGGAACAGACGTGCATGCGGCATCGTGCGCTCGAACACACAATTTTGCTCAAGACTGCGATAAATTATGGACAAGCATATCGCATTTCACTAATAGCCTATACGTGGATGAGGGAATATGACTTTCTCTGTATGGTGTCTTAAAAATAATAAATGGTGAGTCCACAGTAAAGGGCAAACATAAAATAGATTGACCTCTGCGTGTACTCTCGCTTATGTTGAAAATGTTCATAATCATCCTGGAATTTTGCCCTTTACAGAGCCTGGTATAATATATCTGATCCAAGAGCAGAAAGGGATCAAACATCATCATTCTTTGTAGTCCTTTTTCTTTATCTTCCAGTATGACATTTAATGCCAGATAATATAATGAAAGGAAAATAGTTGTTATAATTTGTGGATTGGTAACATAGTTTGAAATCACTGCATTTCCTTACAAGTCAGTCATGTTAAAAACTTTTTACTATAGTTAGAAAAATATAGCAATAGGAGAAAATTTACAGTTTTGATTCTTTGAAGAGATAAATCTGATCAAGTTATCTGTTTGAAAACATTCCTGCCCTGAATGCAATATTCAGATTCAATCCTTTTATTTCCCTACATTCATTTAAGTCTGTAGAATGTGTTTTAAACATATTTGTAATTTTGTAAGATTGTGGAAGGAAAACTAGAACTTCCAAATCGAACTCAAGAATTTCTATCAAGTAGAAGCGGAAAGAGAGAGTGTTTGGAGCTGGCATCTGAATATTTCTAGAAAAACCGGTAGCCGCAGAATTGGGTTTGAGAAATGGTTGTATTTGCTCAAGTATTCATAGCGATTGGCAGGCGAGATGAGTCAATACGGTGACAGCTGAGTCAATTGACAGAGAAGGTTGAGAAGGTGCTTCATAACATACGCTTTACCTCAGATCAGCGTTTCTGCCCTGTTCATACATGGTTGCCTCTCAAGCTTTAATTCAGATCGGTGTTTCAACCCTCTTCATACGTAGATGCTCTATATGCTTTACCTCAGATCAGCGTTTCTGCCCTGTTCATACATGGGTGCCCCTCGAGCTTTAATTCAGATCGGTGTTTCAACCCTCTTCATACGTAGATGCTCTATACGCTTTACCTCAGATCAGCGTTTCTGCCCTGTTCATACATGGGTGCCCCTCGAGCTTTAATTCAGATCGGTGTTTCAACCCTCTTCATACGTAGATGCTCTATACGCTTTACCTCAGATCAGCATTTCTGCCGTGTTCATACATTGGGTGCTCCTCGAGCTTTAATTCAGATCAGTGTCTCTGTCCTGTTCATACATGGGTGCTCCTCAAGCTTTAATTCAGATCAGTGTTTTTTACCCTGTTCATACGTAGATGCTCCATATACGCTTCACCCTCAGATCAACATTACAAAGCTGTTCATACATGGGTGTTCCATATGTTTGACCTCAGATCAGCGTTTCAAATCTGTTCATATATGGGTGCTCTTTAAGCTATACCCTGAGAAAACCTTCTTCATACATTGATACCCTGTAACATGCAGTGTCTTAACTGCGTTCATATACAGGTGCTCCATGCACCTTACACTCTGATCAGTGTTTCTGTTGTGTTCATACATGGATGCTTCATATGGTGTACCCTATTAGAAAATCTTCCCACAATCAGCACACGTTGATACCCTATAAACTGTAACACACAGTGTTTCAACTATACAGTCTTTGCCCTCAAATCAGTGTTTCAACTGCATTCATACATGTATATAAGTGTTCCATGTTCCTTACTTTCAATTGCCTTTCATTGTTTCCACTGTGTGCATACATATGGCTGTTTCATTGCATACTCTTTTCCCTTACTGTTCACATCGGTCTTCATTTGCCATCTCATAAATGAATTACAATCTTTCTCTTTGTTATGACCATTGAAATGTGATATACATAGTTTTAAATTGAGAATACAATGTACACTGATGTGCTACTCCTAATAACTGCATGTTATCTCCTTCCTATTGGTGCATTTAATGAATATTAAAAGGAAATGACAGTATAATAATACTGCATGGTGAGACTGCTGTGTATTACTGAGATAGCACACTGTTAATAGAGACATTGTCAGCTTATCCAAGGGAGTTTCCCTTTCCTAGTTGTCTCGTCTCTAATACCTGTGATTTACATTTTTTAATAATAGATAGCAGTGGCTTTACATACAATCAAATGCTAGGCTCTGATAGCACCTTCACATGCAAGTACCTATGAATTTTAAGTAGCTAGTCTTTGCTGCAAGAAACTTACATAGATTAGATAGCTTTAAAAAACATCTAGTCTTGAAAGTTGAAATTGATTAATTTCATGGTATGAAACTTTCATGGATCTGGAGAATGCAATTAATTCACGAAAGCTTCTTGCACACAGTAGTTTTTGATTTTACGGTACTTGGCCCTGTGACTATGCTTTGAGTAGCGTTCATGTGCTGTACAATTGTAAATTCTCTTATTATTTTGTAATTCTATCACAATAGCTTCCCAAAGGTACACCATGTATGCATCAATGTGAACACAGAGGTAAAGGATCTTTAGTACCGTCCACTTTGTAGTCACTTCAGCATTCAGCTCCTCTACCCCTCGTACACGGGGGCAGCCTCTGTTTGTCCAAATTTCCATGGCTTTTTGTACCATGTTCAGAATACAAACATTTTAACCATGCAAATAACACCTTTTTGAGACCTTAATGTATTTGAGTTGGATGTAACTGGATCCGTCCCTTCGTGTTTGCACACCAATAATCCTTGTGAGCCGTTTACCAACGAAGAAATAAGTTTGCTCCATAAAAGGAAGTAATAGAATAACCGCAGATTGATCAGAAAAACTGTGAAAAATATTGTAATCTGATTTTGAGGGTAGATTACCTGGAATGTTTATTTTTCCCACTGCCTGAAATGTGTGGTGAAGAGATTGAATTAAGATTGGGGAAACTGTTTAACAGTGCATTTAAAGAACTCCAGAAGCCTTATCAGGCGCAAATGAACTTGCACTGTGATATGCTTTGAATGCACAATGGTAATGCAGAAGGAATAAATAGAAATGATGAAGAAAGGCTGAATACTACTTTTTTCCAATCACTTTCAATACTGCTTATTTGAAAATTGAATTTGAGTGTTAATTAAGTTTCATTGTATAACTGCAAATACAGTATAAATTTTTTCAAGGGAAAGTACATACTTGTAGTTCATATGTACATGTATGTCCATGCTTACACTTTACCTCGGTTTGTATGCACACTCAACTAAAATCAATGTCCAGATTTGTGGAAGGTATAAATTATTGAAGAAATGTAATGGAAATGTTTTAGAGAAATAATACTTTTCTTTCTACCTGTAATCTAAAATGATTCTTTTCTTTTCTTTTTTCCTAAATCTACAGCAAGCGAAACTACTCGGCCTGTAGCTGCTATGTAAGTGATTTGATTGTTTTATTTAGTTAACATTGTAGTAATGACTGAAGTCTGGTCTAGAATAGAACAGTTTTTAATTTCTATGTTCAAACCATGCTCATTTATCCATTGATATACTGCCAATTCATTAAATGCAGTTATAACATTTAAATTTTCAGTAGAGATAATTTATGATTATTACAGAAATGAAGGTTTGGTGAACTGTTTTTAATAATGCTTTGAATCTCACCCATCATCATCATGGTTCATTAACTTGATTTTCAAATCAAAACATTGAGAATTTGAATCCTTATTTAGACAAGGCATTTTTTTTGCTGATGCCTATCACAACCCAGGGCTGTTAAATTAAAAGGACAACAAAAATGTAATGAAAGCTTTGATTATCGTATACATGTAGCAACATGACTCTAAAACCACTGATTGTTGTACAATAAGTGTTGTTAAAAAGAATTTTTTTCTAGTTTAGTGATACTACGAAACTATCCTTTATTGTTACATCTTTTATTATCACCCCCTCTCTAGTCCATCCCAAGGTTACTGTCAGCCATATCGAGGGATGACATGCTCCAACTTCATCAGCAACCACTCCATCTACGTGACCGACTTCCAAGCTCAGAAGCTCATCGATGAGCGTCTGACCCAAGCCTTCCTGCTGATGGCCCGTGACCTCAGCCCGCAGTGTCAGCAGTACGCCATCCCGTCCCTCTGCTTCTTCGCGTTCCCGTTCTGCGACGAGACGAGGCAGGAGCCTCGCGGGAGGGAGCTTTGCAGGGACGAGTGTGAGATCCTGGAGCAGGATATCTGCAAGACGGAGTACCAGATCGCCAAGGAGATGCCCAATGTGATCTTACCGGATTGCTCGAGGTTACCAGCTATCGGTACCAATGCAAACGCTAACTGCATACGTGTGGGCCTACCAGATGTCGCCGCAGTCACAGGTATCGTAATTTATTTTAATTCTGTTACTCTGCATGTATGCCATGTTTAGATTCAGTGTCTTCGCTGAAGGAAATGTTGTTATAAGTGAGCATGGTGAGAACAAAAATTCTGTCAAGTCTAATTTAAAAAAAAAAATTGGTACCAAGAAATTTCAGTAGATCTCTCCCTCAAGTTGTTTAGAGACTTTGGTGGGAAGCTCTTTATAAGCACTTTTTTTTATTATTATTTTTATTCTTTAACTAACAGTCTCCTTTTCGGTTCAATGGCATATAGATCAATTGAAATGGGAGCATAGATTCATTTTACATGTTTAACCACTTTGATGTTAGAAGCTGTCATTGCGTTTATTCAGTTATTATTATGATTCATCACTAGCATCAGATCTCTCTTTCAAGTACCAGTCCTAATTGACCTTGTCAAGTCCATGTAGAGCAATACTTGTTCTCAGTATTGACACTAGGTCAGTACAGAGACACTGTGCAAACTTCACCTGCCTCACTGACATAGATTTACATATAGTGGGACTGATGATGTTTGCCATCTTAGAAACTAAAGCAAACAACCTCCCACTGATGACCAAAGGGTGACTATTGTTTGGCTAATACCACAATTAATTTCCCATTAGGAACCTGGTTGATTTGTTTATCTTGCGTTTAAATTAAAACCACCATAAGTTCAATAAGTTCAACACTGCACCAAGAACTCTGTAAGTTGATATGCGTCAAAGTCCAAAAGAATAGTCCCGTATTCCAATATGGCTCCTTATATTGACTTGTTAAATGTTGTAGGCCAATTTAACCACATTTTCTTGATGGAGAAAAGCTTTTTTTTTTCTTCTTCTTGAATTAGATAATAGATTTATGCATTGTAAAGTGTGATACCTTTAGTGTAATTCTAATTGTGTTTTGTACCATGCATGAACCTATACTTTTGATGTCTCTCCACACTTCATGTTTTCTCTTTGTCTATCTCTTCATCCTTGTCTGTTTCTATACTCCTCTCATTCATGTACACATACATGACTGTTGCCAATAAAGTTGGAATGATTTTTTCCTACCTCTTTTCATGACATCATTGTGACAGTATAGTTTATTCTTGTTAGATAAAGGTTACATGTCTCCTCGTAACTGAATTGATCAATCTAAAGAGTCAAAGAGATTGTTCAATATGTGAAGATATTAACTTTATCTATCAAGAATAAACCATTTTTCTCACAATCACATTATTATTAAAAGAGGTAAGAAAATATATTCCAACTTTGTGGGAAACAGTGTATTCATAAATGATTAATTTTACCTATTTAATCTACACTCTATCTACACATGTCTATTCTTCAAAATCCTTGGGTGTTCTGCGTGTAGTATCTCATTATTCATCTGGCATATTCCTTAGACTGTATCTGTTTCATCTTTCACTTTCTATGTGTCCAATTACCCTCCGCTTCCTGCCTCTCTGTATAACTCACTAAGACGATCTCACTCAGTCTGGCTTTACCTGTCTCAGTTTTCATGTTTAAGCCTCATTCTGTTGCTTTCTGTGTTATATTGTGCCTATATCTCTCTTTCTTCATTTCTCTCTCTCTCTCTCTCTTTTGCTCTCTCTTTCTGTCTCTATTTTTCTCACTTTCTTTCTTTCTTTTTCTCTTTATCTCTCTCACCTTCTTCCCCTCTTTCACCTCTCTTTCTCTTTCTCTCTTTCCTCTCTCTCCCCTCTCTCTGTCTCTCACTCTCTCCTCTCTCTGTCTCTGTCTCTGTCTCTCACTCTCTCTCACTCCCACTCACGAATACTCACACCCTCCATGTCCCCCTCCCTCTCTCTTTTCCTCTCCCTTTTCATCCCTCCTCTCTCTAGTTTAATTAAACATTTTTCTCCATCCCTCTCTTGTTTATTAGATCACAAGTGTTACAACGATACAGGAGAAGATTACCGAGGCAGAATCAACACAACCAAATCAGGATTTGCCTGTCAGTCGTGGGATAAGCAAGAGGTACACGATCAGATTTAAAGCTTAAATTCTCTGTACGCCATGAGTCACAAATCTTGTCGAAGTGCTCAGTTTAGTAGTGAAAGAAAGAAATTAAACCAACTTTTCCTGTTACTTCTTGTACATATTGTTTATAGATTTGAAGGTGCTGTTTCATCTTTTGATAATATATGTTAAAAATGTAAAGGTTAAAGCAAAAAGGCATTCTTAGCAAACTGTAAATCAATTGATTGGAATTGACTCACCAAGAAAATTGTTCCCTTGATCCAAACAACATTCCACTCAAAGGGAAACAAGAAAGAAGGAAATTAACACAACCTACAACATTTTACTAACAGTCCAAACTACATGTTAACCGTTTTAAAAGGTAGTTGTTAGTGGTTTTTTATCTTTTAGGTCATTACACCTTACCACTTTCTACTTCTCCTTCTATCAGCCTCATGAGCATGCCCTGTGGCCTTCTCACTACCGAGAACTCGCTGGAGGTCATAACTTCTGCCGTAACCCTGGCAACGGTCTGGACAAACCCTGGTGCTTCACGACCAACCCGGACGTCAGGGCAGAGAAGTGTGACATTCCCAGATGTGGTAAGGAAATGATTGTAAAATACATCATCTACTCAGAGAAACCACGGTGTAGCTTCTTTTTTTCTTCTCCCTTTTCTCCTATTTTCCCCCCTTCTCCTCATCTTTCTTTTCTTTTTAAAGCTTTATTTCAATCACTATCTGGTGCATCTGGTCAGGTGTGGGGAGGAAAGTCTGCGGTTAACTTTTTCCATATTCGGGCAGTTTGACCGGATGCACCTGCTATTGCAATATTTATATATGTTTTCTATTGATTTTGTCTCAATTCGTGTTTGTTATGTTGTTGTATTTATGTGACTTGATTTGCCAAATAAAACAATAATAAAATAATAATAATTGTATCAGTTAACAGCCTTCTGTGACTCAGCATACGATATGCTCTATTGGTAATTGCTTGGCTGTCAGTGTTATTTTCGTGCTCACCTTAGCTGCTCAGGGCCAGCTGGTTAGGTATTCACCATCTACAATGCTTGAAGTTCCTGGTATTGTGCATATATAGTAAATACATACTGTGCAGCTAAGTGACGCACACACATTACAGGGAACGTCCTTAACCGGTCACACTTTCCTAACTGCAACTCTGGACCATCATACTATACACTACACCTAATCCTAGGACTACTATTAACCCATTCATAACAGTTAGCAATATGGCAACCTCTTAGATGAAATTGAACCCAGAGCAAACATTGTAAAAGCAGATATCACACCCTTTTTACTTTGTTGTATCTTTGTTGTATCTATCTTGCATTTTTTTCATCATTACCGGTACATGTGTTTTGTCATGGTGGACATTTCACCTGACTTGACATGATTTCAATACATTCAGTGAGTAAGGCTTACTGCTTAATTGATTTATCAGTTTTATCCGAATGCAAAGAAAGTGTCTATTTGTATTTGCGGTATCAACTGTTTAAAAGACAAAAATATGAAATGTACTTGCATTGTACCAGAGCTATGTTAGTCAGTATTAAACTCAAGATGGACTATGGATAGGAAGAGATATGGGAGATTGTTTGTTACATAATCAGTATCCTCCCTTTTGTGGAAATCTACATAAGTGGGGCATCATCATACGGTGTTACCATGGAAACTGCATCACTAAAGCCATGATAATTGCGGCAATGTCCTTGGCTGAAATCCTAGAGATATCATGATCGATATGCCTCAAGATTTCTTTTCTATCTCATCCTCCTAAACGTGACTGAAACCATGGCGACTCGTCTAAGTAGGGTAGTTACTTTCTTCCCTGCTAATGATCTTCCACCATGATAACTTGGAGAATGGGTTTCTGGAGACAATGATTCAGTGTTACAAAAGGACATTGATGTATTTAATATGAATAATAAGATTTCTCCCTTCTTAAAATTTCAACGAATATATTCATGATGCAAATGTACAAGGTTTCCTTATGATAAACTAAGAATAACGCAAATATATCAACAGATACATGTAAGTGTACCGGGTACTCTTTTGTACGCTAATACATTGGGATGATGGATCACACTATGGAATAATAAAAATGACTCAAAAACATGTTTAATATTCTACTTTAGGAGAAATTAAAGCAATTACAGCAGCACAGATTTCTTATTGTCTTGCCATCTTTCAACTAATATGAATTCTATTTCAAGTTTTGTTTTCCACATTCCATTAAAAAAGTATCACAAATATTAGCAAAAACATAAAATGACATAAATGAACAAGTCCAATTATATATTTCAGACCCTGTTTATTAACAACGTATATTCTATTTTTGAGTAAATCTATATTCTATTTTTGAGTAAGCTTATATTACTTTAAAGTTGATACTTATAGGAAATAAAATCAATTAAATATAGTTTATTTTATTATTGAATGAGTTATTAAAGATGAAGTTGAGTCCTGGTCATGCGATTGCATTGTGAAAGAAACGGTGTGGAATCGACCAGAAAAGGTTGATCATCTAGCATATAATAATTTGTGTGTATTGCAAGGTTCTGGAATCATCAAAATGACAAGAAATTTGGCCAAGTCTTGGTAAAGTTACAAACACTGTACACAGAAAGATGTATATGGGACTACACGAACACGTGGCGTAAAAATCCTACCCTGGATTTTTACGATGTTTCATGACATATTTAGAATATGAAGGCATTTGAAGAGCCATGCTTTTCAGGGAACATGTCTTATCTGATGTTCTTCCACACTTGCATAATAAGAATGGTAACGCTCACAAATTATTTTTCACCTCTTCCCAGAACTCAACCTTCTCTTTAAAGCAATTTATGCAGCTAACATGCCATGAAAGTGGGCAATTTAGTGTTTTATAAAAATCAAATTTCACTAAATTGACTCTCTCCGGACCTATGAAATCGGCTAAGGGAAGTGGCTTTGTGCGTGACGTCAGAACCGGGATATGCTTCACGCTGCTACAGAGACTACATTAACTGCGATCTACATGCAAATGTTCATAGATTAGAGTGGATGTCAGTTCCACTCTCTCAAAACGATTTAATATTGCCTGAATGATCAATATCTGACATACAGTTGTCCTCTCCCGTCCTGAAACATATTCTTATGTCAATATTCATGTAATTATTGGCATTGAAAAAGTGACAATATCCGTAAAATAACTGTTTACAACTTAATTTTTTCACCGGCTTTAGCTTGCCAGCTGTGCTGTTAGTACGATATAGTAGTATGAAAAACCAACCTAGCTGTGTTTCAAAACAAAATTACCTTTAGTAGAATCATGTTCTGAGGTGGAATTTCCTGAGACATAACAGTGAATAATGTTTCTTCTCCATTTTCAGAAGAAAACTATAGTTACATAGAATACCGTATTTGCCGGCGATAAGGTCGCACCGCCGCATAGGCCGCACCCCAACTTTGACATTTCAAAGAGGAAAAAAAAAAAAAAAAGGGGGGGGGGGAAACGACAAACGGACAAAACAAAATAATCATAATTTTCTTGAAAACACTCTTTTTTTTTTACAAACTGATACCAAATTCATCAATATTCTTATAATTTACCGGAAGTTTAGCTAAAAAAGTGATCGCAGGCAGATTTGGTGTCCGATATATACCCCTACCACAATGTACAGTGTAATGCGAAACTGCATGAAATGGATAACAAAATGGCGACTTCGGATGGATGTTCGCAGCAGCTCTGTTAAACGGTCCCTTCCTTTACTTTTGCAATGCATTGGCACGAACTTAGATCAAGATCTATCGGCAAATGTTGTATTAGGACGTTTATTTTTGTCTTCATGTCAACAATGAAAGATAAAATTGTCGGTAAGATGTGTGGAAATGTCCTGTACCATAGTGGTATAGTTATTTTACCGTTCGTAGTCCCATATGTGCACATTCGTGCTGGTTTTGACTTTCTTTTTTAAATTTTTTTTTACTCTTTCGCCGTAAAGGCCGCACCCCAACTATTTGATATTTTCTCTTCCAAAAATACTGCGGGCTTTACGCCGGCAAATACGGTAGTGTATTTCTCTCTGTTTTGTTTTGGTTTGGTTTAGTTTTGTAAGGGTTTCGTCTATCGCGAAATGCAAATGATTACTGTGTGTGCAGTGCAGTGTTATTGTGAAAGTAGTTCCGTCATTCGCGCTAAATTCGAAGTTTTCTACATACACGATGTTGCACTAGAATTATGGCTGAAATTTCGACATGAATGAAGAATTTGTACAAAACAGCATTTTAATGGACTTCGAAGTATACAATTAATTGTAATGAATAAATTTAGCCACAAATCCTAGCAAAATAATTGATCTCGATAGTAAATAGTAGATCGTACGCGAACGCCAAGCGAATGTACGTTTACGTTTGTTTTGATGTGGGCGCAGGTAATGTAAATCAGCCAGCGATACTACGACTACCGGGACGTTCAATCAGGGGTATAGCTATTGCGGCTGCCAAGACCCGCACTTCTCGCGGATGAATCGTAACAACAGCAGAATCGCTCTATTTTTTCAGCAAATCTATATCCATGAAATATTCTTCGATTAGTTTGAATTTTATTTTATTCATAATAATAATTTAATCACCATTAACTGTTTTTTCCATAGTGGAAGAGGTAAATTCTTTGTCTGCATATGTCAAAGTGAAACTTCATTGTGCAATTGTGGTAAAAATCACCGACTCCCAAATCCCCATATATGCAGGCTTACTGCACGACACAGCGACCCGGAAGTGGCCCACAAGCCACGCCTCCCTTTTCCGGCGTCACAGCTTAAGGCCGATTCTGATGAAAATAGGGCGAATTTGTCCCAGAGAATAGGGTGACGTTTTCACCCAAATTTCGCTTTTACGGAAGTGTTATATTGTTTGAACGTAATTCAAGGTCATTTTATGGCTTATAAGCTTTCTGTAGATATGAATATCTTCCTATTTAGAGATCTCCTATGAATATCAACTTAAATTGTTGAACTCCTATTTAAATTGTTGAGCCCCTCTTTGAATTGTTGAACCCCTCTTTGAATTGTCACTTTGTTTATGTACAGACCACCTCTCTGGTATATGCCACTGGTGAAACAAAGATGGGAACAATAGGCGCGTCTTCATCATCTCGAGATTGCCAAATAGCCCGCTTTTTCTGATTTGGGAAATAATTATGAAGTTACAAATCGCGTCCTCATCAGCTCGAGATTCGACCTCGAAACTTGAAACTCAACCTTGAGAAATTAGCTCGAGATATTTTGCTCAGCGTTAGCGCATATTGCGAATCTTCGGTCTGGTGAAGACGCACCGGACAAATAGCTGGATTTTTTGCCAAATAGTGGGATATTTTGCAAACTGTCCCAATATATCTTGGGACGACAATCCCGACCAAATATCCCGCTAATTGCTACTTCGGTCTGAGGAAGACGCAAATTAGCTGGATAGTTTGCGATTGGGATAGTTCAAATAGCTGGATATTTGGCAATCTCGAGATAGTGAAGACAGGCCTAAAGAGACCCCTATTGTACAGGCCTTGCTTATGTCTTAAAGAGATGGTTCATTGAAATGTGGAAAATGGGCAAATTACACCTCTACAGATTGCTGAAAACATTTACAAAATGAGCAAAGTACATTTGAAGCCCTCACTGTTATGAGGAATAAATTAAATGCAATTTTGTTACCCTTTCCTGAACCAACTCACAAAGTGAATTGACGGCGTTATTTTACATGCGAAACGATGATGTCACAATATGAACAACCTACATCACACATTCGGGACAATGTTGGATACCCATTGCAATTTTCAGATATGGTCTGGGAAGGCAAAGGACATTTTGCATGCTGACCTAACGACTCTTTTGGAGTAAAGTAGGCGACAAATTTACATAGAATTGTCCAGATATTCATTACAAAAATGTGTGATTAGACTGATTAATTTACATTTTTGATAAATTAAGTCGTAGGACCTGATAAACCGAGAGAAACAGATCAGTCCGGTTTGCGATTCACGGCTAGCTCGAGCGCCGGGCTACGGGCTAGGCTGGCTAGCAAGCTGCGCTAGATGCACGCATACTACGTACGTTCGACACACAGAGTACGCACGGACAGCTACTAGCTACGGGAAACTTGAACGCTACATATACATTGACGATATTCACTCCCTTTTTGGAAGTTATATACCATTTATCTAGACTAAAGTCAGATTAAGAACCAAAACCATGCCATGGAGGAGCCTTCTTCTATCTCCTCAAAACTAAAATCAAGTATGTTTTCGTCCATATCCATATATATTTCCAGGGGATTTTGATGAAGGTAAACAGCGTTAGGTATAAATGGGTACGGTACCCATGTGAATAGCACGCAAACTGCATCTCGCACCGTCGTCAATCATTTCAGCTGAGCGGCCCGCTGTTCATATTGTGTCGTCACTTCAAAAATCTGCTGACTTACGATGTTTTCGGGGCGTTGAGTGGATTGATTTTTCGTCAAGTTCAATCAAGTTTTTATGAATTTCGCTCGAATGTACAAGTTACACAAATGTAATGATTTTACTCAGTGTAATTTTTCGATTGCAATGATACCAAATTCAGTCAAGTTTGAAATCAATAAAGCATCTCTTTAAACCCAGACCCCTCCTAAATTCGGAGAGTACATAAATCATGAATGACCAGTGGATACATTTGCTGGTACTCCTTTGTTTTGGGGATAGGGAATGGTGGGTTTGTTTGCCTGGTTTGCAGGAAGATTGGCTTTCTTGTTGAGAGCAAGTTTAGGCATCAAGGCAGATAGACGTGTAATTTAACTTCCCCCAGAAGTTAACTATGTTGCAGCTTTTTAAGACCTGCCTTCATTTTATATCTTAACAGAGTTCCACCATGGTTCCACCATGGTTCCATTTTCCTTGGGACTGCTGTCCGTTGTCCAGGCAACGCTCTCCGCCTGGTCGATGTACTTAGGACTATATTGAATGACGACTCATGTTTATCATTTGTACTTTACGTGAACATATATTCTTTTCTTCTATTCATTGATATTTTTTCTACGGTACAGTGTAGTTTATTTTTCTCCTTCTCTATCATTTATTGTATACCTGTACAACACATTGTAAAGCTTTGCATGCAAGCTGTTTTGTAAGAATTGTTTGTTTGAAATCGAAAATGCCAGTTGTCACACTGGGAATTTATTATTGGTGTACCTTTGGAAGCATTTGCATAAAATATATGTTTCAGACTTATGTATTTTAATGGATCTCTGTGTTTAATAATCTTGATTAATTGAACCGGCGCAGGCATAAAACGCCTGTGTAACAAATAGAGGCACTGCCCGGATGTTAAATTTTCTTAGAAAATTATTGTTGTTTTTCCGAAAGGAAAATTCTGATTAGATAATACATTTTTAAAATTGCTTTTAATTGAGTACTAGGTTCTCTTACTCTCTCTTTGCTTGGAAGAGATTAACAATATTCTATGTATGATATTTGTTTTTTATTGCCACAACTTGTAAAACACTAAGTTGGACATAGCGTGTAATTGAAAGTGGTCTTAATAATTGAAGTGTGACCTAATCAATTTCGTTGCTGTTGTTCAGGTCAAATCAGTAGCAGCCCTACTACTGACAGGCGCTAACAGTAAATAAAGGGGTAGCTTGTCCAGCTCAGTTGTTATCCATTACGAAAGGCTATCGTTAAAACTATACCCCACCACTATAACACAGGAATCAATGTAAATCTGGTGGGGTATCAGAACCCCAATTTTGTTTCTCTCGTTAAAACTTTGAGAGAGCTACTACTATAACACAGGCACCAATGTAAATCTGGTAGGGTCTCACAACCCCAATTTTGTTTCTCTCGTTAAAAACGTGGACAGAGCCTTGAGGCTCTGCGTGAGAGATTATGATATGGGATTGCAGCTGGACTCTTCATCATCTTACGTAATACTAGTGTAAACAAACTCTTACTGGGGCTCGGCCTGAAAGGAAATGAGAAGTAGGAAAAAATATTTTACTTGTTTTAAGATATTTTCATGTCCAAAAGTCACTAATAATTTAGATGAAAACCAAAATGAAAGTTCGAACGCAGCAAAATGACCCAGAATTGGCGATAAACAACAATTTTAATTGTGAAAATTAGCACTCTTTCTCTCTTCCTCTCTCCCTCTATCATGCTTATCTCTCTATCCCTCTCTATCACCCCGTCAAGGTCTCGGCAGGGGGATTACATTGTTAGCTCTAGGAGTAGTGAAAGGCAAATGGGGGTTTCAATTTTCATCATGCGTGATTTCTCATATTTTGTTATTTCAATATTCTCATCATTTAATTATTTTTGTCTTCTATAAATCCTGATTGGTGTTTTAAATGGTACATTTAATCACCTCAATATCTTAAACTATTTTGTTTACCCTGTTTTTGTATAGTTTAGCTTTATAATCTTTTTAAAGATGTCTGACTCTAAGGCATCCAGAACCATGGGCATCTTGAGGAGAAATCTCGGCTCCTGCAGCAAGAAAGTGAGGGAAACCGCCTACAAGACCCTAGTTCGGCCTCAACTTGAATACTCCTCATGTGCATGGAATCCACATAAACGGCGTAATACCAACTTGCTGGAAGGAATCCAGAGGCAAGCTGCACGTTTTGTCACCCAAGACTTTAGAAGGACATCGAGCGTCTCAGACATGATTTCTCTACTGGCCTGGAATACTCTTGAACAACGAAGAATCTTTGCCCAGTGTGGAATGTTCTTCAAAATCCACAAGAACTGGTATTCACCCAGTCTTGCACCAGAGAGAGCTACGTGGACACACCACACACCCATTTATTTTTCACCAGCTTCCCTGCAGAGTGGACTGCTATAAGTACAGTTTTTTCCCCCGAGTTATTCCCATATGGAACAGACTCCCAGCAGTAGCTGTAACATCTAGCTCGATTGCTGGTTTTCAGACCTCCGCAGTCCCGTCCATCATAGCCATGATGGGCATGCCCACCAGGGCCCTGTAGGGAGGGAAGCCATGAAGCCGACATTAATGTTCTCACCAGATGCACCCTACTTCTTCGTACTCTCCAGTTTACATGTCTTCTTCTGCACAATGTCTGGCTTCTTTTACTTGCACGCATAACACACTCACACACTACCACTATTACTCCACCCTGGACAGCTGTCAACGTAGCTTTTTGGGTGCAACAAATTCAAGATTCAAGATTCAAGGCAGAGCTAGTGAAGTTTCTGGCCGAACAGGTGGCCAAAGAAGAAGAGTCCCATAAGAGTTCAACCATGGTTCCACCATTGTTCCACCATGATTCCACTTCCATTTCCCTCGGGACAAGAGTTGGGACTGCTGTCAGTTGTTCAGGCAACGCTCTCCGCCTGGTAGATGTATTGAGTACTATATTGAATGACGACTCATGTTTATTATTTGTACTTTATATGAACATATATTCTTTTCTTCTATTCCTTGATATTTTTCTCCTTCTCTATCATTTATTGTGTACTTGTACAACACATTGTAAAGCTTTGCATGTAAGCTATTTTGTAAGAATTGTTTGTTTGAAATAGAAAATGCCAGTTGTCACACTGGGAATTTATTATCGGTGTACCTTTGACACTGAATATTAATAAATACCTCTTTGGAATCATTGGCACAAAATATATGTTTCAGACTTATGTATTTTAATGGATCTCCGTGTTTACTAATCTTAATTAATTGAACCGGCGCAGGCATAGAAGGCCTGTGTAACATACAGTATATATTAGAATAATAGTAACATTGCAGTACAGCATACTTGAAAGAATGATAAAGGTGAATTGAAAATGTGGAGGGGAACTGCAATTCTAACAAACTGTTTTCAATGCATACCAAATGAAATATAAAATATTGTCTCAAAAAGGTTGACATGCAATAACTATTTAAAAGTCTCTTCTGTAATTGCCAAAGAAATCAAATATCTCAGCTGTAAGAGTGATTGCTTGCATAGAACTTGATGATGCTTTGGTGAACTCATGTGGGAAGACACAAAACGTCTGCTGTGGCGTGATATGACAAAGTCGTATATTATGATCAAGACGTTTCTCTGATTTCAAAGGGTTTCATCTCTTTTTGTCCATTGTAAGAAGAAAAATTAAAGCCACCCACACACCCTAAAACCATAATTTGTATAAAGCATTTACAGATGTTTGTAAAAGGCCTGGGAAATATGAGATCAAGTTTGAAATATTGATGTTTATTCAGGGACAGTAACATACCAAACTCTCTGGAAACTATTCTGATGTTGTTCTGACATTGCTTGATAAAAGAACGTTCCCATTGCTATTCACCCTTTTGACATCCTGCCGTGTATTGCGGTGCGCAACCTCTTGCGTATCTGAAAACACACTGTCGTACATATGCGCAAGACTACTATGTGCTAGGATGTACGCAATACTGTTCTTCTATGTGAAGATTCCTGTGAAGGAATTGGGTCCAGGCCCTCGAGGGGAATATGAATTTATGGTCAATTAGATTCAGCTCGTTTGGTAGAGATGACATGTTTGAACTCTGATCTCTCAGCTTCCACAATTTGCCTCAAATGACAAAGACATTTTAGTTAATCTTTTTTTTTCTTCTTCACTGGTCGCTTTTCTCATTGTTAAATCTAGTGTGTTTTGAAAAAAGCTACACCATTATCATGAAAATTGATCAGGGCCCCGTCTGATAAAGAGTTGTGATTCATCCAAATCAATCAGTCCTCCAATCAATCGCATGTTTGCAGTTTCCTATGTCTTTTGTAAGTGGTTATTGATTGATTGATATCAATTCGCAACTGTTTGTAAGACGGGGCCAAGGTATTTGATTGACCTGATAGTTATCCACCCTAGACACCATTTACGTCTAATGACAACAATTTTGAAATAATGTTTTGCCCTTATCACTCTACTCGCTGGTGAATCTAGTGAGTTTCGGTCTGTCATTATGAAGAAAAATTGTACCTCAGATATTAAAATTACTTTATAAAGTAATCATTAAAAACAGAATTGTTCTAGACATACAGTATGTACATGATGAACATGTATCCAAAAAGCGAGTTAGTTCAAAAACATCAATTGGTTCATAAATCTGAATAGCACCAGGTGTCTTTCTTTCCATTATTTTACAATTCATGAAAATCTTGTAACTTTACAGTGCAATCTTTATTGAGATTTATGACATTTTTATTAAGAATTATGAGATTTATTTGAGGATGTCAGGTATAGATTCAATAGTTATAAAAACAGTCGTATTTCTTCATATTGAAATGCTTTACAAACAAAAAATGTTTTGGTTTCATGATAATTGGGCCCCTCCATTAAAAATGCTTCAGGTTGAACTCTCAGGAGAGGTAGGAAATAAGGCCAAGGCCAAACTAGATGTTCTTTTCTTGAGCTCATCAGGGTTTGTAAATACCCTTGCTACCCATCAAACTGTCAATGTGTAATGCACACTCTCACATCCATCCATCCATTCCTTTCAATCAAAGAATGGCTTGGGAATTGTGCAATAATGACAAATGCTTCAATGACAATCGCTCCATGGTCAAATACATAACATAAATCAAAGTCCCTTCATTTTTCCTTCTATTTATTTTGTTACTTTTTAAATTTTATGGTGGTATCATGCGGCATCCCACAGGGAACAGAGTTAGGACCAGTCCTTTTTTTTGTATAATCCTTGTTAATGATGCTGTATGTATCCCAACTTCAACCCTGGATGAAACATACATACACTGTAGGCACAGTACTTAAATGTCCTCATGTCCAATGGGCCAGCTATGCATTTTGTGTTAATACACTTAATTTAGTCCATGTGGAGGTTTTAATCACGATTTAGACCTTGGGTTAAGGTAGCTTAGAGAAATGGAGTTGCATGAAAAGACGCTTCTGTTTTCGTGCCATTACATTTTGCTAAACTGCCTAAAAGAAATCTCCTTTGTGACTGTTGGCCTATATCTTTCAAGATATAGAGCACAGACCACAGAGGTAATGTTAATCAAGCCTAAATCTGATCACCGGTAGGGGACCGGTGGGCAGAGGGGCTTTGATTTCAGCTGATGAACATTTGAAAGATGTGTATGCTTCTAGGAATTCTGATTCATAAGGCAACCATCAGCTGGTTTGGATGTTGAGCAAAATGAAACGTCAAAGGTCAACTTCAGTGACCCTTGACCTCTGAACTGATTTCTACCTGCAAGAATTCCTTTGATCTGATATCTTATTACTTAGGACCATAATGATATGGATGAAAAAGTTTTCTTTATTTAACCCTGAAAGCGCAATTGGCAGTTTTTAACACTCCTATTCTAATAAAGTATCAAAAACAGTCAAGAACATTTCTTTTTCTTCTTCTTGAAATTGAAAGTAGGCTCATAAACAGATAATCCAAGCCTATACATGTATGCTGTCCTCTGAAAACATTCAAGCTAATTTTAAACGAAAGGGATAATAAGTTGTTCCAAGAATATTAAACCTGTTGCACTTTAAATAGAAAACCACAGTTTCTCTAAAAGTTTCATTTACAGTTGTGAGATGCCAAACAATTGTGAGGTACAACAAATTCTTACCAGCAGGCCCCCCCCCCCCTTCCAAAAAAAAAGAACACTTTCCCCCCATAAATTGTTTATCTTTACACAATGGATTTCCAAAGATATTTTGAGCTTATCATTTTATGAGGAAACAGGACCATACTGAATGTGTGAGCAATGTTCTAGTGGATTATGCTGGTAATTTAATTAAACTGTATTATATTTCTTTTCCAAGAATTATTCTGTTTTTTTGTGTGTGTTCTACTTTACTTTTTTTTATAATACAGATGCTCTAATGTGATCTCTTTTTTCTTTCTTCACAAGTGCACTTTGAGCATTTGATTTTAAGTGCATTCGGCGCCTTACTAATCTCATATATTGTTATTATTATTATCATTATCAATGTTTTTGTTTGTTCATTTTTTTTTAACCACCACCTTCTTTTGATTTTTGTTATCCTCCTTAGATGAGCTGACTGGAAGTGGAGTGGTCAGCAGACCCACTATCCTCTACATCATTGTTCCCGCGGTAACGGTCATCGTTGTCATCCTCCTCATCTGTGGGTGCGTGTGCTTCTGTTGGAGACAGACCAAGTCTCAGCGCTATGGGGGCGTGGCTAGCAGGACCAGGCCTAGTGAGGTGGTGGCCCTACAACAGAAACTACAGGTCAGTTCAGGCAATATGTTTGAGACTGTTGATGTTAACTGCCTGTATCCCTATATGAATTATGAAATTACATGTACTAGACTGGCACAGTACATAGCATACATTAAACTCAAAAAGATATTGAAATACTGGCTTTACGCTGGAATATGCATCTTTGAATTTTTTAACACTTGCCATGCTACTCAAATGAATACATACATGTCACCCTAATGCCGGAAAGATGTTCAGACACTAGTTCAAATATATTTTTGGATGAATCTGTATGGGCCTCGTTTTTAGTTTAATCATTGATTTTTCCAAATCAGATGAAATTCTATGTTTAGATACATGTATATTCATTTGAGTGGCTTTAACTTGGATAGAGACAGTGCAGTTAGATAAGTTCTTGCATGTCTGTTTGTCCTCTCCTTTTCTTATATATATTACATTGTTTTGTCTCATTTCTGTCTGTCATCAGGTAAAGGAGATTCCATTGGCAGCCATCAAGTTCAGCGAGGCCCTTGGGGATGGCACGTTTGGCAAGGTATGGCGAGGAGAGCTGATGGGTCTAAACAACCAGTACAGCTGTACATCCATCGTCATCAAGACATTGGACAAGGAAGCGAGCCCCGCCCTTCAGCAGGACTATCGTAACGAGACCAGTGTGATGGCGTCCCTCAACCATCCCAACATCATCACTCTCTTAGGGGTCTGCACCAAGGAGAAGCCCAACTGTATGTTGTTTGAGTTCTTACCTCATGGTGATCTGCATGAATTCCTAGTCAGGCACTCTCCTAATTCAGACGTTGGCTTCGGGAGCGGAGACGACGACACCCAGTCCTCCTTGGATGCCTCAGATTTCTTGAACATCGCCATCCAGATCGTATCTGGCATGGATTATCTCTCTAGCAGGCATTTTGTCCATAGGGACCTTGCTGCTAGGAACTGCATGGTTGGCGAGCACCATCAGATTAAGATCACTGATTTTGGTCTGGCAAGGGATATTTATTCAGGGGATTACTATAGGATGCCCTCGCAGGCCGTTCTGCCAATCCGCTGGATGTCTCCGGAAGCTATCATGTTCGGTCGCTTCACGGTGGAGAGCGATATCTGGTCCTTTGGTGTGGTGTTATGGGAGATTTACTCGTACGGCTTGCAACCGTTCTATGGTTATAACAATAATGAGGTGATAGAGATGATCCGAACCCGTCACATCCTGCCCAGCCCTAGCGGTTGCCCTCAGTACATCTATGCACTCATGACAGAATGCTGGAGTGAAATACCTGCTAGGAGACCTCCTTTCAAGGTCATCTCCACACGCCTCCGAGCATTAGACACTGTACCTATGCACACGCAAAACGGTAACATATACGGCAACCCCGCCGCGAACTTTAACCCCCAGTACAGCGGGCTGTACTCTCCGCAAACGCACTGCAGCTCCGAGGGCAAGAAAAGTCACGGGTCGTCGGGGGGCAGCAGACACTCTCAACCCAAAATGGGTCTCGCTGACAAAGCCATGTCGGAGACCTCTAGCTCATCACATCATACAAGATCAACAGGACATGGTAAATCAGAAAAGGTGGAACAAACCGCTGTATAATAACCACTTATGTTGTCTCTTTATGATATATGCACTTGTATAAAGTTGTACTGGAATACACAGTAATTGTAACTCTCTCGTAATGCTTTGGTCTAGAATTGTCTCTATATTGCAATGTGTGAAGGCTAGAAAATAAGTTCTGCAAGTAGTTTTTCTAACGACAAAGAAATTTAAAAATGTATATTTGTGTGAATGCACTAGCATACTTGTAGGTAAATAGAGCTGATATTTGCTTCCTTGTGGCTTCATGATGTACTTAAGCAAAGGCAAAACCAAAGAATATTATCCTATGCTTATATTAAACTTTGCAACTCCGTCCTTCATTTTGTACTTGTTTTCAACCGAGTATTCCCCCTCAGTATGCTATATCATGTAGATACAAGTCAGGTATTCAAACTATGCACTGTATTGAAAGGATTCAGTTATACTTCATAATTTTACAATTTATTTATTGAATTTGATCATTTGCTTGTGATCAACATAGATCCTTTTCAAGTGAGCATTGATAACGATTCAAACCCCCTAAGAAGTATTCGCGATGTAATGTCTGGTCATAGATTATCATTTTTTTGTGGATAACTATTCAGAAAAATCAATTGATATATACACCACGTATTTCTGACCACTCAAAAAACTTGAAAAGTAAAGCATATAATTATCATTGAATTATCTTGGTTTATACATCTATCTAGAACTGAATTTCTTAAATGCTCTAACAAGGGAATGTCCCTTTTCCCTATAAATTTTGTAGGTCTAACAGTTTGTAAAAAAAATATTTTGCAATTGAAAATTTGTACATGCATATTTAAACCAAAATCCTATAAAAATCATGTTTATAATCCACTGTAACATTGCTACAGAGAAATTCCAGTTAGTCATCATGTAAGGGAGTGATCTGATAGAGAGAGCAGGAAATCTAAGCTGCCGAATTCCTTCTAAAAGCACACCAGAAAATATATTCATAGACGTAGACTAGATTATTGGTGTGGATGTACTAACAATCAACTTCTTAAAACCCTCAAAGCTTTTCTAACTTTGTCGGTTTCCAGGTGTGATTCACATTTGCCAAAAAATGAACTCAGTTTTTCTCATCAGTTTTCTTCAACCAAGAAAAGTATGAATAAATCTTGTTTGATTTGATTTGCCAAATTGTATATAGAGCTTTTAAAACTAATGTGGTAGTTATTCTCACATTTTATTTTCAATTTGATTTTTCATTATAATACAGAATATAAATGACTGTAATTTCATTTATGATTGTTTAATTTTTTAACAGAGTAGAAACAGAGTTGTCAATGGACTTTTATGACGCCTACATGGAGTATTAATAAGAAGGTTTAATTTTCTTTTTCGCAAAATTAGGTTTACAAAGCAACATTTCTAAACAGTACAGGCCATTCTCTCTATATGAAATCATTCAGGCTTCACTATCATCAAGAATTAAAAAAAAAAATTCATTAAAATGTTTGATTACGTATTCATACCAAGAATCTTGACGGACTAAAACTGATTTGTCGGCCAGAAAAGTTTCCTATTTTTTTAAAAGGTGCAAAATTCCTGATTTTACGGATTGACTCATGGTGCCCCGTAATGTGTTTATTTTGCCAAAATGTTATATCTTTATATTTGTTGATTTGCTACTTTAGCTAGCCGTATGCCAAGGTTTATTAGAATCATGAACTCAGTAAAGTGACTGGAAAATTTGCCAAATATGCTTTTTATATAAACTCATCCTTTTTCTGTGAAGAAAATGTTTAGGTTAATGCTCTGTTTAGGTTGTTACAGGGTCAACTCTAAAAATAGTCACACACAGATTATAGGGATGCCAACCTGACCTCATTCTCAAAAAAACATTCATTTTATTTATCTAAACCTCATGCAAAGCTAGTAGTCTATTCATTTATTAGAATAATGATATTTGGAAAGCTTTTATTTCAAAAAAGTTTAATGTACAACATCTATACACCTGTATGCTATTGTTTCAAAGAGTTATAAGAGCTTACAGATAACCAACAACAGCTCATCCATTTTAAGCTCCACTGCACTACTTATAGCTACTTGGGCCCTCTATATAGCAAACAATGCCTAAGCGGTGCCTGTTGGTCCCCATGATCCTCTTTTTCTTATATTAATTGAGAGCTGATTTAATGAAATAACTATCTATCAGTGACCTTGCAGGGAGGTCTAATCCCCCTGGCCAAACTAGTAGAGACTGGCTTTAAAGGGAATGCAAGCAAGCTACTCTAGTAGAAAGTAGAACCATTAGAGAAGCATACTGATGAAATTGAATGAAATAGGACAACAAATGAGAAAGTTATGATTTTTTAAAAGTTGCAACCACTATAGATATGGACTCTTCAAATTGGCTGAATCAGTAATTTCTCTGTGGTGTAGTGGCAGACAACTTTCCCATTTGTTCCAGCACACTAAATGACTACAATTTCAGCAATATCAAAGTAAAAGGTTACAGAATGTGATACACTGATTGGCATTATCAGGGATTTGTACATCGTTAGTGATTAGTAATTATTATTCTTTGTTCTCAGACCTTAATTATGTACCCCAATATTTCTCTTTCAGACAGTGTGTGGAGTTAAGAAAAACATTCATTAATAGTATTTATGTAATTACAATACTTCCAAACTTTTTGTTTTAAATCAAAATATAAGATTGATGAAAATCTCACATCACACCCCTCCTGCCAAGGCATTATCAAATTAAATCTGAGCAAGATGCTGTCATACTATTTCTTTGGTGAAAAAACTAAATATATATTTATATCTTATGTTGTAACTGTATGTGATATTTAAATATTGACTGTATTTAAGCTGAAATTATACCTCAAGGCTGTGCATTTATTTGTCATTTTTTTGTGTATCTGTCCTATTTTCTTGTTTTTTTAGTGCCTCAGCTACTAGTGATGGTACTGGAGCCACTTGTTATTAATATTTATTGGTATTTATTTACACATGGTTCATCTTTTAGACTGCTTCGTTCTTTTACTATGGATGGCTTTAGTGCAGGTTACATACGTACTATTATTGTTTTTATATGTTTTAACCAGTGCTACCAAGTTTACCAAATTTGTATATCTCTTTTTTTTTAATGGTTTGTATCATCATTTCTGTCATCATTCAATTTGATACAAATGGTTCTCCATGATGTAAAAGTTTGCAATTCTGGAACTTTTTAAAAATTTGATTTCCAGGAGAAAGACAAGCTTTCCTTAGTCCCAATGTTAGATCAATATAAAAATCTGGGCTGTTTAAACCATGTATTGCATTGAAAGAGTTAAATGATTCGTTCCCTCAAAACAATGATGGAACATAAAGGTCACTTAGTATCCATTGACACATATTTTAACAGAGAATGTTTGATGTTATTCACTTGAAGCTGGAGCTGAAATGTGTCACATGGATGTATTTATTATGTTTGCATTAAGAAATATATTTTCAATTAAATCATGCATTTATGGCAATTATATACTACCTGGATTTTTGGTATAAATACATGGTATTCAATGTTACCTTTTTTCTAAAATAAAGAATGAAATTTGGCTATGGACCTTGCAACAGACAAGCCCTGAACTAACCATTTTGAATAAACGTCTATTTGAATTCACTTCTGGCTCCTTCATGATTCAGGTGAAATGGTGCAAGTAGAGTTATACAAGAAATGAAATATAATGAAATATATCTGTGAAAAAAATATTCAAACATGGTATGAAATTTATTGATGCCTGTCTGTATCTTTTGGGGCTTGTAGATATCACTAACATGCATGGAAGGAGAGATGGGCAATCCATTATGTGTCTAGGAATTATCATGAACAATAACATGATATTTGAGTAAATGAGTTGCCTTTTATATAATGCTAGCTACAGATGTATGTATGCTGTGAATAGGTAAATATCTTTGTCAAAATCTGGTACACTGTGTAAATGTTTTTTATTACTATTTATGAACTCATGTATATAGTTTTGTATATTTTATTTCAAAGGTGTCATGTTTAAATGTCAAATACAAATCACTTTCATTATGTAGAAAAATGCTAATTTTATGTACTTGCTTTATATTGTCATCAAAGTGCTTGAGCTAAATATGAAAAATATTATTCTATGAACGGCATGGAAAACGTCTTTATTCTGAAATGTCCCTTGATTTTGAAAGCAAATGTCCATTTATACCTCATGTAAATGAGCTTTCATTTTTAATGTAGACTATTTTCCTTCTAATGCATATGTATTATATATGCATATTTTAGGAAGATAATTTTTTAGCTAGCCTAACATGACATTAACTAAAGGACTAGCAATGTTACTGGTTATACTTATGTGAAACATCATTCGTAATGATGACAGTAATTATGAGTTTATTTTATTGATAATGCCGAATCTAATTGAATGAGACAACATATTTCTCTTGTCGCAATTTAAAAAAGTGTCTAACCTAGGTGCATGCTGTAGCTACTAATGAGTTACCGGTGAAAATTGAGATTACACACAAATATTCTAGGATTTCTAGGATTTCGTAAAATTTGAAGAGGTGACATTAAAAAAAAGTCTTTCTTTACCTTCTACTGATTTATATAAAGTAAACTATGAAACTACAGACTCTTCAACAATTCTCTTGCTGATTAAATCGTTGCCGCATTGTCGAATTCTTTGAGGAGCTCTGATTTTAATTCAATTACCGTAGTCGATCATTCTTATGAGAATTTTATTCACCCTAAGCGAGTTGAATTTGAGTCATAAAGTGGAGACAAGTGAGCTTCCCATCTCAACTTTTTGGACAACCTCATACCAAATATCATTCCTACTATGGATAGGGTATCAGAGATTGCATAACATCCCCCCCCCCCCAGGAATCAGTCTTTTATCAGGAAACCTGATTTTCAGTACCGACCTGTAGTAAAAGATGCACAAATCAAATAACTGGTGAAAACAGGGTGTTTATGGTCATTCTTATGCACATTATCAGTTTTTAGCATCCAGAGCAATTGAATGGAATAAGATTTTAGGAGTGCTGTTTAGTTACATAGAAACATAGCATGCTTTTCTGAGTACATTGACACCCTCTGGATCAGGACTTGAATGCTATTACATGATATTCATTGGATAGAATTCATTAATAGTGGCAATTATATGCATTAAATGAAAGAAATTGCTCAAAATGTCATGTAGAGTGTAGAGAAAACAAAATGGCTTGATCGGACGAATCTCTATGAGCTGTCTGGTGTAACTGCCCATACAACCATGCCCTTATTTATGGGTCTATTTACTTGTATTGCTTGTAAGTCTATCCTTGTAACTTTCTTTTCTGAACTTGATGCGTATGGAAGTGTGCATATCAGTATTGAGAAGAGGAATTAAAGACGCAAAGGAATATTTTCAAATGTAAAATAATCTGAATTGTTGTGCTTTCTTGTATTTGGTGGGAATGGATGTGTAGTATGAGAACTGTGTTACCATGGCCATATATGACTGGCGAAAATTCAGATAATGTGGTGGTGGTGGTGATGATGATTATGATGATGTTGATGATTAAGATGATGATAATGATGATGGAGGTGGTGGCGGGCGAGATGAGGATTATGATGATAGTGGTGGTGGTGATGGTGATGATGACGATGGAGGTGGTGGCGGGGATGATGAGGATTATGGTCATGGTGGTGGTGGTGGTGGTGGTGATGATTAAGATGACAATGCTGATGGAGGTGGTGGCAGGGGTGATGAGGATTATGATGATGGTGGTGGTGGTCATGGTGGTGATGGTGGTGGTGATGATGATGGAGGTGGTGGCGGGGGTGAAGAGGATTATTATGATGATGGTGGTGGTGGTGGTGATGATGATTAAGATGACGATGACGATGGAGGTGGTGGCGGGGTGATGAGGATTATGATGGTGGTGGTGGTGGTGGTGATGGTGATGGTGATGATGATGATGGAGGTGGTGGTGGCGGGGTGATGAGGATTATGATGATGGTGGCGGGTTGATGAGGATTATGATGGTGGTGGTGGTGGTGGTGATGATGATGATGATGATGATGATGATGATGGAGGTGGTGGCGGGGGTGAAGAGGATTATGATGATAGTGGTGGTGGTGGTGGTGGTGATGATGATTATGGCGGAAGTGTTGGTGGTGATGATGATACTTATGATGATGGTGGTGGGGGTGATGAAGATGATGATGATGATAGTGGTGGTGGTGTTGAGGATGATGATTAAGATGATGGTATTGCTAATTGTGAAGATGATTTTGTTAATGCTGGTGATAACTTAAATTGGTGATGACGATGATGGTGATGATGATGATGACTAGTAACTGTGGTGATTATGAAAATGCAAGCAATAATTAAAATGATAGTGGGTTACATTCCTGTCCTGTTTTATCCATTTCTATGTCTATCTTCTTCTTTTTTCTTGTACTTGCCTATATAGGTATCTCCATTCTCTTTTTTTTTTTTTTTATCTTTCCTTATATATCGTTTTCCATATATCCTATGTATTTTCCTACTTTGTTGTTGTTGACATCTCCTTGGTCTATCTGTCCTTATGGATTTCTTTGTTTTATCATTCTTACGAGATGTCGGTCTACTAGGAGTCTGGGATGCCCCACTTACTAATATATTCATCTTCTTGCATGTTTCTTCCACGTGCCATTCCGTCCACCTGTTATGTCCACTTACGTCACATCCCACCTCTCATTCGAGAAAAGATGTTTTTCTTAAATGCTAATAAAGCAACGCCACTATTTCATTCAATTCAATGTATTCAAATGAGAGTGTGTTTCTACCCATTGTGTCGGCAGATAAATTATTCCATTCACCTGCTATTCATTTTTATTGCATTTCAACAGCCAGAAGCACTATGAACATGACTGACAAAGAAAGCGGACAAAATATACAGTTCCTCAGGTAGATAAAGGAACATCCCTTCACTGCTATTATGTAAAAATGTGTAGAACAGGTGCCACATGCATATTCACCTGTTCTACACATTTTTACATAATAGCAGTGAAGGGATGTTCCTTTGTCTACCTGAGGAACTGTATATTTTGTCCGCTTTCTTTGTCAGTCATATTCATAGTGAAGGCAGGGTGTTTACAAACAGTGTTGCTATGCAGACAAAGTAGCATAGGATTATGATGTGAGACAGCCAGGGGCTGCATCTCTGCCCCCCAACAGTTTTCGAAATTATAACAAACATCACCATCATCATCATCATCATCATCATTATTACCACCATCACCATAAAGGGTGGACTGGGACTGAAATTCAGTTGGGAAATGTAGATGTGAGCAGCCCAATCGACCGTTGCGATACAAATCGACCGTGCCCACACCACAAATAGATAGGATCTAAAGCCAAAATATTGAGCCGCCCTTTGCGAACCCCCTCCCCCCCCCCAAAAAAAAAAAATAAATAAAAAAAAAAATAATAATAATAATAATAATTAAAAAATCCCAAGAGCCAGTCCGCACCCGGACCAAGACAACGCCACCACCACCAACCTCATTATAATCATCATCACCATCATCAGCCATCAGAACTAACGCTACTGCCAACACCACCATCACCACCATCGTCACGATAGATACGTGTAATCGTTCACAACTCAAAAGTTCGTATTAGACGAAATGTTTAATTGACGGATGTCAAATTATTTGGAGTAAACCTTATGCTATTTCAAAATAATGCATTTGATAAATCAAGGCCCCATAAGTCGTAAGTATTAGTAACTAGATCACAACATAATACCATGTGTGATTTTCGAGAACCTTTTGCTATCAACTGAACTGTCAATAATAATTCGTGACTTGTTTACGAAAGTTGCTCGGGAACAGACCGGTTAACTAAAATATTTAGATTCATTGCATACTTTTTAAACAAAGGGTCGTTCTTGAAAACCTGAATGCTTGCTCGAGATTTGCCCGACATAGCAACAAATATTATATGCTGAATGGATTCCAAGTATTATAGTTCATTCAGTAATGACAGGTTAATAGAATACCTCACTAGGTCCCCAGGAAATAAATATCCATAAATTGGTATATTTTGGTAAAACGCGCCTAGACCTACTTCAGCTGCGATACATGTTTTAAAGTTGAAATGATATATTCTATTCAGGGCATTAATAACATAATATTATTTGAAGAATTGACATCAAAATTATTTCCAATACATTTGATTTCTTTCAATCTGCAAAGATCATGCCGACACGAGTAATATTTTGAGTTCTTAACGATCAAAAGTGTAAAGTATTGTTTTTCTCTCCCACCTGGCTCTCTCTCTCTCTCCTTCTCCTTCTCTCTCTCGCTCTCTCTGTTTCTCTCTCTCTCTCCCTCTTTCTCTTCTTCTTCTTAAAAAAAATACCTATCAACTTCCTTTTTCTTTTCAAGCACAGGTGTTCAAGGCTTTGACATTCTTACATTCAGTAAAATGGGCAGACACAATACTTTGCAGAGGTTTTGACTGAACCAAATGATGAATTCATCACCATCACAATGGTAATTTGAATAAAGCATGCCAGAATCCGTCCCTATGAAAAGCCTCAGACGTTGAGACATCCTGATTAGATGTTGATTCGGATACCAAATGATGATCACCCTCCAAAGGGTGTGTACTTATTACAGCGACTATTCCCTTTGACACACCTACAATAGTGTTAGCACAATTGTTTTAGTGATCTGCCATGGTCAAAATCGGGACAAAGTATTAATGCGATCAGATCGATTTCCAAGAAAAAATGGCTTACAAGTTCTATCATCGCTTCTCAGCGGCTGATTTTCAGCGCTACAGGGAATTCTTTCCGAAATTCGAACACGAATCTTCGAGGGATGGTTTCGCCGGGTCGAGAAACACAGCCCAATCGGAAGCCGCTGCTATGCAAGGCAAGACAGCAGACGACAAAACACGTGATAAATTCACGACGTGAGTTGAATTGATCGACTTTATAAAACTTGACAATCAACAAATTGACAACATGAAATTAAAAAAAAATATATTGTTGTGTGTACAGACAAAGTTAAAATTCCACATCAAATAATAGAAGATACCGACCATTTGGTGTTTTTTGAAAGTTTAAATATATAAGTGAATATTTTAATTATATATAGTCTCTTAGCCAAATTAAATTTTTATCAAAAAGTACTTCGATGATGATGATGAAGATGACGACGATGTTGATGATTATTATAGCTCTATATTATACGAACAGTTTGCTTTTGGCGTCAACAGCGCATGTAGACAAAATTGAAAGCAATCCGCTAAATAAGCCACTCGGTGGCGCGATTATCATATTATTTGATGTCCTTTTGATATAACTCATAGTGTAGAGAAGGTACACATTTTGAAAATGTTATTTCCATAGGAAGATTGATAATTCAACATCCCAGTGGCACATGAGTCTATGTGAATATTTCCTTTGACATGACATAAAAGCTTAATCCCTTTGCGAATGTGTTCTTACACAGACGAAATAAATTCTGGGGACAGAGATGTAACAACATAAATGCCCTCCCAATCCCGCCAAATTCTTATGACGACGACGATGATGACACTCAAACTCCTCTGATACCATCGACGACTTTGTCCGCCGTTTCAACCACGTCCTCGACTACCTCATCGTCCTCGTCATCGGATTCATCGCCGTCGGAGAGCTCGAGAGCGAGACGGAGGAAGACCAGCCGACCGAGGAGAAGTCCAAAGAGAAATGATCCCAAATTTAAAGGAGTTACATTCTCCATGGAGACTGCCATTTCACATGGAAAACAGGAAGCAAGGCTCACGATCAAGTCACAACTTAGGTTTGCTCTTAATCAATTTCTATGCGTATCCTTACTAAATTATTTTTTATTTATTTCTCTCATTTATGATGATTGAAGACGGTGTCAATTTTGTTATTATTTTGTATTTCTTTTTATTACAGCCAAGTGGTTCATTGAAACACATATACAGATTTTTTTTTTAATTCTTTACGCAATAGGCTTAGGCTTATGCAAAAATAATCGGCAATAGGTATTTTTAGTTAGCTTTTTAAAGGTACTAAGGTGTTAAAAGGGGGAGAAAATAATACTCCTTTTAACGCTGAATATTGAAAAATGTTATGCTAATATCATACTGAAGTTTGAGCCTTTTAGAAATGGAGGATGTCAAATTTGTTTGAAAAAAATTACGAAAATCAAATTATACTGATTTTATTTTTAGAGTGTACACCTTTTTTTTTTTACAAACAAACGCCACAATAGTGTGTATTAGAAAATAATTCGGAACAAAAAAATACCGTTGTGCATCCCAGCTGAAATTCCAGACTAGAGTCATGAAACATTCATGAGGGTGGATATCAAAAGGCTTTCGGAAATGACAAGCACCGATACACAATGATATTGTATTCTGAATAAATTTCGCCTTGATTTGTTGAAAGTTGCTAAGGCAAACGAGCATACTCCAAATAGATTTTACATCTGATAAAAAAATTAACTATTGAGTCATTGACGATCACATGCGTCAAATTTTAAACATATAGTAGGCCTACATAAGAGAACAATTAATAGACCGGTTTACTAGCATAACAAAGTTTGTTGTTGATAACCTGAAAGCTTACCCCAGGCTTGCCAGACATAGCAACAATTAATGTATGTATTAATGGAAGCCCTCGTCACTAGGTCCCCAGGAAGGAAACATCCATAAATTTGAATACAATGTATGTTAGTAAACCGCTCTATTGAAATCGGGGTTATCTGTCTCGCTGGAAATATAATATTTTTCCCCTAAACATCATGATCCTCTCGTCAATGTTATCTTTTTTTAATGTGATAACCACATGGTCTCGTTAGTCCCCTGGTACATATGTTTTCGTGTATTAAAGAGACAATTATGTGGACTTTTTTGTTGTTTCTTCAGCATTCGTCGCTATCGTCGTATGTTGACAAAGCGCTCCATGACAGGATGGCGAAGGGTACTTCATCGGGGATTCTATTTCCATGGCAACTCACAAACTGGAGGCCGCACCCTGTCCGACTCGAGCTCATCTGAAACTGATAGTGATACCGGACTTGGAAGGATGAGATCGAAAGCCTTCAAATCGGTATCGAACAAGAAGAGAGTGTTGCCACTTCTTTTTGTTACGTCATTGAGTCAGCCACCCAACACTGCCGCTAAAGTTGGACGTCATTCTGGTAGATTGCCGCCACATACGATACCGGACCCGTTAAAGGCTCATGGTATGTGAGAAATAAAATCAAACTTATTAACGATAATCATTAAAGGTAGGCGTTACTACTGCAGCTATAAGGGATTAGACCACACAGCGAGCCAACGAGGTCACTGTGACAGGTGTCTATCTCATTAACTCAGCTCTCATTTAACATAAGAAAAAGAGGATCATGGGGACCAACAGGCACCAATTTGGGAAGTTTTCTATATAGAGGGAGCAAGTAGCTACAAGTAGGACAGTGTGCCTTTAAAACAAAAGCAAACACAAAAAACACAATAATATATTTTTGTGTATGCCTACATGTTAGATGTATGAGTAGCAAGCCGATACCCCATTTCCATTTATAAACTAAAACCCCTTTTTTTGCGATTTAGGCCTAGATTAGCTTTCATTTTTAATTCCATGTATCTCGCTATGTCGGGATAAGCTTAGTGGCTAGAATTAATCCGTTTCAACAAGATGTATCGAATATGTCGAAACGATAATTTACCCGTTTCAACAAGATGTATTGAATATGTCGAAACGATAATTTGAATTATTGGTCTTTCAGGAAAAACTTGCGAGTCTTGTAAAACAACACGTACTCCATTATGGAGAGATGCTGAAGACGGGACACCACTCTGTAATGCATGTGGGATTAGGTAAGTTATTTTGACCTTTTCAAGAAAATGCCCTCATTTGAATCTGTCCAAAATGGCTTTGGCCGCAAGATTAGTGACTTTTAGATTTGCGTGGACTGATACGTGTGACGTCCATTCAAGGCAGTGCATTAAAAGGACGTCGATCGTAGCAATCCACGTTGTCGTTGTGCAAATCTAAAAGTCCCTATTATACTTGGTCAGGTGCCCCCGTGCAACCCCACCCCGTACCCCCGTGCAACCCCACCCCGTACCCCCGTGCAACTCCACCCCGTACCCCCGTGCAACCCCACCCCGTACCCCCGTGCAACTCCACCCCGTACCCCCGTGCAACTCCACCCCGTACCCCCGTCCAACTCCACCCCGTACCCCCGTGCAACCCCACCCCGTACCCCCGTGCAACTCCACCCCGTACCCCCGCGCAACTCCACCCCGTACCCCAGTGCAACTCCACCCCGTACCCCAGTGCAACCCCACCCCGTACCCCCGTGCAACTCCACCCCGTACCCCCGTGCAACTCCACCCCGTACCCCGTGCAACTCCACCCCGTACCCCATGCAACCCCACCCCGTACCCCCGTGCAACCTCACCCCGTACCCCCGTGCAACCCCACCCTGTAATAACGGTTGCGACTTGTTCTGACAAAATTACGTTTACATGCATTGATAAGTCAAGTACTGACAATTTTAATAGGTATCAAATTATTTTCTTGAAATGTTAATATGAGGAAATTCGATAAGCATGATAAAACTTAAGCGGATTTGACCTCTCTTAACTTTACCACTAGTAAATTACAGTTTGACATGAGTTTTAATTGTTTAGGCAGCGCTCAACGAAGTCATGGTAACACAAAGAAGTTTGCCTTAAAGCCTATCTGCACTAGTTTGGCTAGGAGGGATTAGACCTCCCTGCATGGTTACTGACAGGTGGTTATCTCATAAAATCAGCTCTCAATTACATAAGAAAAAAGGGACCATGGGGGACCAACGGTCGCCGCTTAGGCATTGTTGCCTATAGAGGGAGCAAGTAGGTATAAGTAGTGCAGAAGGGCTTACATGTCGTTGACGTTCTTGTTGTTTTTGTTTCTAGATACAAGAAGTACCGGATTCGTTGTCCATGCTGTTGGCTGATCCCACGCAAAGACAGCAAGACATTCCCCTACTGCGGGCGATGCGGCGTACTTCTAAAAATGATGCTCCAGCGAAGGTGTCAGTATCTTTGACGGTTGTTTTTCAATAAGTGCAATTAAAGGTTCAGTACTGTTTGGTTGTTATAATGGTTGCCAACTTGTCATGAGTAAAAGGCAATATAGAAATATTTGAAACTCAAATATTCAATATCAATTACGAATGATTGTAGAGTAGGCCTACATAATAAGGCGGCTGAAGCACTGAGCAATAACAGATATGTTGGAATTTAAGATGATGAAATCAAATAATTACTCAGCGTCATACTTTTGAATTCCAACAGCCATTTATTGGTCCACAATTTTTCGATCTACCGTCTCAGTTTTTACGTGAAATGACAATATTAAGAATGATTATCGTAATAACTTTCTGAAATACATACATAATTCTGCTTTGTTTTAACTTGTTTTAATCTTCCTTGTTTTATTTTGTGCTTTTTTTTTTGGGGGGGGGGGTGAAAGTAATATAAAAGTTTCTTTTTATCCCTTTGACCAAAATGCTTAATTTTTTTGTGAAGACGATAAAGCGTGGCTTTCCAATGCAAATTGATTTTGAATGTTTCGAACGCGATTTTTTAGAGGATCTTTTCGTACGCTAACTTGTAATTGCACTAAGGTTAAAGCCCATGTTCAGTTTTGGTTAGCCTTCCCCTAAAAAAGGTTTTCTACATCAAAAGAGTAATGACTTAATGAAGGTGTCAATTTGTTCAATTTTCCTAAGTCATGATCTGTATTATCGTACAGTGCTACTCTTTCTACTTGTACACAGCGAAATTCAAGAAAACAGTTGATTAGGCGTCTCTATTTTCAAAAGGGAGATCGCCCCTATTTCTTTCTTATTGTTACTCTTGCCATTACTATACATGGTTTACCATGTTTGGATTCTAGAGTGAATCAACGGTTTTTGAAACTTAATCAGTGAGTTTGTTTGAAATAGTGGAATATTTCATTAGATTTAATTTAAGTTAGATTTACGTTTACATTTGAATTCAAATAGAGGTGGAGATATCGATTATTCATGTCGATATAATAAGTGGTAACAATTTCGTGTTTACGTACGATCATCTCTGTATTTATTAATCCTAACTATACTTTCGACTCTTGAGCAACAATTAATTTTAATGTGTTAGTATGAAAATCCGAACTGATATTATCTAACCGTAGAATAAATGCAATTTTCAAGGAGGCTATGCATAAACTCCTTATTCTTTTTTGAGTTGACAACTAGTATTCAAAATTATTGTCGGCGGTATGATTTTCTCAACCTTAGTCTGCAAATGAATAAGATTGTAGATTTTTGTCTATAATCCGTACACCTTTTCAAAACATGGTCGATCGGTGCCCTTGGGAATACAATGTAGATGTCAACATATTATAAGGCCCATTTGCAAAAATATTACATGGATTAGTAAATAAAATGTCAATCAGATGTTGTTATCAGAGGATTTAAATGTCTCGGTATCGGTGTTTTTACTTAGCAATATACATATGTATGTAAGATGTTGGTAATGATGGTGGTGACGATGATGATGATGATGATGATGATGATGATGATGATGGCAATGTACACATTTTACTTTTGTATTCATTAATCTATTGGTATAATGTTTGAGCAACAGAACGGGCTGAAACGACCTCTTTTGAAGGCAAAAGCAACACAATTATTTACCAAACTAGTTTAATTAACTTTTTAAAACACTATCATTACAAAGTTATACCTACGTATGCGAATTATAGTACGAATGTCATAATAATACAAGGTATTACATATTGTCACATGTTATTGCATGATACATACACCAAATGTTTACATAGAATAGTGCATTGCATGGTTTCAATAGAGTAAAACCTTTAAGAGAGGGGGTTAGTGGAGATACGAAGAGGGAAGGAAGGAAGGAGGGAGAGACAAAAGTAAAGAGGAAGAAAACAAGAGATACGGAGAGAGAGAGAGAGAGAGATGAGGAAAGAGAGAGAGAGAGAGAGAGAGAGGCGGGGTAGGCGAGGGGGGGGGGGGGTTTGGATAAATGGGGGTATTCGGGATATCCAGATTCCAGGGGGTAGGTGGGGACATGCAGACCAAAAGGCTTTACGTTTCTATTCCTCCCTTGACCATACCTACATTAGCACAAAAATTGACACGTCCTCGTTTATAACCTCATTTCTAAAGCTTGCGAGCGAGAAAAAATTTGATTTTTGATTGTATACCAAAATCAACCTGGTTACCAAAATATTTAGCCTAGATGAGATTTTTTTTAAAAATCACTCTCAAATAGATCACGTCGATAATTAAATAAAGTTAAAAAAAAAAATAAAAATAAATAAACTCCCGGGAAGGTAGGGGTGCATGTCCCCCCCCCCCCCCCCAGCTATCCGCTTCGTATTCTAAGCTGATCAAGCCTGTGAAAGCATTTAGCGAATGTGCAGGCAGATCAATGAAATATTATAGTAATAATGACTGCTATGAGAGACATAGATGTTTTTATACGCTCAAGGAGAGGTTACATGTGATTTATGTGATTATGCTATGTTATATTATCTGTTTGTCTGATTGTTTTTATTTTTTATATTTTGTATAATGTATTTCTTTTGAAGGGTGGGAATATAGGGGATCAACCTTGACAGGCCAATGGCCTTTGTTGATCCCTCACATCCTCCACCCTTCATCCTTCTTTCATCAGTACAATGTAAATGAATGTTGTTGTTTTTTGTATATATTTATATTGTTTTAATTTATGATTTGTTTGTATATCTTTTGATGTGTTTTTAAAGTGATGTAAAATAAATTGAATACTTGAATACTTGAATACGTGATCGTGCTATCGCCCCGAGGCGTCCCGAGGGGTGATAGCACGATCATGTAAAATCCTTCCCATTGAGATTGCACGCATATACGTAAAATGCCCAAACCGGTCAATAGTGGATTTCTAAAGTGAGGTATATAATTGCTATTATTAACTTCAGCGTCAATCTCACTGGGCTGCGATAGTTGGCGACAAATTGGAAACGGCATTCGCGAGGGAGTTTCCTAACCGTCTGGAAACAATCGCGTGGCTTCTCAATATATTCGCGTTAGTTGCAGTGCCTCGCTTTCGTGTCCCTGGAATTTTGAGCATTAAAATTAAAATCGTGCGAACAAAAATTCTCTCAAAGCAGCCTAAGGGTCGTAAACGGGAGTCTCGAGCCCGTCTAGAACCCTTCTCGAAAATTCCGTGTTCGAGATAGGCGCGAACCCGAGTGAGCGCGACAAAATTGCGACAGAACTACGACACTTTGTGACTAAATTGGGTTTAATAAACAACTCAGCAAGACATTTATGTGAATCCAGGCGAAAATTCAGGGTATATTCCACCTGAAATTGTCGCTTATTCGCGGATTTTTTTTTTCTTCCTCGAAATTATGTGTCTCCAACAAGTCGTGACCTTTTGCAGTCCAGTAATAAACCAACTTTCATCCACACCTCGTACGATGTCACTTCATTGCACGTCAAATACCACGGTGTCGTCGACGCAGTCTTAAGTGATTACTTTTGTACTCCAGATGGACTATTGACGTATTCCGGTTTCTCTGGATCAATGATGTCAGCGTAAACCTCTTCTTTGATGTTGCTGATCCCCGTTCTTTTGAGGTCCTGGTAGGCAGGTGGCCTGACTACACTCGGTTGAGGCAGCTCGTAATGAGGGCTCTTTGGGTCGCCTGCTGATGGGGCAGCACGTAAACGAGACAGGTCTTCCTTCTTCTGCTTCCGCTTGCTGGTGGTCGATTTAGAAAAAACGGACAGAAATAGTGGATAATCACTATTGTCGTCATCTCTACTTCCCCATCATCATCATCTTCATCTCCATCTTCCCAAACATCATCATCATCATCATCATTATCTTCTTCATCTCCATCTTCCCAAACATCATCGTCCCCATATTCCCAAACATCATCTCCATCATCATCATTATTATCATCAATATAGTCGGCAAATCATCAAATACTATTAGTGTAAAGATACAGGTGTATATGCAGATAATGTTTATGATAAACATGATGAGACTGACATGGTTTTTGTAACTCTTTTAGCTAAAAATGTCTTTTTGCAATGCAGACTGTAGGCTACATGAGGAATGGATTGGAGACAGCTCTGTTGTATAAACCAGTTAAAGTTAGGAATTAGACAATTACAAAACTATGTAGATATTGCAAATCCACGTCCTGCCTTTAATTTTTTTTCTCGAAAAGGGCATTACTATTATGCGAGAAATTAAAATGTTTTTTATTCTTACCATAAAATCACTATGGCAATAGCAAGTATGATGATCCCCAAGAATGATATCACGAATAAAACCATCCAAGCAGCATTAGTCTTCCTCAGGCGTTGACTCTCTGCAAAATTGAAAAGATAAGCGTAAATCGCCAAGATTCATCAGTTTATTGCTAATTGCAGAATAGACCTATTGCTGCAACAAATATTGTTATAGAGACATTTCATATTTTGATATCACTGTCCCTTCGTTCTTTTGGTTCCCTTGGTCAAAGATCATAGGCTGCACATAGTGCTTGGGCCACATTAAGAAGTTCGTTAAATGATAAGGACACATCCATGATTGTCATAAGGGCGAGGGTAACACTGTAGGAGCATTGTTACATCGTAGTCAATAATCAGTGAAGGATCCGGCACTTTAACTCGACAAAATTACTTTAAAATCCCACCAGCCCGCCTCCCTATCCAGGCGCAAGGGAGTGCGGGTCGGTCGGTTGTACGGGCGATAAGAGCCCGGCCCCCACTCCCTGAACGGAGGGATACCATGCGTGTTCCCAAAATGTCCGGTAAAGGGGTGCTTTTCACGTACCAAAGTCCGGCTCGTAGTACACAAAAATCCGGCCCGTATTGACTTTACACACCGGACTTAGGGGAGTGTTTTCAAAAGGAGGGAACATGCATATGCGTACCCTAAATAACACTGAGTGGGGGGGGGGGGGGGGTAAGAGTCGGGATAAGATCAATAACTGAACGCAGGATTGACCGCCAAATCAACAAACAGACATAGGACTATTGAGGCCATGACTAATGCGTGTTTAGCTGATGGTTGGATGTTTCTGTTTACATCAGTATACGAAATCATCATCAATATTGGTCTAATCACCACTCACCGAGGGAAGCAGTCGTAACAGCCACAAGTGGACTTCTTGGTCCTTCTCCGCCGGGACCTTCTCTGACGGCAGACACACTGATATTGTATTCTGTTCCTGGTTCCAACTCAGTCAATACAAACTCCATTATTCGTTGAAGATCGCCCTCTCCCACACCCGAATCGATTCTACCAGCCACTGTCCATTGTTCCTCTTCCATGGTTTGCTGATAGATAAGGTAACCAACAATAGGTCCATCGCCAGGATCCAGGCAAGGTATCCAAGAGCTCCAGAAGACAGTGACTGATGACGAGCTGATCTCTCCGACTGTTGGGCCGGATGGTAGCTCTGGCAAAGCTGGAAATGATAAAGCTATCAAGTTAATAGCTGATTCTATGTGTAAAGTACCTATTTGTTATGAAGAAAAATAACACCAGCAAAGAAACTAACAAATGAAACAATAAAAAGAGATATTATCACATCTTTTAGGCGTTTCCGGACACCTCCCCCTGGCCGACATCCACCCCGGATAACCACCCCCAGTCAACTACCCCCTAGGACAACCACCCTCTAGGACGACTACCCCTAGGACAACTATATCCGGACAACTACCCCCAGGACAACTACCCCCAGACAACTACCCCCTAGGATGGTTGTCAGGGGGGGGGGTAGTCATCTAAGAGCCTAGGGGTGCCCTAGGGGGTAGTTGGCTGGGGTTTGTTATCCGGGTGGATGTCCAGGTGGTAGGTGTCCCAAAACCCTTGTAGGGCCTATTTGAAATAGACTTAATGAAGTTCCAAATACGTTGCATTCTTAAATAGGTATTTCGGATAATATCCATGCATATACATTATGTATGTTGTTATTTACTAATTCAGCATACTAAGAATCTTGCTCTACGATTGGTCAAAAGTCAAACACGTGATGAAACATAGTTTCGTCCATCATTGAAGGGAGAAGAAAAGTTCGTTTAACACTGTGTACTATCTTCAACGCATGCAGGCGACCACGTCCACCGCGGTGATGTGGCGCGAATTACAAATTGAATTTTATTCGTTGCGTGTATACACGTACGTAAGTACTGCTAGCTGTTAATTGATGACTTGTTGCTCTAAAATGTAGGAAGAAGTCAATTGGAATAGCATTGTTGGTAAGTAGATCAAACCTAGGGAGCTTCATGCCATCGCACAGAAAATAGAATCTAACAGTTAGAATCTAGCACAACTACTCATGCGCGTACGCAGGGGGGGGGGGGGGGGGTAACCCCCCCCCTTGAGTTTTTGTTATGTATATGTTTTATGTATGTTTTTTGTGACCCCCCCCCCCTTGTTGATTTTTTTATTTTTTATTGAAAAAAGAAAAGAAAAAAGAATTATGCCAATGGCTGACCTAAAAAAGGTGACCTTACCCCCCCCCCCAACGGAACAAAATGTCAAATTTTCAAATTTCGAGACCAAAAAAAAAAAAGTATCCGTTTACCCCCCCCCCCCCCCCCCCCCCCCCCCCCCGCCCTACTGAGCGACTTTTCGGCTGGCTGAGTCGTTGCGATTTTTTTTTGGATTAAAATTTTCGGGAGCAAAATAATAAAGCTGAGTCGTTGCGAAATTTTGGGCCCGATTTTAAAACCCCCTCCTTGAAAAAATCCTGCGTACGCCACTGCAACTAGGCCTACTAGTAGTAATACTATACTTTTTGTAGAAGTACTACTAGTAGTAGTAATGTTAGAACTAGGCCGAACACTATCCCAGGTAAACAAAACATTTAGATTGTCTTTCTCGTAGACCCTACCAGTGAAATGTTTCCGATGTGGAATATATTAAAACATAAATCACCTTTTGGTTTCAGGCGATGGCAAACTATCAGTAAAAAGACAGGATCACTTCCTCGGCGATCTAAATGTAAATTACATACGCTATCTTTCCTCAGCTTCGCCTTGGAATGATAACTACACGTACATCTAGATCGCCTCGGAATTACAGGGCCCATGACATCGAAAAACAAGTGTATTCCTGTTGGTGTGCAGTCCTGCATACATCTCATATTTTGATAAGTAAACTTCTGAATTTGTTTCATAGATTTTTAAATATTTTTTTAAATATTTGTTTTTCAAACTTGCTAAGCTTCACCCCAAATACCTCCAGATTTCATTCCCCTTGTGCCATCATCTGTCTGTCAGTCATCAATGAGCTAACTTGAGAAAGTGATAGGTATTTTTGCCGACGTTGACCACCTGTTACAATACGTAATACAGTAGCAACATACAAGTTGCTATGTCAGACATGCTGTATCATCACCAGGAAGACAAAGGCAATGATGATGTATTGTACATAATTATGTATGGAAGCATGCAATTCTATTATGAACGTGTGCTAAGCTGGGAGAAATTACATACCATTGTCTATTCTAGAATATTAGTTTAGTCTGACATGTCTGACATAGCAACTTATATGTTGCTTTTGTTGTGGTATTGTAACATGTGGTCACCTTTGGCAAAGTTACATGCCACTTTCTCAAGTTAGCTCATTGATGACTGACAGATGATGTCACAAGGGGAATGAAATCTGGAGGTTTTTGGGGTGGAGCTTAGCAAGTTTGAAAACAAATATTTAAAAACATATTTAAAAATCTATGAAACAAATTCAGAAGTTTACATATCAAAATATGAGATGTATGCAGGACTGCACACCAACAAGAATACACTTCTTTTTCGATGTCATTGGCCCTTTAAGTGATACTGGATTGTCCCATCACCTTCACCCACGGTAATTATTTGCTTACTAGGTCAAGTAGACTAGACCTTACAAAACTTACGAGTATCTCGTCCCGCCCGCCTCATTTGGCCGTTACCTCCTTTCTATTTAGACTACTACTACTTACTAGTACTTCTATTCAGAAATAAAGGAACAAAAAAAAAAAAAAAAAAAGAAAGAAGCAAAGGCAGCTAATATACAATATCGCGTAGAATCAGCTTAAATATGGTGAGTTCTGGTTTGAACTAAATTTTACCGTAAAAATCAAAGATAGCAGAAAGCGTAGCCAGTGAAAAGGATCTATTTTGGTCCGGCAGTTCACCAGCGTAGCAGAAGATTTGGTCGCCTTCGGTCACGTTGTAAAGGAGGAAACTATTATTACGGAATTCACCGTCAAGACTCGTCGATGAGAAGGAAATCGGTCTCGATGACGAAAGAGTTTGACCGATGGATACCTTGACGTCATCTGGAGACAGTGTTTCTCCTTCGATTTCGGCGTCGGCTGCGCAGTAGACATAAGCGAAACCGGGATTGGTTCGAGGGATCATGAGTCGGAAATTATCTTTAGAATGAGATACAAGAAAGAAACAATAACAAACCAAATCTAGCATCATATCTCACAGTAACTACATAAATTTGTTTATTAAACAATTATTTCAAATGTAATGCTCATTGTGTAGGAGGCGTAATTTTGATTGCATCAGTTACTGCGCTAATCCAAGTTAGTAAATTAGGTTTGCCCCACATGTGTCGTGCAGCTGCTATGTTCATTTCGTTGATTTTCTTTGTACGACGCGGTACGACGCCATTCCCTATGCGCCATCCCCACACTGCGCTTCAGAGACAGCACCCCATTCGTTGATGCGGTCTTGCATCAGGCATGAATTGATTGATGACGCCTTGTGTGCAATGGACATAAGACTAGAGTGACATTTGAAGACACATAAGCAAATTGATAAATGTAATTTGACTCACAAATTCCTTTCTGGCAAATCATGTTTCTGTCTACTGTACAGCGGTCATCGTCCCATTGTCCATGTTTGTCATTACTTCTGCTCGACCAGAGGCAAGCACAATTTTGATCTCGACCCCTATTATCTGGTTGACCTTGGGCCCAACCATCATATCTAATATAAAACAAAGAACAATCAAATACATGACAATTGCAATAACAATGAAATACCCCGGCTTGCCAATGTGAGCAGATACTATTAATGGTATTCAGGGGCGTAAATCCCGGGGGGGGGGGGCGGCAACCCCCCTGACTTGAAGTAGGGGGGATGGCCTGTACAATCATCCCCCCCCCCTGATATTTCAACAACAAAAAAGAGAGAAAAAAAAAGGAAGAAGAAGAAGAAGAAAAAAAAAACTGTGATTGTTTCAATTTCAGCATAATGCATGAGAAATTAGTTATTTTTTGTATGTATGTATAACTGTATAGCCTACACGTATACAGTATGTCACTATCATTAAGAATTGTTGCGCGACGTGCGCGAACAAGCACTTCGTAAACTTCAGAATAATAAGAATCCCACTATATACACAAAATGCGTTGGGCCGCGCCCCGGCTGCTAATTTTGTTTTCCCAAACAGGTTTGCCAATGCTAATATTTCCGGTCATCTGATTGGCTGATATGTTACGTCATTAGCAATGACGTAACCGTTAGGGTGAGTGATAGGGGTATAGAAATCATGCAGAATCACTTCATCAACCCATCGTTGGCTTAATCGGTAAGGTCAGCGTAATGCAATCATATAGTTGTGGGTTCAAGGCCGGCCACGCAGTCTTCTGCATATTGCACCGCATGCATGCTCGTCTCGCGCTAGCAATGCAGAACAATTTTTCCCGCTGCAGGGCTGCAATGCATGATGTTTGTGTAGGTCTATGAATGAATTAATTTGTTGTTTATATTGAATAAATTGAATTGAATTCAGATAAATAGGGCTTAATAAGAGTCGAAAGCGGTGCAACGAATCGTCTTCTTTCTATAACTATTAAATCAAACGTCTAAGCTTTTCGCGCTTCGCGCGGGAAGGGGGAAACTGAATTCAAACAAGGATTAAGAGTCGAGAACAGTACACCCAATCGTCTGCTTTCTCAAATAATTTAAGGAAACGTCAAGGCTTACGCGCTTCGCGCGAGAGGGGGAAACTGAATTCAGATAAATAAGGCTTATTAAGAGTACATCGAATCGTCTGCTTTCTCTAATAATTTAAGGAAACGTCAAGGCTTCCGCGCTTCGTGCGAGAGGGGGAAATTAAATTCAGATAAATAGGGCTTATTAAGAGTCGAAAACGGTGCAACGAATCGTCTTCTTTCTATAATAATTAAATCAAACGTCTTAGCTTTTCGCGCGGTAGGCCTATCGCTCATACCCCCTAATGTGTGTGTGTATGTGTGTGTTGTGTGTTTGTGCGTGCGCGATCGCGCGCGCTTGCGTAAATTGGGCGTGTGCTCGTGCTAGTATGTGATGGCTATCGCCGATCATCCCCCCACTCCTCGGTACGGATTTACGCCCCTGATGGTATTGCAGACTAGTCACTCCTAAAAGACTAATGCTGGTTAAATATTCGGTTATATGACATAAATAACCAGGGAATCATAACCGTTAACTAGAAACGTGGATTCCTCATAAATTCTGACAAACTTCATCGCCCCACATGGATATCAAAAGTCAAAATACTAATAGGCTAACAGTCAAATGACATGAATTTTTCCTACAAGATTAATCAAAGAAATGCACTCATTTTACTGTCGATGTCGTGATTATAGTACTTACATCACTGGTGTGCTGTCAAGCCATCTGAATTGACCTTCGACCTCTCTGTCATTGCAACCAATCCAAAAGCACCGCGTATCTCTTAAAGGCGGAGTGATGAAACTCGTCAAGAAAGCCTGCATTGATATTGAAAAATACAAAACATACGACTCACTTCCCATTCCTAAAACCAAAATAATCACCAAGAAAAGTTATATGGCCTGATCGTAACATGATATTGAATAGAAACTATTTAACAAAAGTGAAACATTCTCGAGATCTTCTATGCGTGGCATCACTCGAATGTAAAATGGTACACATGTGCAATTTTTTTTTTTTTTTTTTTTTTTTTTTTAGGAATCGGACATTTTTTTAAATATTGAATGAATATTAACCCTTGGACATGAGGCGTCATTGTTGACTGAAAGCTGTATCTGTGACTAGCGCAGGGTTTGGGTTTCCTGTGCGAGTGACGTTCAAGAAGTAAATCGTACACAGATAGTATTATATTACTCGCCCTTACACTAGCCTTTACACAAGGCTTCATGTCTGATAGACGCCGAGCTACTAAAAAGAGGCTAATCGCGAAAACCCAAGTGAACGCCAGAGCGAGTGGCTTCACCCAAGAGGCCTATAGTAATCTGGTTTGGATTTATTTTGTTAACCCTTGCTTCCAACTGGAGTTCTCTACCGAAATTGTAGCGTCCAATCAGCGAACGTATCGCGTGACGTCGGCATATATTATCCATCACGTTCACAGTAAACTTATAGAATACCTATAAAATTGAACAAAACGAGTTGGACTGGTTCATTTTGTATACAAGGAAAGTCCAATTATCTCACTTACAATTGTTAGCTCAAGTCATCAAATGTTTTCTATTTTATTGTAATTTTGCATGTAAAGTAGATTTGGATGTGATATTTTGTATTAATCATTTATATGTTCATCTCATAAGCAAATCTAGTTTACGTCTTTTACCATTTCTTTCATGTTTTGAAATGAACGAATCACGAACGAAATAAACTGGGAGATGGCCATTCTAATTGGTAAATAAATCCAAGTCATGAATAATTCATGCAGAGCAGAAAAAACAGAATTCAAAAGGCCTCGCGGCTAACGCTACTCGATCGCGCGTTCACCCCGGCTCTCTAGACTCATCTCAGCCGCTGATTGAGGTGGAAAACAGCCAGAGTCAAGAGGCCTTGACAAAAGGCTACCCTTACATTAACTGCCTTCGTATGCTCTCTTAGCGTAGGTAATGCGCAATCCTCATGACTGTAATAGATTTTATCACATGCGCCTGGAACAAGGCAATTATTATCACAGCGCCGTTCATTTTGCATTCACTCTTTTTTTTACTAAAAGTATCACCCTCATAATTATGTTGCTACTTCAGAAATCGTTTTGAATCGTGTTTATACCTGGATCTCGTCTGAGTCAACCCTTGCTAGATTCGCTCCGTAACCTTGACAGAGAGCCTGCGCCTGATCGTAGTCTAATCGGGTGATGCTGTCCACTAGATAGACTGCGTCATCCAGTCGGTGCCATTCTGACTGACTTGTTACTGTATAATGATATGATAGTGACAGTTTCGAAATCATAAGGCGGCTGCATGTAATACCTGACGCAGCAGGACATTGAAACAGCACATATAGTTATTAAACAGCACCCCATGGTAGGATGAACTGGAAGTGATTTCCCCTTTTTAACAGGGCGCTGAAGGGTGGATTTTCACTAGTAAAAATGAGGTCTTTACATTTCTGGGTGCCCTTTCACCCCAGCACCATCTAATGCAGGGGATAAGTCCACCCCTGAAACAAACAAAATAAGGGGGGGGGGGGGGGGTGCTGCAGCGTCCCCAGCACCCCCGGTTCCCAAGATGAATAAAGGTCAATTAAACTAAGAATTAAAAAAAACATATGCGCGTAGCAGTGAATACTTTAAAGTTTGTAACATGGTATTCGGTCTGTCCTTTAAAAGTAACCTGTAAATATTCAATCGTTCTTGAATAATATTTCACAAGTAATAAGTAAAGCACACACACAAAAAAAAACAGAACAGAAATATATAATAGTAAAAAAGTATATTCTTACCCCCTTGTAAAGACACGATGGCTGCAATGATGATAGTAACGAACAATGTCTCCTCGGAGCTGAACTTCATTTTAAATCAAAAAATGGATGCGAGTTGATGTCAGAAGCTATTCATTTATGATTGAATTTCAAAATGTGTGTACATAGACAGAAAGCGAAATGATCGTTGACGTGTCTCGCGCTGCAATGACCTAAAACAAACTTGATACCTTCCGTTTTGTTTCCTGGACTTGTTGACATTGATTTTCCTCCTTCAGTTTGCTACATCACCCTGTTTTATTTTAGAATAAAAGTAACCGTGTCTTTCCATGTTCATGTTTCCATATAATAATTTAATTTATGTCTTTGGAAGACGGAGAGCCTACTTGTGAGCAAAAGACTAACTTCTGAGTTTAATTATTTGTTTTCTGTTTGTTTTCCTGAATGCACATTGGAAGAAAATAATCATAATGATAACGGCGATGTTGATGAATGATACCAAAAGCAATAACAAAAACAATACTTACAATAATAATAACAGTAATAATGATGATAATAATGATATTAATACTAACTAAAATAATGATCGTAGTAGTAGTAATAATACATGTAATAATAACAATAATACTACAACATATTAAATTACTACTACTAATAATATTAACAAAAATATAATGAAAAGAAGAAATTGGTAAACAGATAAATAATTAATTAATAAATGAATGGATTAAAATAAAATGGGTAAGACATCAACATCATCCTAGGAGTAAGATATTAACAATTGTTGTCTACTACTAACGCTCATGTTTACAGTTACTTCAGATACCTTTGATTATCATATTCATATTGTAGTCCGCGGGATGTAAAATAGTGCATCATGACAAGCAGATATCATGGTACATACATGTACAAATCCTCTAATAGCTGATGTAATTTTGTTTCTGTTTACTACTGAGTTCCTTTCAGTATGGTTTTGCTTGTGTTTGTTTATGTTTATGTAAGGTCTATGGCTTATGACATTTTAAATGACCAATGTTTGTAAATATTTGAAAGATTTTCTCAGTGTCAGGTTCGATTTCATACTTGTCAGCGAAATCTGTATTTGAAAACCTGCAATATTCTTCGCATATATGACAAATAAGGTGAGGATTTTATGGTTCTTCTTACCCTATTCTAAATTTGAACTGTAATCGACAAGAAAAAAGGGTATGCTTACAAAAGACCAGCTAAAAAGTTCAGTTTCGATTTAAAAAAGAGGTCATATTTCATCTTATATATCAGTTTTATTTACTCGAAATATAATGTTAGTAATAAAACAGAGGTCTTATAAATAAACATGAATACATAGCTATATTAAATAAATTGGTATTTTTGTAGGAATTGAAAAGTCAATATGTTGAAATTGAATTGAATTGACAAAGTAATATCAAAGTTTGTTGGTTTACGCTTCTAACACCGTTGTATTCAGTCGAGGTGAAAGATATTCCGGCCTTTCATTTTCATATTAGTACTGTCAGTTAGGTAATATTGATACAAGTCGGAAGGAGAGGATTTCTGTACTTCCGTCTTTTTAGTATTGAAGATACAGGAAAGAGTTAGCTCATGTTTTTAAAGTAGACTATAATATGGCGTAGCCATGCCATGACTTTATTTTATTGGCATTGGAAATTATGTATAACTATTAGTGAAGACAATAGAGGTTGGGATTATCTGTTACGTCGTGGATGCAGAGTTTTACATAATAGAGCAATTTCTACAGTTACATTGTTCGAAATTCACCAACGTGATACTATCTTATATATGGAAAATCCAGAAATATTTATTTATTTATTATTATTATTATTATTTTTTTATTTATTTTTTGTTATAATTATTTTTTTTATAATTTTTTTATTATTATTATTATTATTATTATTATTATTATTATTATTATTATTATTATTTATTTATTTATTTATTTATTTATTATTATTATTATTATTATTATTATTATTATTATTATTATTATTATTATTATTTTTTTTTTTGGGGGGGGGGGGGTATCTGGGAGCAACCAACTACTACTAGTGGGTTCTTGTGTAGCGCTCATGTATGTCAGACTTGACACTCCTGAGGCTCCACAATACTGCTCCCGCTTAGTACGGCTGCCATAATTGTGCTCTTATCTAGCGTTTCAAGGAATTCCTGCCAGGTACCCATTTTCCTCACCTTCGTCGAGTGTTGCAAATGTAGATGAATGTTTTGTCAAGGGACATTAGTGCCGCATCGAGACTCGAACCGCCAACTATGTAATCCTCAGTCCGGTGACGTATACACTAGACCACGGCGACACCCAGGCTTGCCGGAAGCAGTTTAAGGCCTTTTTTTTGGGGGGGGGGGGGGATATTCCAGGCGGCTCACCTTTCAGGGGCAGTGGCGTAATGAGCAATAAGAAAAATCTGCAACACCATCACTCTTACATGTTACAAGCAGGCCCCGCGAAACGTTTTATTCAAAGTGGAGTATTAACGATCAGGTAGCGAAGCGAGTGGAGCATTAATTGGCGCGGGTCCAGGGGCTTTGGGAGCTCAGGGGTTTTTGGCATTAAATTACAGTCATATAAGCATAATTAGATACCGTATTTTTGACAATGGCGGTTCAATAATTGGCGTGGATCCAGGGGGCTGAGCCCCATGAAGCTCAAGGGTTTAAGGCATTTAAGTATGGACAGATGAGCATTCAGGTGCCCGTCTTAGGGCCCTTAATTAGTGGGGGCTAGGGGGTAGAGCCCTCGGAAGTATACCGCAATAAAAAACTGGAAAATATCAGCCCAAACAGGGAGAAAAAAAAGTTAAGAAAAAGAAGGGATAACAAACATTTCAGACCGACCGACCCTTGTTATGGAACTTAAAGGGCAATACAACAACATTGTTTAGGCCTAACAAAGGCCGCGTCCCACCTACCGATAAAAAGAACATAACGATATAACTACATGTACAAAAATTACACACACTTTTTTTTTCTTCAATTTTTTTATTATGAGATTTCAATTAAAATAAATCATTTCATAAAAATAAATGTAAATAATTCCTTACAAATACACATCTCCATTTCGTTTTCATAACATTAATAAATTATTCACAAAACAGTGAGCAAAGTAGGAGAATAATGGAATGAAATCACTAAATTTGTGTAATAGTTAATAATCACATACTGAACTTAATTACCATTATTCATGAAAAACGAACTTTAAAAAATTATTCATATTTGTATACAATGCACCATAAGCACGACATCCCTCCACCCCTTCTACTACTTAACCCCCCCCCGTAAACATTCACGTTCACTCGCACCTTACAAAACATACACGGATTCACAAGCGCACACTGGAACTCCAGCCAATCATCCTCACTCACAAGACCACACCCAAGACACTCCCATTACACCAAACACAACACTTATCTACTCATCATATAGAACACTATACAAATACTCCATTCACAGAACAGCACCCACCCATACATCTAACCGCATACCTAACATCCTAACTCCTAAAAATATATCACATTCACACTCACACACACACACGCACACGTTAATTTAGACCTTGATACATTTTTTTTTCTTCAGATGTTTCTGCATTAATCGAAAAGTCAAATACAAAATATTCAAGTAACATGTAATATAATTTAATTACATAAAAAGTAACGAATGAAATATACCCCCCAAAATGCTTACATATAATTGAAAACTTGAAAGTATGGACGCAAGTCAAAGAATCAGGATAAATGCAGAGGCCAACTATCATAAGCATGAATGCTTGAGTCGATAGCAGCCGGGCAAGGAGGGGGAGGGGGGAGATACATGACGCATCTAGTTTATACATCCACTTATAACACTCTGTGCATGAATGAATATACAGTGCGTCCCAGAGAAACGAAACCGAGAATTATCCATTTTCTATCATAACTTAATCACAATTATGATTAATAAATGACACATATTTTGTAAAGCTTAGATCCTCTTTCATTTGATGCAACTCATATGATGCATATTTCACGCATGACTGATTAAAAACAATTTAAAGAAAGGGTACCAAAAAGTCATTTGGCGAACGGTATCTGAATTTCGAAGACTTCTGCCCTTTTATATGACACCTCAATCAGGAAAAAAAAAAAAAAAATTACTAACAACTGATAATTAGAACAAATTACATATGGATGGAAAGATTTTCTCTTGAAAAACACGAATTATTTGCTGAGAAATCATATAGATATCATGGAAAGGCGTAAAATGCAATTTTTCAAGACCCTTCTTAGACCCCCAAGCGCCCCCGAACGTAAGCCAAACACACGAGCGTAGCGAGCTCTGAATAGTGACGTCACACCCTGGACAAACAGCTCGCATACTCGCATACCGCTCGCATACCGGAGTCGCGCGTGTATTAGTCTGCAGCTAGACAACCGTGTCCAGGGTGTGACGTCACAATAGTGACGTCATACGAAGGACTGCTGAAGGCAGTAAATCTGGATCTCAAAACTAACATATTTGAAAGTTGATTTCTGCGGGCCCCAAATATATTTTGAAGAGGAAATTTGTTGTATTTGATCAGTAAGGCTTCCCCTTCACAATGATATGAATTTTGCATCAATTCAATACACTTTTGCTTCTTGGTGTGACTCCTTTAAAGTAATGCTTGTATTTCCATAATTGTATTAAACGAATCCGTTCCACTGGCTGTCTGCCCTAACAACAAAGAAGACGAAAGACGTAATGCATGGCTGATCGTCAACAAAACGGAGTTTGTTGTTTGTTGCTACGGCAGGCAGCCAGTGAAATAAATTCGTTTAATAAAATTATGGAAATGCAGTTTATTTCAATTTCAATTTATTCAGCCAATCATTAAAAACAACTTACAATGACACTGGAACTTGTACAATTTTACCATGATGACAGGCTATGGACCCCTGAGAAGCAGAGCTTGTAAAAGGGGCCCATTAACACACAATTATATACAGATATAATGAAAACATACTATAACAAGCAAAACAAAAAAAGAGATATATGTATATTCATACTTATTACAAAACACTTACAAATATCTTGCAAACACACTCAGCCATACTTACTTACACACACACACACAATACAATGTACACTGTCGCTCATAAAGTTGGAATATATTTGTTTTACCCCAATTTATGGAATTATTTTAAAAATAATTTAAAAATAATAGATCTAGAGAATAGTATACATTCTCAGATTTTATTGAACAATAATTTGACAATGTGTGTTTTGCGTGACTCCTAAAGCATGTGTTTGCTACTATGCTTATTAACTAGGAGACCTACGCCCTTAAGTCATAAATGATAGTAATGAGGATTAATGCCCCACAAAAGGGCACTAATATAGCACGGTTTTGATCATGGGGCATCACAGTTATGAGGCCATTGCTTTTTCACTGAACCATTACTGTACGCATCGGGGGCTAGGGTAGGGGGCAGTTTCCATAAATATAAAAAAAACACAGAAAATGCAATAAATTTTCAATAATTTATTGCATTTTACACCGGTCCCCAACATAAAAAAATCCTCTGGACGGCCATGCATTATGGCTCAAGAAATGGGCACACAGAGGATTTGTTTATGTTGGAAACTTGGATAAAATGTAATAAATTATTAAAAATGTATTGCATTTTCTTTGTGTTTTTTTATTTATGGAAACTGTCCCCTACCCTAGCCCCCGATGCGTACAGCCATGGTTCAGTGACAAAGCAATGGCCTCGTAAGTGTGAGGCCCCAGGATCAAAACCGTGTCGATGTGCTATATTAGTGCCCTTTTTGTGGGGCATTAATCCTCATTACTGTCATTTATGACTTAAGGGCGTAGGTCTCCTAGTTAATAAGCATAGTAGCAAACACATGCTTTAGGAGTCACGCAAAACACACATTGTCAAATTATTGTTCAATAAAATCTGAGAATGTATACTATTCTCTAGATCTATTATTTTTAAATTATTTTTAAAATAATTCCATAAATTGGGGGTAAAACAAAAATAATCAAACTATATGAGCGACAATGTACTTTAAACTATATTTAAAGCATACAGTTTGCGAACTCCAGCCAAATTTTGTACCCAAATGTTGTCTGGAGTTCGTGTGACATACACAAATGTGTCGTACGTACCAATTTAGTGCGTTTCCAAGTGAAATTGTTGCTAATTCTAGTATTTTCTCTAAATGTTGCGTCTGAAACAAGTTGCAAGCTGTTGCAGCCCAATGTGATACTAGCTCTACATCCATTCCTTGTGCGATGTCACTTATTGCGTGTCAAAGGTCACGCGTGTCGTTGACGCAGTCCGGGGTCAATACATGACGCCTCATGTGAAAATTGAATAACTACTTTCCAACTCCAGATGACATATATACGTATTCCAATTTCTCTGGATCAGCGATGTCATCGTAAACCCCTTCTTGGATGTTGCTGATCCCCGTTCCTTTTAGGCCTTGGTAGGCATGTTGCCTGACTGCACTCGGTTGAGGCAGCTCGTAATGAGGGCTCTGTGAATCGCCTGCTCCTTCTTGGACAACACGTAAACGAGACAGGTCTGCCTTTTTCTGCTTCCGCTTGCTGCATGGTCGATTTAGAAATGACAGACAGAAATAGTTGTTGATCATCATTATCATTATCATCATCATCATCCTCGTCATTACCAGCATTATTACCATCACTATTAATATCATATTCGGAATTTTCAAATACTATAATATAAGTGTAAAGACAGAGGTAAAAGAAAATTCGCATTTCAAGGTTTTTGAGGGAATACAAGAATGGTTTACCTCATAATTAAATATGCAGATATTCATGTTACTGATAAGCATGATGAGATTAAGATGATTTGTTTGTATCCTTCACCTAAAAATGCATTTTTGCAATGCAGGTTGTTCAAGAGGATTAGATCGAATGCAGCTTTGTTGTATAAACTATTTAGGAGAATTACCCCTCTATTTTGTTTTATTCTGGCTTCATTAAAAACAACTTATTATCAGGGTGGAATTCCCCTTTAATAAACCGGGGGGGGGGGGGGTTTCCCCTTTCAGAGGATGTATTTTTCCTCGGGGTTGATTGTCGTTGGATATCCTTGGGGGACGTATTTGTCCTATATATAGAGAGAATAGTATTAAAGGGGAGGGGGGGGGGGGTAATTGCCCTCGGGGGGGGGGTATCGTCCACGGGGACAATTGTCCATGGGGGTAATTTTTCAGGAGGTAATTTTCCGGAAGGCAATTTTCTGGAGGGTAATTGTCCTCGGGGGAGAGGGGGAGGGGGTAGATTGCCAGGGTATTATTTTCCTGGGGAGGGGGGGGGGGGTATTTTTCAGGGGACGATTGTCCAGGGGTAATCGAAAAGGGCAACTCTTATGCGAAAAATTAAAAAAACATTTATTCTTACCATACAATCGCCAAGGCAAAAGCAAGTATGATGATCCCCAAGAATGATATCACGAATAAAACAATCCAAACAGCACTAGTCTTCCTCAGGTACTGACTGTCTGCAACAGTGAAAAGATAAGCGTTGATCACCAAGATTTGTCAGTTCATTGCTAATTGCAGAAGAGACCTATTGCTACTACAAAGAATGCTATAAAATAATGTTTATCCAGACATTTGATATTTTGATATCACTGGCCCTACGTCCCTTTGGTCCCCTTGGCCCTAGGCTGCGCATAATTGGTATGTATGGTAGTGCTTGGACCAGAGTAAGAAGTTCTGTACAATGATTAAGGGAAATTCCATGATTGTCATTAGGGCGAGGGTAACTGTAGGAGCATTGCGACATCGTAGTCAATAAGGATTCGGCATTTTTACTCGACGAAATTATTAAAAAGTACCACCAGCCCGCCTCTCCACTCCGGCTCCTCGCTCAGTGCAGTTGGGGGGGGGGGGGGTGTAGGGGCAATAGCGTAAGGGTAAGAGTCGGGATAATATTAATGGTTAATGTCAAATGGACGCGGGTCCGACTGCCAAATCCACCAACCGACATAATTATATAGGACTATTGAGGCTATGACTTATGCGTTTTTAGCTGTTGGTTGAATGTTTCTGTTTACATCCGTAACCGAAATCATCATCAATATTGGTCCAATCACCACTCACCGAGGGTAGGAGTCGTAACAGTCACAAGTGGACTTCTTGGTCCTTCTCCGCCGGGACCTTGTATGACGGCAGACACACTGATATTGTATTCTGTTCCTGGTTTCAACTCGGTCAATACAAACTCCATTATTCGTTGAAGATCGCCCTCTCCCACACCCGAGTCGATACTACCAGCCACTAGCCATTCCTCTTCCATGATTTGCTGATAGATAAGATAGCCAACAACTGGCCTGTCGCCGGAGTCCAGGCAAGGTATCCAAGAGCTCCAAAAGACAGTGACTGATGACGAGCTGATTTCTCCGACTGTTGGGCCGGATGGCAGCTCTGGTAAAGCTGGAAAATGATAAAGCTATCAAGTTAATATACGTAAAGTACCTATATGTTATGAGAGAAAAAAAAAAACACTAGCAAAGAAACCAACAAAAAAAAACTACTAAAAATAAAAACAAGTCTGTAATCACATCTCTTACGGCCTATTTTAAATTGACTTATTAAAGTTACAAATACGTTACATTCTTAAATAGGTATTTCGGATAATATCCATGCATATACATTATGTTTGTTGTTATTTACTACTTACATTAAAGGTAAAGACCAGTTTTGGAAACGCCACCTCTCAAAAAATGAAATTGGTAGCTCTTATTACCAATCATATGGCTCCGTTTAGTCTCATTTCACGACGCCCCCTATCGTCAGAGCATGATCGGAATCAGCAGCCTAACATGTTAGCCTATGGACGTTTTTTTTAAAAAATCGTTAAAAATTCATTTTTTGTTCAAACGAAAAGCACATCCACCCCGACGTACGTTATCACTAGCTCTTTCATTGGAGCCCTGATGTCTCATTGACTTTTGAAAGTTCACCCACCGTAATTTTTCAAAATAGGTTGCAAGCTCGTCATTGCCTATAATACACATGTGAAACAAGTCTAACTTTGGACTCAGTTTACCAAGCGATTTGAAGATTAAAGGTCGAGCACACGAAACATAAAAAGCATGAATTATCATAGATCACTTCTGCCTATTTCATTATGTCCATTTCATCCAAACCCCCACCGTAATTTTTCCATTTAGTAAAAACAAACATTTTGCCGAGTTTAGCAAAAACATGAATATTCATGAACGGTCAGACAATACAGCCTTTTAGTACGTAACGTATAGTGAATGGGAATGGGCGATGATCCGTTCCGGAGGTAGAGGTCAGTGGTTTGTGCTGGCAATGTTCACGCGAGCGAAAATGAGACAATCGGAGCAATATGCATGTGAAAGAATATGTTTTTACTAATACGTGATGATACAAGTTTTGCAGAGAAGCCGCCTACTTATTGATATATTTGGTAAATTAGTTTATCTATTTGGACGTGATAGATATTACGCACGGGCGCGCATGTGTGCGTAGTCCCATAAACCTCTTTCTGTGTATAGTGCTCGTAACTTTACCAAGACTGGGCCAAATTTCTTATCATTTTGATGATTCCAGAACCTTTCAATACACACCAATACTTAAATGCTAGATGATCAACCTTTTCTGATCGTTTCCACAACGTTTTTTCACAATGCAATCGCATGCTGATCTTTATCTTTAATTGTACTAAATCACTTAATCAGTTTAAATATGATGAGAATTAGTTTGAAGGAAATATTACCGTAAAAATCAAAGACAGCAGAAAAAGCATCCGGTGAAAAGGATCTATTTTGGTCCGATATTTCACCTGTTGTAGGGCCAATAGCGTAAGGGTAACTGGGTAAGAGTCTCGATAAGATTAATGGATAATGTAAATAGGACACAGGACCGACCGCCAAATCCACCAACCAACTCAAAGGCTATTGAGGCTAAGACCAATGCATTTTTAGCTGTTGGTTGGATGTTTCTGTTTACATCCGTATACAAAATCATCCTCAATTGGTCCTATCACCACTCACCGAGGGTAGGAGTCGTAATAGTCACAAGTGGACTTCTTGGTCCTTCTCCGCCGGGACCTTGTATGACGGCAGACACACTGATATTGTATTTTGTTCCTGGTTTCAACTCGGTCAATACAAACTCCATTATTCGTTGAAGATTGCCCTCTCCCACACCTGAGTCAATTCTATCAACCTCTATCCATTCCTCTCCCATGGTTTGCTGATAGATAAGGTAACCAACAACAGGTCCATCGCCAGGATCCAGGCAAGGTATCCAAGAGCTCCAGAAGACAGTGACTGATGACGAGCTGATTTCTCCGACTGTTGGGCCGGATGGCAGCTCTGGTAAAGCTGGAAAATGATAAAGCTATCAAGTTAATATACGTAAAGTACCTATATGTTATGAGAGAAAAAAAAAACACTAGCAAAGAAACCAACAAAAAAAAAACTACTAAAAATAAAAACAAATCTGTAATCACATCTCTTACGGCCTATTTTAAATTGACTTATTAAAGTTACAAATACGTTACATTCTTAAATAGGTATTTCGGATAATATCCATGCATATACATTATGTATGTTGTTATTTACTACTTACATTAAAGGTAAAGACCAGTTTTGGAAACGCCACCTCTCAAAAAATGAAATTGGTAGCTCTTATTACCAATCATGTGAAAGAATATGTTTTTACTAATACGTGATGATACAAGTTTTGCAGAGAAGCCGCCTACTTATTGATATATTTGGTAAATTAGTTTATCTATTTGGACGTGATAGATATTACGCACGGGCGCGCATGTGTGCGTAGTCCCATAAACCTCTTTCTGTGTATAGTGCTCGTAACTTTACCAAGACTGGGCCAAATTTCTTATCATTTTGATGATTCCAGAACCTTTCAGTACACACCAATACTTAAATGCTAGATTATCAACCTTTTCTGATCGTTTCCACAACGTTTTTTCACAATGCAATCGCATGCTGATCTTTATCTTTAATTGTACTAAATCACTTAATCAGTTTAAATATGATGAGATTTGGTTTGAAGGAAATATTACCGTACAAATCAAAGACAGCAGAAAAATCATCCAGTGAAAAGGATCTATTTTGGTCCGACAGTTCACCTGTTGTAGGGCAAATAGTGTAAGGGTAACTGGGTAAGAGTCTGGATAAGATTAATGGATAATGTAAATAGGACACAGGACCGACCGCCAAATCCACCAACCAACTCAAAGGCTATTGAGGCTAAGACCAATGCATTTTTAGCTGTTGGTTGGATGTTTCTGTTTACATCCGTATACAAAATCATCCTCAATTGGTCCTATCACCACTCACCGAGGGTAGGAGTCGTAATAGTCACAAGTGGACTTCTTGGTCCTTCTCCGCCGGGACCTTGTATGACGGCAGACACACTGATATTGTATTTTGTTCCTGGTTTCAACTCGGTCAATACAAACTCCATTATTCGTTGAAGATTGCCCTCTCCCACACCTGAGTCAATTCTATCAACCTCTATCCATTCCTCTCCCATGGTTTGCTGATAGATAAGGTATCCAACAACAGGTCCATCGCCAGGATCCAGGCAAGGTATCCAAGAGCTCCAGAAGACAGTGACTGATGACGAGCTGATTTCTCCGACTGTTGGGCCTATTTGCAGCTCTGGTAATGCTGGAAATGATAAAGCTGTCATGTTAATAACTCGTTTATGTGTAAATTACCTTTATGTTATGAAAAAAAAACCAAGGGAAATAAACAAATAAATCAAGTGCAAGAGCCCCATCCCAATCTGGGTACAATGACAGCGAATTTTTCAATTTCAATTCATTTATGTTTCCAACAAAACATTATAAATCAATTATAAACATTAAAAACAAATTGTTCTATAAAGCAATGCTTGTAAAAATGTGAACACCTCAAATGATACTTAAGTCCGTAACTACAAAAGGAACTACCAAGTAGGGGGAAAGGGGGTGCCAACAGGGATGAAAACGAGACAAGACAGTTCTTTACATGACAAAGATAGAAGAACGCGGATAAAAATGATAAGATGATAAAATGCATTCGTTATTACATCAAGTAAAATTAATGCCGCCTTGTGTGCAAGACTAGAGTGACATTTGAAAACACATAAGCATATTGATAGATGTGATCTCACTCACAAATTACTTTCTGGCAAATGAAGTTTCTGTTTAGTGAACAGTTGGCATCGTCCCAACGTCCATGTCTGTCAGTCTTTATGTTCGACCAGAGGCAAGCACAATTTTGATCTCCACCTCTATTGTTTGGTTCATTTGGCGCCCAACCATCATATCTAATACAAAACAAAGGAAAATAAAATGCATGACAATTGCAATAGCAATAAAATAACCAGACTTGAAGGTGAGCATATACTATAAATGGGATTTTAGACTATCCAATCCTAATTGAATGTACACAGTTAAAAATTTAGTGAACATGTTGTTTAAAAGTTTAAACAACTGTTGATTAACGGGTGACCTGATCTAAGAGTTGTTTAAAATGTTAAGCAACTCGAGTTGTTTAAAGTTTAAACACTTAGTTGATCAACATTTTGAACAACTTGTTTAAAATCACAATTTAAACAACTGGTGTTGTTTAAAGACGGTTGTTTAAAACGGAGCTGTTGTTCAGTGGGGGTTGTTTACACCAACTGGGTTGTTTAATGAAAGTTGTTTAAAAAGGAGCTGTTGTTCAGTGGGGGTTGTTTACACCAACTGGGTTGTTTAAAGAAAGTTGTTTAAAAAGGAGCTGTTGTTAAATAATAATAATAATATTGGATTCTTATATAGCGCACGTATCGACCTTGCAAGGTCCTCAAGGCGCTCCAACATTACCCAGCTATGCTAGGCTGCCATAGGACATTAGTTCCGCGGCGGGACTCGAACCGTGGACCTTGTGATCGACAGTCCGGCGACGTTTCCACTCATCCACGACACGTCTACAGCTTGGTTGGCCATGATTTGAAACAAATCTTTTAGCCAACGCGCACTTTACTGGCACGTGACACATGACGTCATATGTAAACAACACTGTCTAAAAGCTCTCGTATAGTAAATAAAGCAGTCATTAAATTTTAAACAGCGAATGTTTAACAAAATTACTTTCGTTTCGAGCAACATTGTTTACAATTTGTTCAACTGTTGTTTAAGATAGTGTACAACTGTAAGTGAACATCACTTTTTTAAGCAGCGTTTTTACTGTGTAATGCCGGTTAAATAATCGTTTACAGGACATAAATAACCATACAATCATAATCGTTTTAACGACATTGGAAAGTGTTAAGAACATCTTTCAAACATTTTGTGTTTGCTGGTATTTTAATTGGGATATGAGATTATAGAAACGTGCATACTCATAAATTCTGACAAACTTCTGACAAACTTCATCGCTATGCATGGAGATCCAACTTCAAATGACTAATAACTGTCAAACAACATGAATAAGTCCTACGAGATTAATCAAAGAAATGCACTTATTTTATTGTCGATATCGTGATTATAGTGCTTACATCACTGGTGTGCCGTCAAGCCATCTGAAATGATCTTCGACCTCTCTGTCATTGCAACCAATCCAAAAGCACCGCGTATCTTTTAAGACCGGAGTGAGGAAAGTCGTCAAGAAAACCTGCATTGGTGTTGAAAAATATTAAATATACGACACACTTCTCATTCCTAAAACCAATTATCCAGCGGAAGAATCACAAAGAAAAGTTCTATGGACTGAGAAACTATTCAATCTAAGTGAAACATTCTCCACATCTCTTTATACTTGGCATCACTCAAATGAAGAATCGTACACAACTTTATATGTGCAATGATTTAGAATATTTTTTTAAAAGAATCGGACATTTTCCTATCAAATGAATATTACCCCTTAGACACGATGTGTCATTGCTGTGAGAGTGACGTTCAAGAAGTAAATCGTGCACAGATTGCATTATATTACTCGCCCATACACTAATTGCCTTCGTAGGCTCTATTACTAATAGAGCCTACTAATAGTATTAGTATTACTAATAGTATTAGCGTAGGTATTGACGCAATCCATATTGCGCGATCCTCGTGTGTAATAAACATCGCATGCACCACATAACCGACGATTATTATCAGCGCATCGTTCACTTTGCATTCATTCTTTTTACTATAATTATCACCCTTACGTGTTGCTACGTCAGAAAGTAACGCTTCAAGAGCAATGGTGGATGATAACACATTTAAACAGAACTTAGCCATAACGTATAGCTGTATATATATCACGTTACAAGCTGAGAAAGTAAGTGTGATTAACATCTGACCATTATTTGAATCGATTTAATACCTGGATGTCGTCTGAGTCAACCCTTGCTAGATTCGCTCCGTAACCTTGACAGAGATCCTGCGCCTGATCGTACCCTTCTAGGGTGATGTTATCCACTAGATAGACTGCGTCATCCAGTCGGTGCCATTCAGGAGAGGATGTCTGACTTGTTACTGTATTATGATATGAAAGTGACAGTTTCGAAATTATAAGGCGGCTGCTTCCTCCGAGCATTCGTATGGTAATACCTGACACAGCGGAACGTTGAAATAGCGCATATAGTTAACAACACCCCAAGGTAGGTCAAATTGTAAGTGATCTTTTCCCCTTTTTAAACAGGGCGCTGAAGGGTGGCTTTTCAGAAAAATAAGGTCTTTACATTTCTGGGTGCCCTTTCACTTCAAACTTAGTAGACAGCTCCCCCTGCAGAAGTGCCCCAGCACCATCCTATGCATGGGTTGAGGTGCACCCCCCCCGAAACAAATCAAAATGAGGGAGGGTGCTGCAGCGTCACCAGCACCTCCGTTTCCCAAGATGAATAAAGATAATTCAACTGAGAATTTAGAAAACATATGCGCGTAACAGTGGATACATTAAAGATTCTATGTCCCTTTTGCAGCCAACATCAAATTAATTTATGCAGAACTTTGCAGGAATTATGAATATCAGCCTTTTCAGACACAGCTAAAATTCTATAAACATGATTAGTTTAAAGGGCTTTAAACTAATCACCTGTATATACGATATCATTCACACACAGAAATTTCGTTGCGATCGTTAATCGTTTTGTGATTAACTAATGCTCTTAAAATGCGCAGTAGTGCCATTGCGCATTGAAGGTCAGGTCATATCAAACAGAGCGCTCGCTCCATCCAGTTTAAACACGTTTAAACACTGACAAAAAACCGTTCACACACAAAATGTCAAGCTCTCTAGATACGAACTTCGTATCTGCAGCCTGCTTTTATGGGCGTATGAATCGCGACTTCGTATCTATCCCAACATCGTATAAACGATGTTCACACGGGGAAAATTTTCTATAAACATGTTTAAAACTGTTGAGTTAAACACGTTTATACTAATCATCTGTAAATACAATGAATTTTAGCTGTGTGTGAAAAGGCTGTATGTCATGTATGTCCTATCTGTTAGCAGTGTCTTAATATTCAAATTATGCAAGGAAACCCGTTTACTTGCTAGACTACACTGTCAGACACTATTGAGTGACTGACTGGCTTTTTTCTTCTTTGGTAATAACATACATAAAATGAGCTGTAAAGGGTACATGAGCATTTGTCTACATCAGTATCCCACTTCTTGTAAAGGCCAACATTAAACTGATTGAATCTTTGCGCAGCACAAAACGTACGACCATTCGGTACAATGGTCTAAAAACCAGACTATTACTTACTGTATTGGTGTCACTTAAGTCGATTCGACAACTATTAGTCGTTATTTTACCACTTAAAGACATTTTCAAGCCCCCCCCTTTTTTTTAGGGAAGTTCTAAATTAGTATTATCTTTCAAATGCCGTTGGAATTTAACCTTTTTTTTCTTTTGGCCTGCAAATGGGACATAGTACCTTTAATGTTTGTAACATGGTATTCGTTCTGTCTTTTAAAAGTACCCTGAAGCTATTTAATCGTTCTTGAATAATATTTTACAAGTATTAAGCAAAGTACACAAAACAAATTTAAACAGAACAAAAATGTGGTGATTTTTAATGATGACCATGAATATATGTCTAAGTATACTTACCCCCTTTTAAAGACGCGATGGCTGCAATGATGATAGTAACGAACACTGTCTTCTCGGAGGCGAATTTCATGTTAAATCAAAAAATTGATGGGAGTTGATGTTAGTAACAGATGCTATTCATTTATGATTGTATTTCAAAATGTATGTTCATGAACATAGACTGGAAGAGAAATGAACGTTGCCGTGTCTCGCGCTGAAATGACCTCAATCAAACTTGGAACCTTCTGTTTCGTTTTCTGGGCTTGTTGACAATAACTTTCCTCTTTCAGTTTCAATTTTTTTTTGCTACATCATCTTATTTTTAAATAAAATTAAACGTTTCCGTCCATGTTCATGCTTCCATAATCTGCAATGAAAGACGGAAAGCCTATTTGTAAGCGAATTCTCGGTTTAATTTTTTTTCTTTGTATTTTCCTAAATGCACTGTGGGGTGTGGGCGGCTAAAAATAAGAAAAAGAAAAAAAAAGAAAGAAAAAGAAAGAGAAAGTGGATTAAATAATCATGCGTATTTATCATTGTATTTCAAAATGAACATAGACTGGATGTGAATTAAACGTTGAGGACGTGTCTCGCGCTTAAATGACCTTCAACAAGCTTGGAATCTCCCGTTTTGTTTCCTGGGATTATTGACATGACTCTTCTACTTTTAGTTTCAAATAACAAATTTGCTATATCACCCTGTCTTATTTTAGAATAGAAGTAACCGTTTCTTTCCATGTTCATGCTTCCATGTTTGGCAATAAAATAATTTGATTGATCTCTTCCAAAGACAGAAAGCCTATTTGTAAGCGAAAGAATAACTTCTCAGTTTAATTATTTGTTTTCCGTGTGTTTTCCTGAATGCACTGTGGAGGTAAATAATCATAGTGATGACGACGATGTTGATGAACGATAATCACAATTATCCAAAAGAAAATAATAATAATAATAATGATGTTAATAATAAGAATATTTATTATAATAATAAAGTAGTAGTAGTAGGTATAGCACACCAAAAATAAGTAAGACAAACACATGTTTTTTGATGATTGCAAATGATCAAGCTTTATGAAAACTTAAAAAAAAAAAAAAAATGAAATCTGTCAATGGGTTGTGATTTTTTACCATTTCTTGAATATCGCAAAATTACCGAAAAACCTGCCAGAAATGGTCAAATTGGCAAAAATGGCAAATTCGACAAAGTTGACAACTTAATTCATCACTTTCTCGGACACAAATAATAAATTAAATTATCATACACTAAAATATCATTTTTGTGGTAAAAAAATACAAAAAAGAAAGTGATTTTGCCATTTTTGCGAATCTGCAGATATGAAAAAGTTGTGAAAATAACTAAGTCCGTCTAATTAATATGCGCATATGTAATCAAATCAAAACCGAACACATCAATGAAACCAATGTATATCAGACAGGTATGGAAATATATATTTTTTGAAGAAAAAAAATAATTATGAATATTCATCAAATATGCAAATTAGGTCATTTCAGCTAATTATATATATATATATACAAGAAAGTCAAACTGTTCATTTTGTTGGCATTTTTTAAATTATATATTTATAGATCCTATTTACACCAAATATTAACATTAAATTCCAAATATTTTTGCAATGCCAATAAAAAATGGCGATGGAAATTACTTGGATCACCGTTACAGCTATTTCCTCATATATTTTCATCTTACATATCAGTTATATGTACTCGAAATATAATGTTAGAAATAACGCAGATATCTTTTGAATGAAAAATCAATTGGTATTTTTGTAAAGATTGTAAAGTCAATACTACGTTGAAATTGAATTGAGGGTGTGAGAGAGCCTGTTTAGTAAAGTCAAAGCTGTTTAGTTGTATGCTCTGACACCATTGTATTCAGTTGAGGTAAAATATATCCCTTTCATTTTCATATTAGTACTGTCAGTTGGTAATCTCAATACCAGTCGGAAGGAGAGAATTCCTGAACTTCCGTCTTTTCAGTCAGGGGCAGCGGGGCGTCTTTAAAGGTGGGGAGGGGTGGCCAACAAAAACAAGATCTTTCATACAAAAAAAAAACATAGTTATATCAAATTCGAGTGAAATTAAAGAAAAGGTGTTCTTAGCCGTTTTTAATTAGGTGCACATTTTATGATGAATGTAAAAAGGGGCACATATCCAAAGAAAAAGGACACTTATTAGAAAAGAAAAAAGGGCGGTCAAAGTAACGGGTGAATTATCTGAGATGGAAATATGGCACCTCCTGCACTAGTCCACCCCCTGGACTGTTGTGCACGATTTTGCTTTCATCTGGTTGAGTGCACATCCCATAGCACACACACACACACACACACACACATACGCATACACATACGCACACGCTTGATAGTCGTACTCCCACATCACTGGGGTAAGTGAATGAGCGCGGTAAGATATGACTGAGCCATCTGTTGGTTATGTGAGGGGGTTGCGCATCAATAAAAATCGTCCAGGACGTGGACTACTCTCGCATCTGATAAGGGGCGGTCAGCAGAGATGCCGAGAAAGGTACTTATGAGGACAGAACAAGGGCACCTATTACAAAGAAAAAGGTGCAATTCTCAAAAAGTAAATGGCGATAATTAGACAGGATAAGGGGCACGTGTCAAAATAAAAAGGGCACTTATTACAGGGTTAAATGGCATACCTTTACAATTTGAATAAGAGCACTTATCTGAGATGAAAAAAGAACACTTATACAAATTAAAAGAGGGCATACAAAAGGAAAAGAGGCCCTCATAACAGGTGAAGGAACACTTATCAGAGATGGTATAGGGCACTAAGCCTTCTTGTACCTGGAAATGGGCAATCACCTGAGATGAATTGGGGCAGTTGTGAGGATGTAATGGGGCCCTTTTTACAAAGGAAAATTGGCACTTATCGAAGGAAAAAGGGGAACCTACGAGATTTCGATAGAGGCATTTATCAGAGGTGTCAGAAGGGGCTCTGCGGGACTTGAACCGCGAACCATGTAATCCACAGATAGGTGACGAATCCACTAGACCACGCGACATCTCTACACCTCTCAAGTCCACATTCCAGATTTGTGTCCCCCCACCCCCAACAGCGTCTCGTGCTGACTACGGGTTATTTAAATGAGATGTAACCGTCTCCGTATTATGGCTACCGTCGCGATCTAATTTGTAGTTTCGCAACTCTGAATACGCGCGACTTTCCGCGCTTGCGTGACGTCAGAAAAGTCGTACCGCCCATCTGTCACAGTCCGTCACAGTTAACAAGCGCTCTGATTGGCTGATCACGCCACCCCGTACTAGCTCGACTCCCGACGCTAATTCGGCTGAATACCGTCGAAGGGATGGACGCTTCGCGAACTTTTTTTGCTCTCAGTGCGACCCCCTCCCCCCTCGCTAAGATTAGCGTTGGACAAGGCCGGTTGCGAAAACAGCCTAATGTCGTTTGAATGAAGAATTTTCCCGAATTATCCGAATAAATTATAATTAGGAAATGTTTACGTACATGCCTTCACTTTATGATTATAACAAAGACCGAGCCCCACCTACGCGATTTAAAAACAAACCCATAAATATGAAATTACATGTACACAAAATTTCAATAAAGGTGTTCTCTTTTTTCATTGTGTGATTTTATCGTATTCATTGAAATAATGTACAATTCGTCCATATTTTTACGAAGTGACGGTAGTGAATGAAAATCGCATTCACTTTGCATTACGAGTTTCCTCACTACGGTCACTTCGTGAAAAAATAGGGACGAATTTATTGTAGGTCCTTTATCATCACATAAATACATGCACCAACATGTCACCCACACCCTCATCCTTACACGAACATACACGCACGTAAATTTAAACCATGATCCAGCTAGTTTATACATCAACATATAACACACTGTGCATAAATGAATATAGATACAATTGAAAATATGTGATTGTACAATTTATTCGACACATTTCGGTAAGCTGTAATTTACAGTTGCAAATACAATTTTCAGATTATGACCAGAGAAGACGAATTGGCAACATGAAAACCATAATGACCATCAAAAAGGTGAAGAAAAAATTGCACATATCTGTAGCACTACCCCTTTTTTTAGGGGTGCCTATAAATATCGCAAACATGTTTACCATACTTTTAAAAGTAGGAGACCACAGATTATTCTGAAAGCAGTACCTTATTTTCCATTTCATATACATCCAGCTAAATTATGTCTCAGATTCATGACACAAAATGTTCGCAGGACTTTGCTGTTACGAATTTCTCATACAATAAATGTGTATCTAAATGACGTACGAAGTGAGATCCAAAGGAAGCTAAGTAGTCAAAACAAACGTAGAATAAACAAAAGTCTTGAAAAAAGGTTATGAAATTACTTTAGGCAAATCTAATTAAATGATCAAGTTGGTTTACATGCGCTTGCGTAAAATAAAAGATATGACAAGACGACCAATTTATTTTGAGCATCAAATTAAATGATTTTCTGTGAAAGGGGGTGGGGCTGAGGTAATACGTATGGGATACAACAGCTTAATAATGATACTAAAATTAATAATAATGATGATGAAAATAATAATAATGATAATGATGATAATAATAACAATATTGATAATGATAAAAGTAATAACAGTGGAGTCTTGTATAGCACTCATATCTGGAACATTCGCATTCTTTGCCATTCCATTTTAATAAGGAATTAATTCATGCTAGGTATACCGTTTTACCTCACCCGGGTGGAGTGCGGCATATGTAGATTAATGTCTCGCCAACATATATATCAGTGCTGCGGAAGGGATTTGAATTTTAATGTGTTGGTTCCAAAATCAGAGCTGATATCATTTAACCATAGAATAAATGCAATTTTGAAGGAGGGCTACGCGTAGACTTCACATTCAATTTTTTGTTGACAACTCACATTCAAAATGAATATCGGCGGAATGATTTCCTTAACCTTAGCCTGCGAATGAATAAGGATAATTAGATTGTGGATTTTTGTTTGCCTTGAAAATTTGGTAAACAATCTGTACACTTTTTCAAAATGGTCGATCGACGCCCTTGCGAATACAATGTAGATGTCAACATATTATAAGGCCCATTACTGGATTACTAAGTAAAATGTTTATATCATTTCTGCACGTCTACTTACAATCTACTTTCCTTAGATTTGTTATCAGAGGAGTCAAATCTCCCGGTATCGGTGGTTTGTGTTTTTTTATACAATTTTGTTTTACTTAGCAATGATGGTATACATATATATAAGATGGTTGTGATGATGGTGGTGACGACGACGACGACGACGATGGTGATGATGACGATGATGGCAATGTACACAATTTACTCTTGTATTCATTGATTTAGTGGTATAATATTTAACTAACAGAACAGGCTGAAAAAACGGCCTCTTTTCAAGGAAAAAGCAACAAAATTATTTACCAAGCTAGTTTAATTAACTTTTTTTTTTAAACACTATCATTAAAAAGTTACAACCCCTCTAAAGTGTTGGGACTCCTAACAATTTGATGGTAAAATTATATTTAGATTGAATCACAATGAGAAAGAGGATTTAAAAAAAAAGTGTTTTAAGTCGAATATTGATGAAGGAATACAACATTTAGGTTTTCTGCGGACAAAAGAAAACTAAAATTATGTTTTCTTTGATCAATATTTTATTGGGGAACACATTTTCCCTTTTTTTTTTGGATGGGGGGGGGGGGGTCTTTGCAGAATTGTGTTTTAAATGACATCCTATTTCACATCATGATACAATTTAAGTGAAATTTTGCCATCACATTTTTGGCGAATTCGGGGCTCCCAACACTTTACAGGGGCTTTAAAAATAAAATCGTGCGACAAATTTTCTCTCAAAGTAGCCACAGGGTTGTCACGGGAGTCTCGAAGCCGTCTGGAACCGTTCTCGAAAATGAGAATCTGACAAATTCAAGATCGAGAGAGGCGTAAACCCCTCTGAGCGCGACTAAATTGTGTTAACAAAAAAAATCAAGACATGACTGTATGCGAACGGTATGCGATTTTTTGACCTAAATGTTGCCGGGAGTTCATGCGACATACGCAGATGTGTCGTAAGTACTAATTCAGTGTGATTCCAAGTGAAAATTGTCGCTTATTCGATGATTTTTTTCTTCTTCTCGAAATTGTGTGTCTCCAACAAGTCGCGATCCAGTGAGATACCAACTTTATATGTGCTTCTTGTACGATGTCACTTCACTGCGCGTCAAATATAACGCGTGTCATCGACGCAGTCCTAAGTCATTACTTTTGAACTCCAGATGGAATATTGACGTATTCCACTCTCTCTGGATCATCGATGTCAGCGTAAACACCTTCTTGGATATTGCTGATCCCCGATCCACTGAATCCCTGGGAGGCATGTTGCCTGACTCCACTCGGTTGAGGCAGCTCGTAATGAGGGCTCTGTGGATCGCTTGCTAATGGGGCAGCATGTAAACGAGGCAGGTCTTCCTTCTTTTGCTTTCGCTTGCTGGTGGTCGATTTAGAAAAGACAGACAGAAATAGTGGATAATCACAATCGTCATCATCACCATAATGATCTCCATCTTCCCTATCACCATCATCTCCATCTTCCCCATCATCATCATCATCATCATCATCATCATTATCATTTTAGTCGGCAAATAATCAAATACTATTAAAAGATACATGTATAAGAACATTTGTCTTTCAAGGTCTTTGAGGGTATATTACTTCATAATTATATATGTAGATATTCAGGTTTAAAATAAACATGATGAGATTAACATGATTTTTGTTACTCAATTACCCTAGAAATGCGTTTTTGCAATGCAGACTGTACAAGAGGAATAAATTGCAGGCAGCTATGTTGTATAAACTAGTTAAAATTAGGAATTAGAGAATTAAAAAACAATTTCAATATTGAAAATCCACGTTCTACATTTCAAACGTTTTTCGAAAAGGGCACTTGTGCGAGAAATTAAAATGTTTTGTTATCTTACCATACAATCACCATGGCAATAGCAAGTATGATGTTCCCCAAGAATAATGTCACGATTAAAACCACTGAAGCAGCATTAGTATTCGTCAGGTGCTGACACTCTGCAACATTGAATAGATAAGCGTAAATCACCAACATTTATCAGTCCATTGCTAGTTGCAGAATAAACCTATTGCTTCAACAAAAAATGCTATAAATGTTAATATTAGATAGCTTAGACAGATACCGAGATGTGATTTGTGCAGAGCTCGACACGTGATATCAATTGTGAGGATCCAAATTGTTATATTTTCCTGGCCGGTTACTTTTCGGTGTTATATTAACCAGCTGGTGAAATGAATATATTTTTAATCAATGCATGTCGCCCTCTTGAGGACTGTATGTCACCAATAGGCCATTTTCGTAATGTAACCAAATGTAATGCATAAGTCTTTGTGAAGTGCCTCAATACAAATTATTTCATTCACCTGGTAAGAATAATAGTATTTCAATAGACAGAATTCAAACTGCATACATTAGTTGTTGCCAGGTTGGACAAACATTATGAATTGACCTACCTAGCAACACTTGATATAATTTATTGCATTTTAACCCGGTTCCCAACATAAACAAATCCTCTGCGTGCCCATGCCTTGAGCCATAATGCATGGCCGTCCAGAGGATTTTTTTTTTTATGTTGGGGACCGGGGTAACATGCAATAAATTATTGAAAATTTATTGCATTTTCTATGTTTTATTTTATTGATGGAAACTGCCCCTAACCTAGCCCCCGCTGCGTAAAGTCATGGTTCAGTGACAAAGCAATGGCCTCGTAACTGTGAGGCCCCAGGATCAAAACCGTGTCGATGTGCAATATTAGTGCCCTTTTGTAGGGCATTAATACGGAAGCCCATTAGTGCCACCATACGAAATAAAATTTAAGAGGAATTATCTGGCGGCCGCCACTTAATTAACTGGCGGCCGCCAGAGAATTATGTGGCGGCCGCCAGATATTTAGAGGTCTATAACAGCTGCATAATGGTAGGATACTGGAAGCACTGGCGTACTGATGGGGGGGGGGGGGGGTGGGGCACTTTTGCCCACAGTTAGAGGCGGCATTCTTGGTTGGGAGGGGGGACACTGTGCCCCCACTTTTTCAGGTTCCCCTAAAGTGCCCCCTTATCCTTTGTACATGTCCTTTTTCCCCGGCCCCCCACTCAATGTTATTTAGGGTACGCATATGCTCGTTCCCTCTTTTTGAAAGCACCCCTATCTGAGGACTGCCAATATTTCTGTGGGCATTTCGCGGGCTTTTCCTGCCTTGGAGACCCCCCCCCCCTTAATCAGGAAAATGCTCAATGTACCCCCCTAAATTCGGAATAATTTCTCAGGAGTCCAAAGAGATGAGAAAAAAAAAAAGAAAAAACACCCCCTTTTTAAAGAAATCTCCGGGTGAAAAGTCAAATACACCCTTTTTTTTTTTACAATTCTCGGGCCGGACTTTGTCGCACATAAATTACCCCTTTACCGGACATTTTGGCAACACGCATGCGGTCATTCCGACCTCTGAGTGGGGGGGGGGGGGGGGGGGCGGGCCTTTTCCCTTCTGATAATTTTTAATGGTAGGAATTTATATATTTTCATGGAAGGATACTGGAAGCACTGGCGTACTGATGGGGGGGGGGGGGGGCAGTTGACCCGCGAAATGAAATTGAAATGTGGTTTATTTCTAGATTTTCTGGGTTAGTTTCGCACGTTTGCCCACAGTCAGAAGCGGCATTCTTGGTAGGGGGGGGGGGGACACTGTGCCTCCACTGTTTACATGTACATGTCCTTTTCCCTTCTGATAAGTGCCTATTTTTTTCTTTCTCCATGATGCACCTCTATAATTCAAGGCATCTGAAAGCCCTTATAATTATAGTGCTTGCTTGCGCGTTTATAGATGTTTTGATTATAATGTTACTCATAATTACATGAATTATACATAATTATCTGGCGGCCGCCAGATAATTAAGTTGGCGGCCGCCAGATAATTAAGTGGCGGCCGCCAGATAATTCCTCTTAAATTTTATTTCGTATGGTGGCACTAATGGGCTTCCGTACATTAATCCTCATTACTGTCATTTATGACTTAAGGGCGTAGGTTCCCTAGTTGATAAGCATAGTAGCATACACATGCTTTAGCAGTCACGCAAAACAAACATTGTCAAATTATTATTCAATAAAATCTGAGAATGTATACTATTATCTAGATCTATTATTTTTAAATTATTTTAAAATAATTCCATAAATTGGGGTAAAACAAAAATATTCCAACTTTATAAGCGACAGTGCATTAGTCCTATCACCACTCACCAAGGATAGGAGTCGTAACAGTCACAAGTGGACTTCTTGGTCCTTCTCCGCCGGGACCTTCTCTGATGGCAGACACACTGATATTGTATTCTGTTTTTGGTTCCAATTCAGTCAATACAAACTGCATTATTCGTTGAAGATCGTCCTCTCCCACACCCGAGTCGATTCTACCAGCCACTAGCCATTCCTCTTCCATGGTTTGCTGATAGATAAGGTAACCAACAACTGGTCCGTCGCCGGAGTCCAGAAAGGGTATCCAAGAGCTCCAGAAGACAGTGACTGATGACGAGCTGATCTCTCCGACTGTTGGGCCGGATGACAGCTCTGGTAAAGCTGAAAATTATATAGCTATCAAGTTAAAAACTGATTTTATGTATAGAGTACTTTATGAGAAAAAACACACCAGCAAAGAAACCAACAAATAAAACAAGTAAAAATAAAACTCAATCTGAAATCTCAATCTTAGGGCCTATTTTGAATTGAATTAAGGCTCCAAATACGTTGCATATTTAAATAGGTATTTCCGATAATGTTCATGCATATACATTGTGTATGTTATTATTCACTACTTACATTTGATATACAAAATCACCTAATCAGTTTAAATATGATGAGAATTGGTTTGAACAAAATATTACCGTAAAAATCAAATACCGCAGAAATAGTAGCCAGTGAAAAGGATCTATTTCGGTCAGGCGGTTCAACAGCGTAGCAGAAGATTTGGTCACCTTCGGTCACGTTGTAAAGGAGGAAACTATTATTACGGAATTCACCATCAAGGCTCGTCGATGAGAAGGAAATCAGTCTCGATGACGAAAGATTTTGACCGATGGATAGCGTGACGTCATCTGGAGACAGTGTTTCTCCTTCGATTTCGACGTCGACGGCGCAGTAGACACTAGCGAAACCGGGATTAGATCGAGGGGTCGTGAGATGGAAATGATCTGTAGGATGAGATACAAGAAAGAATGGGAGTGGTAGAAACGCGATAAAATACCAAATCTAGCAACATTATCACAGTGAATTTTTCAATTTCAATTTCAATTTATTTATGTTTCCAACAAAACATTATAAATCAATTATAAACATTAAAAAACAAATGTAGAAATACATATTGGAAACAGAGGGGTCCACTAAAAAGCAGTTCTTGTAAAAGTGTGAACACCTCAAATGATACTTAAGGATAATGAGTAATTATTTTAACAAGTCCATAACTACAAAAGGAACTACAAAATAGGGGAAAGGGGGGTGCCAACAGAGATGAAAACGAAACAAGACAGTTCTTTACATGACAAAGATAGAAGAACGCGGATAAAAATGATAAGATGATAAAATGATAAGATGATAAAATGCATTCGTTGACGCAGTCCTACGTCAGATAAAAGTAATGCTGCCTTGTGTGCAAGACTAGAGTGACATGTGAAAACACATAGGCATATTGATAAATGTGATATCACTCACAAATTCCTTTCTGGCAAATCAAATATCTGTCCAGTGAACAGACGGCATCGTCCCAACGTCCATGTCTGTCATTATTTGTGCTCGACCAGAGGCAAGCACAATTTTGATCTCCAAAAGCATTGTTTGGTTCATTTGGCGCCCAACCATCGTATCTAATATAAAACAAAGGAAAATAAAATGCATGACAATTGAAATAACAATAAAATACCCAGGCATGAAGGTGAACATATACTATTAATGGGATTGTAGACTATTCAATCTTTCAAGTAATGCCGGTTAAAAAATCGTTTACAGGACAAAATAACAATACAATAATAACCGTTTTAACGACATTGGAAAGTGTTAAGAACGTCGTTCAAACGTTTTTTGTTTGCTTGTATTTTAATTGGGATTAGAAATAATTATAGAAACGTGCATTACTCATAAATTCGACAAACTTCATCGCTATGCATGGAGATCCAACTTGAAATGACTAATAACTGTCAAACGACATGAATAAGTCCTACGAGATTAATCAAAGAAATGCACTTATTTTATTGTTGATATCGTGATTATAGTGCTTACATCACTGGTGTGCCGTCAATCCATCTGAATTGACCTTCGACCCCTCTGTCATTGCAACCAATCCAAAAGCACCGCGTATCTTCTAAGGCCGGAGTGATGAAAGTCGTCAAGAAAACCTGCATTGATTTTGAAAAATATTAAATATACGACTCACTTCTCATTCCTAAAACCAATTATCCGGAATAAGAATCACAAAGAAAAGTTCTATGGACTGAGCGTAACCTGATATTGATTAGAAACTATTCAATCAAAGTGAAACATTCTCTACATCTCTCTATTACGTTGCATCGCTCGAATGAAGAATCGTACACAACTTAAACCCCGTCTTAACTGGGAAATAAAGTCGGGGTGTCGTCCGGACATTGTCCGGATGACGTTTACCCCCTTCCAATTAAGACGCGTCAATCGGGGTAACGTCCAGACAATATTGAGGTGACATCGAGTTAAATCTCACCCTAGTCGGGCCGGGGTGATATCGAGATGTTGTCCGGACGTCGTCCGGTCGACATCCTGACAAACGGCCTATTAAGACGCGCGCGGAACTCTACCCGGCTAAATGACGTCATCGCCGTGAAAAAATGTATACATGTTCACAGCGCGCGCCAGCTGATCGCGATGGGGGAGGTGCGGTTGTTATGGTAACCCACCCGGGTGAGGTTTTTTTTGCGGATGGCTGATTAAGACGGTGTCCAAACGCTCACCCCGTGTTTTACGATCAGACCCCCCACTGTTTCTCATCCACATGTCGCTCTGGTGAGATCGAAAAAGTTCTATCAAGTCGGGGCTTTAAGTTTGCAATTATTTAGAATCATTTTTTTTTTTTTTAATCGGACATTTTCCTATCTAATGAATATTACCCCTTAGACACGATGCGTCATTGCTGTGAGAGTGACGTTAACAGAAAGTAAATCGTGAATATATTATATTACTCGCCCATACACTAACTGCCTTCGTAGGCTCTATTAGCGTAGGTAATGACGCAATCCATAATGCGCCAAACGTCGTGTGTAATAGATATTATAGCATGCGCCAGTATCATGCCAGTATCATGAAGTAGCAATTATTATCAATGCACCGTTCATTTTGCATTCATTCTTTTTACTATAATTATCACCCTCACGTGTTGCTACGTCAGAAAGTAACGCTTCGAGAGCAATGGTGGATCTGTAATGATAACACATTTAAACAGAACTTAGCCGTAACTTTAAGCTGTATATATATCACGTTACAAGCTAAGAAAGTAAGTGTGATTAACATCTGACCATTATTTGAATCGTTTGTATACCTCGATCTCGTCTGAGTCAACCCTTGCTAGATTCGCTCCATAACCTTGACAGAGAGTCTGCGCCTGATCGTACCTTACTAGGTTGCTGCTATCCACTAGATAGACTGCGTCATCCAGCCGGTGCCATTCTGGCTGACTTGTTACTGTATTTGGATATGATAGTGACAGTTTCGAAATTATAAGACAGCTGCTTCCTCCGAGCATTCGTATGGTAATACCTGACGCAGCGGAATGTTGAAACAGCAGATATAATTAACAGCACCCCAAGGTAGGATAAACCGGAAGTGATTTTCCCATTTTGAACACAAAAATTCATTAACTAAGCAATAACAATTTTTTTTAAACAGAACAAAAAAACGATGAGTTTTTACGACGAACATGGATATATTTATAAGTATTCTTACCCTCTTGTAAAGACATGATGGCTACAATGGCGATAGTAACGAACGCTGTCTCCTGGTAGGCGAACTTCATATTTTAAAATCAGCGAATTGATGGGAGTTGGTGTCAGAAAGAGATGCTATACATTTATGATGGTATTCAAATGTATGTACATGGAGTCGAAGAGAAATAAACGTTGACATGTCTCGCACTGAAATGACCTTAAAAAGGCTTTCTGTTTTGTTTCCTGGGCTTGTTGACATAACTTTCCTCTTTCAGTTTCAAATAATAAATTTGCTACATCACCCTGTCTTATTTTAAATAAAACTAACCGTTTCCTTTTCATCTTCATGCTTCCATAATTATGAGGCTTTGAAGTAATTTTATCGATTTCTCTCAAAGATGGAAGGACTATTTGTAAGCGAAATGATAACTTCCCGGTTTTATAGTTTGTTTTCTCTATGTTTTCCTAAATGATAACAATAATGACAATAATAATAATAATAATAACAACAAATATAATGATAAAAATAAGAAACTGATAACAGATAGATAATAAATAAAAATAAATGAATAAAATGGATGAGACAAGAACATCATCCTAGGCGTAAGATATTAACAATTGTTGTCTACTACTAACGCTCATGTTCATAGTTACTTCAGATACCTTTGATTATCATATTCATATTGTAGTTCGCGAATGTAAAATAGTGCATCATGACAAACAGATATCATGGTACACATACATGTACAGAACCTGTTTTTTGTTTGTAATTTTGTTTCTGTTTACCACCGAGTTCCTTTCAGTATGATTTTGCTGGTATATTGTATGGACGTGTATCAGGTCTTATGATGAAAACTTTCATGTCCAATGTTTGTGAATATTTAAGATTTTCTGTCAGGTTCGGTTTCATAATTTTCAGCGAAATCTGTATTTGAAAACCAGCAATAGTTTTCGAAAATATGGCAAACAAGATGAGGATGATATGGTGCTTCTGAGCTGATTCTAAATTTGACTTGTAATCGAAGAGAAGAACGGAATGCTAACAAAAGACAAGCTGAAAAAGTTCATAACACCACAGAAGTCCTTTAAATTAACATAATTATAATCTATTAAATCAACTGGCATTTTTGTAGAAATTGTAAAGTCAATACTAAGTTGAATTGAATTGAGGATGTGAAATAGCCTATAAAGTAATATCAAAGTTTGTTGGTTTTTGCTTCTACCACCGTTGTATTCAGTTAAGGTGACCAGGGGCGTAGACACAGGGGGGATGAGGGGGATGCATCCCCCCCCCACCTTGTGAGGTGGGGGGATGGCATGTACAATCATCCCCCCAGGTTTTGGGAATGATATTTGCTTACTTAATAAGTCATAATGATAATAATAATAGTAATAATAATAAAATGATAACAATTAATATTAATAATAATAATAATTATGATGATGATAATATAATCCTCATCATTATTGTAATTGTGTTTATTGTTAGCCGCATTCACACGGTGAAGCCAATTCTAAAACAGAATAGAAAATGAATGTGATACAACAGTATACATAAAATTCGTGACAGAGAGTACCATACTACTATCTTTATAACAAGTATTATTCAAACAAACATATATAATTATGTATAATCATGAATTGTTCAACTTCATGCTCCCACTATATGACTATTGTTACACTAATACTGATATCAGGACTGACTGGTATACATTAGTTTGCAGCTTGCAGCAGCTACATCTTTTCTGTATTGTTAACTATTTATTTATTTTTGTTTTATTTAAGATGCACTTTGTTTTGTATTCATTTAAAGTATGTTGAAATGCGAGATAAAAGGAACCTATTAGTATTAGCATTATTATTTGTATTAGCATTATTTTTTTTTGTATTATTATTATTATTATTATTATTATTATTACTATTATAAGACTGAGATCAAATAGAAGTAAATTGCCCTAATTTGAAACGATGCAATGCCGTTATGGTTCCGATTTCTTCACAAACTTACAAAGCAGTATTGTTACTCCATGGATCATAGTGATACTGTTTATGTTTTTGTATCTGTATGTTAATGAGCCGCCAGCCAATATCCATCTATGGATACTATGCCTGTTTCTTTGAGGTAAAAAAAAGCATAGTATGTACGTATTCATTATGCTTTATAATGAACAGACATATTGTTCAAAGTTTAATCGTTATTTGTTTGTTGTTTATGTGTTCTATTCACAAATGGCCACAGAGGCTGTTTTCATTCATGACCACATACCCCTATCAAGACAACAAAGACTATACCTGCGTGTACACAGTTGACAATGGGTTTTTTTCTGAAGAGGTGTAACAGCAAAATTCACAGAGATATATAAATACGTATTGTGGTTCAATATGTAATACTATGTGTCAGTCCATTCTGTATTCGTATGCCACGGTGTGTAGATCTTGTCGATGTATGTCTGTCCATTCAAAGCGTAGTATGTGTGCGTGTGTATGTGTGTGAGTGTGAGTATGTGTTGTGTGTTATTTTACCTCATTAAGTATGCATCAGATTGCACGATTTCAAGTTTAAAATTGCAAAAGCTCCCTACTCCCTCCCTCGCTCGGGCGCTTCGCGCCCTCACTAGCGTTGGCAGCCCAGTCATCCCCCAGGTGTACGAACCTGTCTACGCCACTGAAGGTGACAATTAGTATTGTCAGTTGGTAATATTTATACAAGTCGGAAGGAGAGGATTTCTGTACTTCCGTCTTTTCAGTATTGAAGATACAGGACACAATTAGCTCATGTTCTTAAAGTAGATTATAATTATGGCGTAGTCATGCCATGACTTTATTTTATTGGCATTGGAAATTATGTTATAACTATTAGTGAAGACATTATAGAGGTCGGGATTATATGTTACGTCGTGGATGCAGAGTTTTACATAATGAACAATTCCTACGGTTACATTGTTCGAAATTCACCAGTGACAGTACCTTATATGTGAATGGTCCGGGACATTTTTTTAATATTTTTATTTATATTTTTTTTAGGGTTAGCAAGGAGCAACCAACAAACTACTAGTGAATTCTTGTGTAGCATTCTTGTTTGTCAGACTTGACACTCCTGGCGCTCCACAATAATTCTTTTATTACCCCGCCTTTAGCACGGCTGTCGTAATTGTGCTCTAGCATTTCAAAGAATTATTCCTGCCAGATACCCATTTACATCACCTTCGTCGAGAGTTGCAAATGTAGATGAATGTCTTTCCAAGGGACATTAGTGCTGCAGCGAGACTCGAACCGCCAACTATGTAATCCTCAGTCCGGTGACGTATAAACTAGACCACGGAGACACCCTGGCAGGCTTGCCGGAAGCAGTTTGAGGCATTTTTTTAAATTTTGGTTTTGTTTGTTGTTGTTGTTGTTGTGTGTTGTTTGTGTTGTGTTTTTTTTTTTTTTTGGGGGGGGGGGGATATTCCAGGAGACTCACCTTTCAGGGGCAGTGGCGTAATGAGCAAAATGTTTGGGGGCAGAAGAAAAATCTGCAACACCACCACTCTTACATGTTACATGCAGGCCCTGCGAAACGTTTTTCAAAGTGGAGTATTAACGATCAGGTACGTGGAGCATTAATTACGAGGGTCCAGGGGCTTTGGCCCGGCACGGGTCAAGGGGCGAAGCCCGCCGGAAGCTCAGAGGTTTTTGGGCATTAAATTACGGTCAGATAAGCACATTTTAGTTACCGTATTTGTGACACTGGCGGGTCAATAATTGGCGTGGGGGTTCAGGAAGCTGAGCCCCATAAAGCTCAAGGGTTTAAGGCATTTAATCATGGACAGATGAGCATTCAGGAGCCCGTGTTAGGCCCTTAATTGATGGGGTCCAGGGGGTAGAGCCCCCGGAAGCTCAGCGGTTTTTAGCTATTTAATAACGGTCAGATGAGCATCCAGGGGCCCGCCTTAGGGCTCTTAATTGATGGAGTCCAGGGGGTACAGCCCCGGAAGCTCAGCGTTTTGAGGTTTCTAATTACGGTCAGATGAGCATCCAGGGGCCCGCCTTTGGGCCCTTAATTGGTGAGGTCCAGGGGGTAGAGCCCCCGGAAGCTCAGCAGTTCGAGGTTTTGAATTACGGTCAGATGAGCATCCGGGGTGAAGCCTCCCCGTTAGCTCGGGTGGTTTTGAGGCATTTGATTACGGTCAGATGAGCATATTTTGATTCCTCATTTGTGACACTGGCAGGTCACTCATCCTTTCTCTCTTTCTTTCATTTTCCTCTTTAACATACTCTTTCAAAAAAGTGAGGGAGCTCAAACCCCCGAGCCCTGCCGTTCTGCAGGACTTACATGAAGGCTTTTAAATAAGCATAATTTTTGCCTGACTATGAATATAGAAATTTGTAATTTTTCAACAAACGCATACAAAAGAATGTTTTACAAAAGAAATGGAGAAAAATTCCCGGTAAATCATGTCATTTCAGCAACATTTGTAAATCACTGGTATCGAATTAGAAATAAACCACGTTTGAATTTTATTTGGGGGGCATCTAACCTCCCCCTATCAATACGCCAGTGTCCAGGGGCTAATGTCTTCGCTCCCCTATAATAATAAACACACACACTTTCCCATCCTCTCACAATATATCCACGATATGCGCGTTTCGCTATTATAAACATCCTCCATTGATACATATAGGGGCATGCGGGATATTTAGGAAATGTAATTTCTATTTACTCTCCTTTTATTTGAATGGAAAATAATTTCTATGTGATTCTATTCAGGTTTTATCATTTCTTATTTTCTTTTTGGTTAAAAATACAAACCATTTTTACTCCTTTACTGCTAATTTTTGTCGGGGGGGGGGGGGGGGGGCGAAAATGCGTCCCTCCTTTTCGTTCTGCAATGTACCTATTCGTACTCAATCAAGTCCTCTTTTCTTGAATACTAAAGTACCGAGAGTGCGAGATATTTGTTTCAGCTGAATAACAACGAACCGCCCCAGGCGCTATCTTATTTGTTTAAGAAAGAAATCAAGTCCGCGACTATCCTACCCGACAGGCGTTTTCATATCCCCTTCCTAGAACGAGAACAAGCTTTGCTCAAAATACCTTAATACAGGGGCGTACGCAGGGGGGGGGGGTTTGGGGGTTCAAACCCCCCCTTTTGTATTTTTATGTGTGTAAACCCCTCTAAAAAATCCTAAACCCCCCCCCCCCCTTTTGGATTTTTTTTTTTTTTTATTATTAAAAAAAAAAAAAATATGCCCACGGCTAACCTAAAAAGGTGACCTTACCCCCCCCCCCAACGAAGAAAATGTTAATTTTTCAAATTTCGAGACCCCCCCCCCCAAAAAAAAAAAAAGTGTCCGCTTACCCCCCCCCCCCCCCCCCCCCCCCCCCCACTGAGCGACTTTTCGGCTGGCTGAGTCGTTGCGATTTTTTTTTGGACTAAAAACAAAAGTGTCCCGCTTACCCCCGCCCCCCCCCCCCCCCCCACTGAGCGACTTTTCGGCCGGCGCGATTTTTAAATTTTTCGGGAGCAAAATATTTTGGGCCGATTTTAAACCCCCCCCCCCCCCCTTGAAAAAATCCTGCGTACGCCCTGCCTTAATATATAAGGGTCCTAAGTTCTGGAATTCTCTCGATTCTGTGATTAAAAGGTCTGTAAGTGTTCATGTATTCAGAATAAAATTGAAATGTTATTATTTGAATACATATGCCTATGGCATTCCTGATTTCTGACTATTCTTGTCTCCAAGCTGTATACTTTTTTATTACAATGAGTAAATAACGGTATGACAATGCCAACTATGTTTATATATAATCATATCGAGAACAAACTAGATTGTAATATTTAGCTGCAGATATATTCCCTTCCCTTTTCCTTGTCTTTTGTAGTCAATGAGTCTCGGTTCATGTATCCCTGTAATCTCCCTCTCCCTGGTTTAGCGTGTATTTTTTTTTATAAACTTTAGTTTAGTTAATTATGTCATTTGTAGTTTAAGGAGCCTATCCACAACAAGCTCTGCTTTTTCATAGGCTCCGCCACTATATCTCTTAAGTTCACTTTAATGGACAATATTCTGAATAGTGTGTACCGGTATTGCATGTATATTATAATAAATTTCAATATGTTGTTACACTCTTTTTAAAATGAGATATTGTGGAAACCATCTATTTATCTATCTATGAGGTACTATCCTTGGAATGAAGAATTTCTTCGAATTTTCAAATTTAATCATATTCCGATTTTTTTTTGCGTAGATGCGGAGAAGTCTTCGCTTCATTTTATAATGCCTAAACAATTGCCCTTTGCGACCGACCCAACATCTTGAAATGTACGGTCGGCTTTTTAAAGGGCAATACAACAACTTTGTTTAGACCTAACAAAGACCGCGTCCTACCTACCCGATAAAAAACATAACGATATAACTACATGTACAAAAATTACACAGACACACACACGTTGATTTAAACCATGATACATCTTTTTTTAAGCAGATGTTTCTGCATTTATTGAAAAATCAAATACAAAATATTCAAAAAAACAATAACAGCATATAATATAATTGAATTACATAAAAAGTGACGAATGAAATATATCCCCCCATAAAAAAATGCTGATATATATTTGAAAGCTTGAAAGTATGGAGGTAAGTCAAAGAATCAAGATAAATGCAGAGGCCAACTATCATAAGCATGGGAAGGGGGGTGGGGGATACATGACAGTGGCGGATCCAGGAGGGGGGCCGGGCCCCCTGGCAAAAAACAAGTAAAAAACACCCTTTTTTAATACAAAAAGAAGATGGGCCCCTCCCCTGTCGCTCAAGGGGGGGGGGGGGCGGATGTTGAGTAAGAAAAAGATAGCATTGTCCGCCCAATTGAGCAAAACCTAATAAATTAGTGCTCACTACCCCTCCCCCTCCTCCCCCCCCCCCCGAGCAAAAATCGGCCGGCGCGATTTTCACATTTTCGCACGAAGTGCCCCTTTTTGGGACCCCCTATCTTGCCGCCTGCTGGATCCGCGTATACATCCACGTATAACACTCTGCGCATGAATGAATATACAGTGCGTCCCAGAAAAAAGTAACCGAGAATTATCCATGTTTTATCGTAACTTAATCACAATTACATGTATGATTAATAAATGACACATATTTTGTCAAGCTTAGATCCTCCTTCATTTGATGAAACCCATATGATGCATATTTCACGCATGAGTGATTAAAAGCTATTTACAGAAAGTGTACCAAAAAGTCATTTGGCGAACGGTATCTAAATTTCAAGGACAAATCACATTTCTAGAAATTTCATTTTCTGCCCTTTTATATGACACCTCAAATCAGGAAAAATGAGCGAGAAATAACAAAGTTCTATTTGTTTAAAGCAATGCTTGCATTTCCATAATTTATTAAACGAATCCGTTCCACTGGCTGTCTGCCCTAACAACAAAGAAGACGAAATACTTCATGCATGGCTGATCGTCAACGAAATGGAGTTTGTTGTTTGTTGCTACGGCAGGTAGCCAGTGAAAATAAATTAGTTTAATAAAATTATGGAAATGCAGTTTGCGAACTCGAGGCAAATTTTTTACCCAAATGTTGCGGGGAGTTCGTGCGACATATACAAATGTGTCGTAAGTACCAATTTAGTGTGTTTCCAAGTGAACATTTTTCTCTAAATGTTGTGTCTAAAACAAGTTGCAAGCTGTTGCAGCCCAATGTGATACTAGCTCTACATCTATTCCTTGTGCGATGTCACTTATTGCGTGTCAAAGGTCACGCGTGTCGTTGACGCAGTCTGGGGTCACTACATGACGCCTTACGTTCAACGGGAATTACTTCTTTCGAACTTGAGATGAAATATTGACGTATTCCAATTTCTCTGGATCAGCGGTGTCATCGTAAACCCCTTCTTGGATGTTGCCGACCCCCGTTCTTTTGAGGCCCTGGTAGACATGTTGCCTGACTGCACTCGGTTGAGGTAGCTCGTAATGAGGGCTCTGTGGATCGCCTGCTGATGGGGCAACACGTAAACGAGACAGGTCTGCCTTCTTTTGCTTTCGCTTGCTTCATAGTCGATTTAGAAATGACAGACAGCAATAGTGATTAATCATCATTATCATTATCATCATCATCATCCTCGTCATTACGAGCATTATTACCATCACTATTAATATCATATTCGGAATTTTCAAATACTATGCAGTGTAAAGAAAGAGGTGTAAGAAAATTTACATTTTAAGGTCTTTGAGGGAATACAAGAATGGTATTTTACTTAAAACTTAAATATCCAAATATTCAGGTTTATGATAAACATGATTTTTGTTACTCTTTTACCCCAAAATGTATTTTTGTAATGCAGGCTGTACAAGGGGAATAGATTGGAGACAGCTCTGTTGTATAAACTAGTTAAAATTAGGATTTAGAAAATTAAAAAAACTATGTCAATTTTGCAAATCCACATTCTGCATTCAAAAAGGGCATTTTCGAAAAAGGGCATTACTCTTATGCGAGATATTAAAATGATTTGATTCTTACCATACAATCACCATGGCAATAGCAAGTATGATGTTCCCCAAGAATGATATCACCAATAAAATCATCATCCAAACAGCAGTAGTTTCCCTTAGGTGCTGACTCTCTGCAACATTGAACATATAAGCGTTGATCGCGAATATGTATTAGTTTATTAATAGTTGCAGAATAGACCTATTGCTACAACAAAGAATGTCATACATTTTCATAGAGACATTTGATATCAGTGGCCCTATGTCCTTTTGGTTCCCTTGGCCATAGATCCTAGACTGCGCATAATAATGGTGTGCAGGATAGTGCTTGGACCAGATTAAGGTGTTCTGTACAATGATCAAGGACAAATCCATGATTGTCATAGGAGGCGAGGGTAACTGTAGGAGCAATTGCAACATCGTAGTCGATAATCAGTGATGGATCCGGCATTTTTACCCGATAAAATATTTAAAAATCCTACCAGCCCTCCTCCTCGATCCGGCTCCTTGCTCAGGACGAGGGGGTCGGTCGGTTGTAGGGGCAATAGTGTAAGATCAATGGCTTAATGTCAATTGGACGCAGGATTAACCGCAAAATGAGGCTGTGACTAATGCATGTCTAGCTGATGGTTAGACGTTGGCGACTGGCTGGAATGCTCCCAAGGGAGTGGATAATGTGCATACCTGGTGTGCGGGTAAGCATGAATCCGATGACCAGAGTAATAATATATATCTGTAAAGGGCATTGAGAGGGCCTGCGGTCCTGAAATGCGCTATATAAGGACGAATTATTATTATTATTATATTATTATTATTATTATTATTACATATGTATACGACATCCTAATCAATATTGATCTAATCACGACTTACCGAGGGTAGGAGTCGTAACAGTCACAAGTGGACTTCTTGGTCCTTCTCCGCCGAGACCTTCTCTGACGGCAGACACACTGATATAATATTCTGTTCCTGGTTCCAACTCGGTCAATACAAACTCCATTATTCGTTGAAGATCGCCCTCTCCCACACCCGAGTCGATTTTACCAACCCTATCCATTCCTCTCCCATAGTTTGCTGATAGATAAGGTAGCCAACAACTGGTCCGTCGCCGGAGTCCGGAAAAGGTATCCAAGAGCTCCAGAAGACAGAGACTGATGATGAGCTGATCATTCCGACTGTTGGGCCGGATGACAGCTCCGGTAAAGCTGAAAATTACAAAGCTGTCCTGTTAATAACTCGTTTATGTGTAAATTGTATTTATGTTATGAAAAAAAAACCAAGAGAAATAAACAAATAAAACAATTGCAAAAAAGCCATCCCAATATGTAATCTCTTAGGGCCTACTTTAAATTGACATGATAAAGCTCCAAGTACGTTGCTTTTTTAAATAGGTATTTTGTATAATATCCATGCATGGACATTATGTATGTTGTTATGAACTGCATGAAGTGAACAAATGAATTATGCCTATACTTGTAAGAATTAAGATTCAAGATTTTGATGATTATTTTGTTTTTCGTAACTCAAGAATGAAAGAGCGATTAGGTTGAATAATTTTAGATGTAAGCTTTAATATGTCACATTCTCAAGACACATTCATCGGGACAAATCGATTTTTCGAAAAATCGTTAAGGGTATGGATTCTTTCATCGTCAACTATCATATACAATATTACTCAATCAGTTAACAAAAATATGGTAAAAAATGTTCGGAACAAAAATAGTATTACCGTAAAAATCAAAGACAGCAGAAATAGTAGCCAGTGAAAAGGATCTATTTTGGTCCGGCAGTTCACCTGCGTAGCAGAAGATTGGTCACCTTCGGTCACGTTGTAAAGGAGGAAACTATTATTACGGAATTCACCGTCAAGACTCGTCGATGAGTAGGAAATCGGTCTCGATGACGAAAGAGTTTGACCGATGGATACCTTGACGTCATCTGGAGACAGTGTTTCTCCTTCGATTTCGAAGTCGACGGCGCAGTAGACATTAGCGAAACCGGATTGGTTTGAGGGGTCGTGAGATGGAAATTATCTGTAGGATGAGATACAAAAAAGAATGAGAGTGGTAGAAAGGCAATACAATACCAAAATCTAGCAACATATATGACAGTAAATGATAAAATGTTCATAAATACTGCCCACGAGACTTAATTTTGATTCGTCAATTACCTGCGCTAAACAAGTCAGTGCATCGTAGTTAGCCCTTGCGCCATATGATACTGCACTGTTCATTTCGCAGGCAATCTCTGCACGACGTCATTCTCACACTGCGAATCAAAATCCGCATCGCATTCGTTGACGGAGTCTTGCGTCAGGCAGACTTAATGACGCCTTGTGTGCAATGAAATTAAGACTAGATTGAGATTTGATGACACATAAGTCTATTGATAAATGTAATTATACTCACAAATTCCTTTCTGGCAAATCAAGTTTCTGTCCGCTGTACAGGGGCCATCGTCCCATTGTCCATGTCTGTCATTCCTTGTGCTCGACTGAAGGGAAGCACAATTTTCATCTCCTAAATTATTGTTTGGTTCACTTGATGCCCAACCATCATATCTAATTTTTAAAAAAAATGCACGACAATTTAAAAAACAATGAGATACCCAGGCTTGAAGGTGAGCAAATACTCCTGTTGGTATTGTCGAATATTCACTCCTACAAGACTTATGCAGGTTAAATAATCGTTTATAGGACATAAATAACCATTTAGTCGTAACCATTTTAACGAACTTGGAAAGTTGTGTTAACGCCTTAAGAACGTTTTGTGTTTGCTGATATTTTAATTGACATAAATCTAGAAACGTGCATTCCTCATAAATTCTGATAAACGTCATCGCCCCACATAGAGATCCAACGTCCAATGACAAATAACTGTCAACTGACGTGAATTAGTCCTACAAGATTAATCGAAGAAATGCACTTATTTTATTGTCGATATCGTGATTATAGTGCTTACATCACTGGTGTGCCGTCAAGCCATCTAAATTGACCTTCTTCCTCTCTGTCATCGCAACCAATCCAAAAGTAACGCGTTTCTTCTAAGGCCGGAGAGATGACACTCGTCAAGAAAACCTACATTGATATTGAAAAATACAAAACATACGACTCACTTCCCATTCCTAAAACCAATTATGTGGAACAAAATTTGACCAAGAAAAGGGTACTTGGACTGAGCGTAACATGATATTGATTAGAAACCATTTAACCAAATTGAAACATTCTCCCTATCGTTCTAGTATATAAATGTCATCACTCGAATGAAGAATCGTACACATGTGCATTGATTTACAATAATTTTTTTAAGAATCGGACTTTTTTCTTTTAAATAAATATTACCCCTTGAATACGATGCGTCTTTGCTGACGTAAGATTGCGTCAGCGACTGGCGTAGAATTTGAACTTCATGTGAGAGTTACGTTGACGGGGTAAATCGTGCTAAGATGGCATTATGTTACTCGCTATACACTAGCTGCCTTCATAGACACTACTAGCGTAGGTTATGACGCGATCCATAATGCGCAACGCTCGTAGGTAATAAACAATATCGCATGCGCCAGTAACAAGGCAATTATTATCAAAGCATCGTTCACTTGGCATTCATTTTTTACTATAATTATCACCGTCACATGTTGCATCAAAGGACCGTGTCAGTCGCCGACGCAGCTATTCCTACGTCAGCAAGCGACGCTTCCAGAGCAACACACACAGAACCTAGACCAAGTTAAAACTGTATATCTATCACGCTACAAGCTAAATAATGTATTGTGATTACTAGCTGACCATTAGTTGAATCGTTTTCATACCTGGATCTCGTCTGAGTCAACCCTTGCTAGATTCGCTCCGTAACCTTTACAGACAGACTGCGCCTCATCGTAGTCTAATCGGGTGATGGTGTCCACGAGATAGACTGCGTCATCCAGCCGGTGCCATTCAGGAGAGGGTGTCTGACTTGTTACTGTATAATGAAACGAAAGTGACAGTTTCGAAATTAAAAGGCGACTGCTTCCTCCGAGCATTTCTGTTCAGAGGCGGCGGAGCGACTTCCAAAGTGGGATGGCACTAACAAAAAAGGGCACTTTCAGGCAAAAAGGGCACCTTCAAAGGGAAATCTCAAAACGAGAATGTATTTTTTTTTAGACTTTGGTATATACCCCTATATTATGATTACATTATCGGGGATGGTTTCAATATTTGTTTCTCTTTATACATCATATGATCTGAAAATTCATTTGCGAGCGAGGAAAGGGAACGAGGAAAACTTTTAAAGATTCGTGAGGTCGCAGTGCAAAAATGACATCTTATAAAGCGGAAAAACCCAATCCTGATGGGGTTATAAGCACATACTCATAACGCAAGACTGAAAAGTCCTTCGATATGTTACACGCATATTAAATTATAACATCTATAACTACGAGGGGGCTTAGCGAGCGAGCCTTGGGGGAAATTGCTCTTAGTCTCGTAAAATGAGGGGCACGTTTAAAGATGAGAGGAAAAGGGGACACTAATCCAAAGGGTTAAGACACTTATTATAAAAGAAAAGGAACACGTGTTAAAGAACAGAGGCTAATCATCAGAGGTGAGAATTGGGCCCTTTTTACACCCCAAAAAAGAGGCACGCACCAGGGTTAAAAATGGCATTTATAAGAAGTGAAAAGGGGCATTTATGAAAAAGAGATAGTTTCCTTACTATAAAGAAAAAAGGGGCACAATATAATTGTTAAAATGGTAATTATCAGATGTGAAAAGGAGCGCTTATCGCATCTGAAAAGAGGCGCTGACCATACATGAAAAGAGGCACTTTATAATCAGATTATAATAGGGGCATTTATCGGAGGTAAAAAGGAGCTTTTATGAGAAGGGGAAGTGGCTCTTATTTAAAATAATAAGAAGCACATGTTAAAATAAACGGGCACTTATCAAAGATAAAAAGGGGTAATTATGAGAAGGGGGGAAACGGAAAAGGGGTACTTGTCAAAGCAAACTATAAGGGGAACCTCTCAAATTTGAATAAAGAAATAATCAGAGATGAAGGGGGCGCTTATCAAAAGTGAAAAGGGGCGCTTCTCGTACCTGAAAAGGGGGTACTTACTAGAGATTAAAAAGGGCACATATGAGAATGGAAAATGGACACTTATTGCAATTGAAAATGGGATCTTGTCAAAGGAAAAGAGGAACGTGTCAAAATAAAAGGGGCACTTATGAGAAGTGGAAAGGAATTGGGACACTTAAAAAAATTTAGGGGCACTTTTCCTTTGTAAAAAGGGGCGCTTTTGGGTAATTGAAAAAGTGTAGGGGGCATTATGCCGCCCCCCCCCCCCCTAGTCCCCGGTGCGGCGTCTCTGTCCTATTTGAATACCTGACGCAGCGGAATGTTGAAACAGCAGATATAGTTAACAGCACCCCACGGTAGGTCTAATTGTAAGTGATTTTCCCCTTTTTAAACAGGGCGCTGAAGGTGGCTTTTCACGAAGATAAGGTCTTTACATTTCTAGGTGCCCTCTCACTCCAAACTTGGTAGATAGCACCCCGTGCAGCAGCACCATCCAATACAGGGGATGAAGTGCATTCCCCCCAAAAAGAAAAAATGAGGGAGGTGCTGCACACGTAACTGTAACAGTTATGTGGTGCTGCAGCGTCCCCAGCACCTTCGTTTCTCAAGATGAATGAAGATGATTAAACTGAGAATTAAGGAGACATATGCGCGTAGCACTGAATACATTAGGGAGTTTTCGCACGGCGACGCAAGTGCTGACTACGGGGTATTAAATGAGCTCGCCACCCTGTACTAGCTCGACTCCCGACGCTGATACAGCTGAATACCTTCGTAGGTTTGGACGCTATGCGGAAATTTTCGCTCTGAGTGCGACCCCCGCTAAGATAAGCGTTGTAGAAGGCCGCGTCGCCGGTTGCAAAAACTCGCTTAAGGTTTGAAACATGGTATTCGGTCTGTCTTTTAAAAGTACCTTAAAAACTATTTAAATTTATTAAATTTAAATTTACTAAAGCACACAAAACAAATTAAAACAGAAAAATGCGATGAGTTTTTAAGACGAACATTTACATTTTCTAGGTATTCTTACCCCCTTGTAAAGACACGATGGCTACAATGGCGATAGTAACAACAACTGTCTCCTCGTAGGCAAACTTCATATTATATCAAAAAAAGATGGGAGTTGTTGTCAGAAAGAGATACTATTCATTTATGATTGTATTTCAAATGTATGTACATGGACTTGAGGAGAAATAAACGTTGACGTGTCTCGCGCTGAAATAACCTAAAAATGATTATTTTTTGTTTCCTGGGCTTGTTGACACTAACTTTCCTCTTTCAGTTTCAAATAATAAATTTGCTACATAACCCAATCTTATTTTAGAATAAAACTAACTGTTTCCTTTTCATGTTCATGCTTCTATATGAGGCATTGAAATAATTTAATTGATTTCTTTCAAAGACGGAAAGCCTATTTGTAAATTGAAGAATAACTTCTCAGTTGAATTATGTGTTTTCTGTGTGTTTTTCTGAATGCACATTGGAGGTAGATAATCATAATAATGTCGACGATGTTGATGAATAATAATAATCTCCAAAAGAAAATATTAATAATAATAATAATTAATAATAATTATAATTACAATGATAACAATAATGATAATAATAATAATAATAAAATAATAAAAATAATAATAATAATAATAATAATAATAATAATAATAATAATAATAATAATAATAATAATAATAATATTAATGATAATAACGAATAAAATGATATAAATTAAAAATCGATAAATAGATAGATAATAAATATATGAATAGATAGATAACAAATATACAAATTATTAAAATGGATAAAACATAAACATCATTCTCGGTGTAAGATATCAAAATTGTTGTCTACTACTAATGCTCATGTTCACAGTTACTCCAGATAAGTATACCTTTGATTTTCATATTCATATTGTAGTACGCAGAATGTACAATAGTGCATCATGACAAACATATATGATGGTCCATACTTGTACAAACCCTCATGGCTCACGTCATTTTGTTTCTGTTTACTCCTGAGTTCCTTTCAGTATGGTTTTGCTGGTGTTTTTTATGTTTGTGTAAGGTCTTATGATTTAAACTGTAATGACCAATGTTTGTAAATATTTAAAGACGTTCTGTCAGGTTCGGTTTTATAATCTTCAGCTAAATCTGTATTTGAAATCCTCCAATAGTTTTCAAAAATATGACAAACAAGATGAGGATTTTACGGTTCTAAATTTGAATTGTAATCGACAAAAAGAAAGGGTATGCTAACAAAAAAAGAGCTGAAAAAGTTCAGTTTCGATTAAAAGAAAGAAATTTTAAAATGTAATTTCATTTACATATCAGTTTTATTTACCCGAAATTTAAAATTAGTAATAATACAGAGGTCAATTGGTATTTTTTAAGAAATTGTAAAGTCAATACTAAGTTGAAATTGAATTGAGGATGTGAGAGAGCCTATAGTAATTTCAAAACTTGTTAGTGTAGGCTCTACCACCGTTGTATTATGTCGAGGTGAAAGATATTCCTTTCATTTTCATGTTAGTACTGGCTGTTGGTAATATTAATACAAGTTGGAAAGAGAGGATTTCTTAACTTCCGTCTTTTCATTCCGGGGCAGCGGCGCTTCTTTCAAAGTGGGGGGGGGGGGGGGGGGGGGGGGGGGGGGGGGGGGGGGGGTTGGACCAGCCCCAAAAGGGCACTTCCTAAAAAAAAAAAAAAAAGGAGCACCAACAAAGGGAAATCTCAAAGGAAAAATATAGCATTTTTAGACATTGGTATGTTCCCCTATAACAGTGTGATTACATGATCAGGGACGATTTCAATGTTATCAAATTTGAGTGAAATCAGGCGCGCCGGAAGCAGTTTGGGATTGGGGGGGGGGGAATCTGCATCACCACCACTCTTCCACGTTACATGCAGGCCCCGCAGAACGTTTCTCAAAGTGGAGTATTAACGACCAGGTAGAGCGTAAATTGTTGTGGGGGACAGGGCCTGCGCCCAGCAGGGCGTCAAGGGGCTGAGCCCCCGGAAGGTCAGAGGTTTTTAGATATTTTACTACGGTCAGATGAGCATCAAGAGGCCCGCCCTAGGGCCCTTGGTGGGGTCCAGGGGTAGAGCCCCCGGAAACTCAAGGGTTTTAGGTATTTTATTACGGTCAGATGAGCATCCAGGGGCCCGTCTTCGAGCCGTTGGTGGGTTCCAGGGGGCAGAGCCCCCGAAGCTCGGGGTTTCTAGGTATTTAATAACGGTCAGATTAGCATCCAGTGGACTGCCTTAGGACCCTTGGTGGGGTCCGAGGACAGAGCCACCGTAAGCTCTAGGGTTTTAGGCACTTAATTACGGTCAGATGAGCATATTTTTATACCTCATTCGTGACATTGGCACGTCACTTATTTTTTTTCTCTCTCTTTCTTTCTTTTTCTCTGTAACATACTTTTTAAAAAGTGAGGGGGGCTTGAACCCCCGAGCCCAGCCACCCTACAGGCCTTGACATGAATGCTTCTAAATAAGCATTTTTTCGCCCGACTGTAAATTTGGGAATTTCTAATTTTCCAACAAACGCATAAAAAGGTATGACTTACAAACAAAATGAGAAAAAATACCGAAAATCATGTCATTTCAGCAACATTTGTAAATCACTGGTATCGAATAAGAAATACACCCCCCATCAGTATGCTAGCGTTCAGGGGCTCATGTCTTCTCACCCCAGCTATAACAAAAAAAAAGCACACGCTTTCCCATTCTCTCACAATATTTCCACGGTATGCGCGTCCCGCTATGATAAAACCTCCATTGATAACTATAGGTGGCATGCGGAATGTTTAGGAAATTTAATTCCTGTTAACTTTCCTTTTCTTTGATTGGAATGTTATATGTGATTTAATTCAGGGTTTTTTTACTATTGTTATGTTCTTTTGGGTTAAAAATACAAACCATATTTACTCCTTTACTGATTTTTTCTTTTTTTTGGAGGGGGAGGGGGGAATGCGTTGTGCCCCCAAACTTTTTTGGTTGGGCGTGAGTGCCCCCCCCCTCCCCCACTCCCGGCGCCTATGAGTGAAATTAAAGAAAACGTTATTCTTAGCCGTTTTAAATTAGGAGCACGTTTTCATGTTAAATAGAAAAGAGGGCACTTATCCAGAAGGGAAAGGACCTTAATTAGAAAGGAAAAAAGGGCAGCCGAAGTAAAAGGGGAATTATCTGAGGCGAAAATAATCAGCAAAGGATCTGGCATTTTAACTCGACAATATTATTTAAAAAAGTCCCATCGACCCGCCTCCCAACTCCGCGCCTTGCTCAGCGTAAGGGGTACACGCAGGATCAACCGCCAAATCCACCAACTGACATAGGACTATTGAGGCTAGGACTTATGCGTTTTTCTGATGGTTGGATGTTTCTGTTTACATCCGTATACGAAATCATCATCAATATTGGTCTTGAACGTGTTGTTTTCAAAATTATTTTGCTATTATTTCACTGTATACAAAGGTCTGCTCCGCAGTACAACATCGGCTTGATTAAGCATTACTTTCCTTCTAGACAGCTACGTTCTCAAAACTCTGGCTTACTTGTTATTCCTAGGGTTAAAACAAGTGGGGGAGCGAACCTTCGCTCATGCTGGGCCTTCATTATGGAATACTCTCCCTCAATGGATTAAGAATAGCAGCTCTGCTGAAGTGTTAAAAAACAATCTTAAGAAATATCTGTTTATTTAGCTTATAATTGATTACCATAACCTCTCATGTCTGGACCTTCTATTGCACTTTGTATAAATGTATCATGTATTTCATCTTTTGCACAAGCTGCGCCTTGAGCATTTGACTGTTAAGTGAATTTGGCGCCTTATAAATCTTATATATTATTATTTTACTAATCACCACTCACCGAGGGTAGGAGTCGTAACAGTCACAAGTGGACTTCTTGGTCCTTCTCCGCCGGGACCATCTCTGACGGCAGACACACTGATATTGTATTCTGTTCCTGGTTCCAACTCAGTCAATACAAACTCCATTCTCGGTTGAAGATCGCCCTCTCCCATATCCAAGTCGATTCTACCAACCACTATCCATTCCTCTTCCATAGTTTGCTGATAGATAAGGTAACCAACAACTGGTCCGTCGCCAGAGTCCATAAAAGGTATCCAAGAGCTCCAGAAGACAGTGACTGATGACGGGCTGAGCTCTCCGACTGTCGGGCCGGATTGTAGCTTTGGTAAGGCTGAAAATGATAAAGCAGTCCCGTTAACAACTCGATCAGGCGCGTACGCAGGGGGGGGGGGGGGGGGGGGGGGAGTCGAACCCCACCTAAAAAAAAATTGTGTGTTTTTGAGGAGAAAAAAAAAAAACCCTCATTAAAAAAATATAATAATAACTAGACGGGAAGCCCGTGTATCTCTCTTGCTTTGTGCTTACGCAGCTACTACAAAGGATATCCTATAGAAAGATGCTTTACTCGGGTAATCCCGACCCTGTGCATCGTGCATTTAATACGTAACTTAATGTGAGTGGATAGTCATCGGTCGTGTGTCTACGGATGTAATGTTGAATATCCATGAGGTATCTCTGTCGTCACGCATATCCTGCATTATGCATATCGCGTCTGTTTTCGCCCTGGACGTCGACACGGAGGAGGACCTCGGGCGGAGTATAGCCAATTCCACAGAGTAGACTCTCCCACGGACGATGGCACCGGGCACGGGTACCCCGAGGGGAGGGTTCAGGAGGAGATAGCCGCACCAACTTCGGTCGGCGATCTCATTAAAAAACAATAGAATACAAAGGCTCGCGGAGACGTCGCGCCCCCCGCGGAGCCTTAGCGTATTACTTATATAGATAATAATAGTTAACAAAAAATTGTGTTAATGGGTCATAAAAAAAGTGACCTTACCCCCCCCCCCACCAGAACGAAATATGCTTTTACCCCCCCCCCCCCCCCCGCTTATTCAGCAGCTGGCTGAGTCGTTGTGAAATTTTTGGCGCAATTTTCAAATTTTAACCCCCCCCCCCTCGAAAAAATCTTGCGTACGCGCCTGAACTCGTTTATGTGTAAATTACCTTTGTGTTATGAAAAGAAATCTCATGAAAAACAAAGAAATAAAACAAGTGAAAACCCCCATCCCAATCTGAATTCACTTAGGGCCTGCTTTAAATTGACTTAATAAAGCTACAAGTAGGTTGCATTCTTAAATACAAAGTAGGTATTATATTTCGGATAATGTCCATGCATGGAGGCGCGATAGCTCAGTTGGTAGAGCAGTGGTCTCGAAACCAAGACGATGCGCAAGTGCCCTTTGGTAAGGCATTAATCCTTACTACCAGGTCCTTCGGAGTCTGGTTGCTTACTTACAAGCATTAAAGCATTAACTTAGGGCCTGCTTTAAAGCATTAATGCTCTCTCAGCGGTCAGGTAAAATAACCATCAAATCAATCGCAATCTTGTTGTATGTTGTTATATAATGCACACAGTGATCGACTGAATTATGCCTACTCCTTGTGAATTTGATGATTGTAATGATTTTTGTGTTATTCGAAACTCAAGAACGAAACAGGGATTACGTTGAATAATTTTAGATGCATACTTTAATATGTCACATTCTCAAGACAGATACATCGGGACAAATCGATTTAAAAAAAAAAATGTTTAAGGGCCCATGACATCGAAATACAAGTGTATTCCTGTTGGTGTGCAGTCCTGCATACATCTCATATTTTGATATTTAAACTTTTGAATTTGTTTCATAGATTTTTAAATATTTTTAAAAATATATTTGTTTTTCAAACTTGTTAAGCTTCACCCCCAAAACCTCCAGATTTCATTCCCCTTGTGACATCATCTGTCAGTCATCAATGAGCTAACTTGAAACTTGAGAAATTGGTATGTATCTTTACCGAAGTCGACCACCTGTTACAAGACGTAATACAATAGCAACATACAAGTTGCTATGTCAGCCCTAGCATCACCAGGAAGCCAAAGGCAATGATGATGTATTGTAAATATGTATGGAAGCATGCAATTCAATTATGAACGTGTGCTAAACTGGGGGGAAATTACATACCATTGTCTATTCTAGAATATTAGTTTAGTCTGACATGTCTGACATAGCAACTTATATCTTGCTATTGCTTGTGATATTGTAACAGGGGGTCAACTTTGGCAAAGTTACATGCCACTTTCTCAAAATAGCTCATTGATGACTGACAGATGATGTCATACGGAGAATGAGATCTGGAGGTTTTGGGGGAAGAGCTTAGCAAGTTTGAAAAACAAATGTTTCAAAAATATTTAAAAATCTATGAAACAAATTCCCAAGTTTACATATCAAAATATGAGACGTATGCAGGACTGCAGACCAACAGCAATACACTTGTATTTCGATGTCATGGGCCCTTTAAGGGTATTTCATCGTTAACTACAATACACAAAAATACTTATTCACTGTAAATATGGTGAGAAAAGTTTGGAACATAAATAATATTACCGTAAAAATCAAAGACAGCAGAAAAAGTAGCCAGTGAAAAGGATCTATCTTTGTCCGGCAGTTCACCTGTGTAGCAGAAGATTTGTTCACCTTCGGTCACGTTGTAAAGGATGAAACTATTATTACGGAATTCACCATCAAGGCTCGTCGATGAGAAGGAAATCGGTCTCGATGACGAAAGAGTTTTAACCGATGGATACCCTGACGTCATCTGGAGACAGTGCTTCTCCTTGAATGTCGACGTCGACGGCGCAGTAGACATTAGCGAAACCGGGATTGGGTCGAGGGATTGTGAGTCGGAAATTATCTGTAGGATGAGATACATGAAAGAATGAGAGTGTTAGAAAGGCATTGGTCTTTTAGGAACAATAACATTCCATAATGTAAAGCGCTTAGAAACTCGGACATTCCCGACGTATTAAGCTCCTTATAATCCGATGTTTATAACCACATATATTTGAATTTGAATTGAATTCAAATGTAAAGCCCGCTGCACACGAAACGTAGTTTTGATTGCGTCAATTGCTTGCGCTTATCAAGTCAGTGAATTAAGTAGTTAGCCCATGCGCAATATAATACTGCACTGTTCATTTCGCGGTCATTCTCTGCACGACGCCATGCTCACATGGCGCATCAAAGACCGCACCTCACTCTTTGACGGAGTCTTGCATCAGGCAAAATTAATGACGCCTTGTGTGCAAGACTAGAGTGACATTTGAAAACACATAAGCATATTGATAGATGTGATCTCACTCACAAATTCCTTTCTGGCAAATCAAATATCTGTCCAGTGAACAGACGGCATCGTCCCAACGTCCATGTCTGTAATTCACTGTGCTCGACCAGAGGCAAGCACAATCTTGATCTCCCGGACCATTATTATCTGGTTGACGTCGCGCCCAACCATCATATCTAATATAAAACAAAGAAAAATAAAATGCATGACAATTACAATAACAATGAAATACCCAGGCTTCAAGGCACGGTGAACAAATACTAATGATAACATTGTATACTATTAAACCCTACAAAAATAATGTCGGTTACATAATCTTTTCCTGACATAAATAACGGTTCTAGGACAATTACCCCCTGGGCAATCACCCCCCGGAAAATTACCCCCCGTAAAATTACCCCCAAAGGACAATTACCCCCTGGAATATTACCCCCCGGAGAATCACCCCCCGAGGACAACTACCCCCAAGGACAATTACCCCCAAAGGACAATTACCCCCTGGAATATTACCCCCGGAGAATCACCCCTCGAGGACAACTACCCCCCAAGGACATTTACCCCTGGAAAATTACCCCCGGAGAATTACCCCCGAGGACAATTACCCCCGAGAACAACTACCCCCGAGGACAATTAACCCCTAGGACGGCTACCCCCCGAGGACAATTACCCCCCGATGACATCTACCCCCAGATGACGATTACCCCCCCCCCCCCGAGGAAAACTACCGTGGACAATCAGGATTCAATAACAAAAGACGATCTGACACATTGAGAGATGGCTACGAGCCCATAAGATCCCCTGCATGAACCCAATTCTTTAAAATCCTATAGCACGTTGTCTTTCTCATTACTACACATTTCCCTTTTATTATAATTTATGCAACGCCAGTGCGGTTGGTAATTACCACGAAGGATGTAAGTTTAAGGTAATTGTCCAGCGCTTTTCAAAATGCATAGAAATACATTTCTCTCGAGCAGCGTTATTTTAAATTTTTGTTAGTCACGGTACCCTCTTAAAAAATGAAAAGTTTCTCCCAAATCCCAAAGTCTTTACAGACTATTAATTTTGCATGACTCTGGCTGTCGTCAAGTGCTATGCACACACGTGTGGGGTAATTTTCCGGGGGGTGATTGCCCAGGGGGTAATTGTCCTGATACGGTTTAAATGACATGACCTGGTCCTACAAGATTGATAAAAAATTGCACTTATTTTATTGTCGATATCGTGATTATAGTGCTTACATCACTGGTGTGCCATCAAGCCATCTGAATTGACCTTCGACCTCGCTGTCATCACAACCAATCGAAAAGCACCGCGTATCTTCTAATGGCGGAGAGATGAAAGTCGTCAAGAAATCCTACATTGATATTGACAAATACAAAACATACATATACGACTAAATTCCCATTCCTAAAACCCGTTACCCGGAATAGAAATCACAAAGAAAAGTTTTATGGACTGAGCGTAAGATGATATTGATTAGAAACTATTAAACCAAAGTGAAACATTCTCCACATCTCTCTATACGTGACATCACTCGAATGGAGAATCGTACACAACATTCTATGTACAATGATTTAGAATCGTTTTTTATTATGAAGAATCTGACATTTTCCTATTCAATGAATATTACCATTTGGACACGAGGCGTCATTGCTGACTTCAGGCAGTATCTTTGACTGGCGCGGTGTTTGCCCTATCCTGTGTGAGTGACGTTCCAGAAGTAAATTGTGCACAGATTACATTATATTACTCGCCCATAAACTAACTGCCTTTGTAGGCTCTATTAGCGCAGGTATTGACGAAATCCATGATGCGCAATCCTCGTGTGTAATAGATATTATCGCATGCGCCAGGAACATGGCAATTTTTATCAGTACACCGTTCATTTTGCATTCATTTTTATCATAACCATTACCTTTACATGTTGTTACGTCAGAAAGTGACGCTTCGTGAGCAACGGTTGATTTATAATGAAAACACATTTAAACAGAGCTAAGCCTAAATCAAAATTAATCATACCTGGATCTTGTCTGAGTCAACCCTTGCTAGATTTGCTCCGTATAAATCTTGACAGAGAGACTGCGCCTCATCGTACCTTACTCGGGTGATGCCATCCACTAGATAGACTGCGTCATCCAGCCGGTGCCATTCGGAAGAGGATGTCTGACTTGTTACTGTATTAAGATATGAAAGGGACAGTTTCGAAATTATAAGACGGCTGCTTTCTCTGAATCGTATGGTAATACCTGACGCAGCGGAATGTTGAAACAGCAGATACAGTTAATAACAGCACCCCAAGGTAGGTTAAATTGAAAGTGATTTTTTCCCTTTTTAACAGGGCGCTGAAGGGTGGCCTGTCACGAAAATAACGTCTTTACATTTCTGGGTGCCCTTTCTCTTCAAACTAAGTAGACGGCTCCCGGTGCAGCAGCCCTTCAGCACCATCTAATATAGGGGATGAAGTGCTACCCCGAAAAACAAAAACTGAGGGAGGGTGCTGCAGCGTCCCTAGCACCTCCGTTTCCCAAGATGAATAAAGATAATTAAACTGAGAATTAAGAGAACAAATGCACGTAACAGTGGATACATTAAGGTTTGTAACATGGTATTCGGTCTGTCTTTTAAAACTACCCTAAAACTATCCAATCGTTCTTGAATAATATTTTACAAGTATTAAGCAAAGTAAACAAAACAAATTCAAACAACAAAAATGCGATGAGTTTTTATGACGATCATGAATATGTCTAAGTATACTTACCACCTTGTAAAGACACGATGGCTGCAATGGCGATAGTTACGAACACTGTCTCCTCGGAGGCGAACTTCATGTTAAATCAACAAAGTGATGGAGTTGATGTCAGTAACAGATGCTATTCGTTTATGATTGTATTTCAAAATGTATGTACATAGACTGGAGAAGAAATGAACGTTGATGTGTCTCGCGCTGAAATGACCTAAGACAAACTAGGAGCCTTCTGTTTTGTTTTCTGGGCTTGTTGACATTAACTTTCCTCTTTCAGTTTCAAATAAAAAAAATGCTTCATCACCCTGTCTTATCTTAACATAGAAGTAGCCGTTTCCGTCCATGGTCACGCTTCCATATTTGGGAATCAAATAATTTAATCGATCTTTCTCAAAGACGGAAAGACTATTTGTAAGCGAAATAATAACTTCCGGTTTAATTATTTGTTTTCTGTATGGTTTCCTAAATGCACATTGGAGGTAAATAATCATAATGATGACGATTTTGATGAATGATAATAATAATGTACAGAAGAAAATAATAATAATAATAATAATTATAATAGTAGTAGTAGTAATAATGATAATAATAATAATAATAATAATAATAATAATAATAATAATAATAATAATAATAATAATAATAATAATAATAATATAATAATAATAATACTAGTAATGATAATAATAATAAAGGAGAAAGATGGCGCCCTACTAAGTCAAACCGTATTTTTTTCTCATCGTGGAAAATTCCTGTAAGATCATTTAAAAATGAGTGGAAAGAAAAGACAGATGGACAAAATGGACGATTCACCAAGGATTTCCCAATACTTCACCCCTTCTGGCTCAATTTCAGGCAGAACAGAGATGGATATCGATGAAAACTCGGACATTCAACTTGAAAATCTCACTCAGCAGTCAGTGCTTACTGGAATCAGCGAAGCAGGCCAGGACTCGCAGGAGTCGCACCCCCAAGCTGTCGGAGGAAAGGAGAGGGAAAAAGACGAAGACGAACCGCGGGCAGAGAAGAAGCGAAAGATCAATGGAGATCAAAAGGTGCAGGCAAGTACTACCACTGAAGATTTACTAGCAAAGCTTTTTGACAGAATGGATCAAATGAACTCAAAATTCAATGACATAGTGGCCAGATTAGACTTATCCCTTACTCAGATTGATAACAATAAGAGAGAGATAGAAGAAGTGAAGGAAAAGCAAGAAGGGATTGAGTTTGACATTGGTTCAATCAAAGAGAAATTGCACACACAAGAAAAGGAGAATAAGAAGTTGCGCGAACGTCTGACAGACCTATCCGCCAGGGGAATGAGAAACACACTTGTGTTCCAAGGCTTTCCAGAGGGTGCTGAGAACAAGAATTGTGAAAATTTGATCCAGTCATTTGCCAAGTCGCATTTGCAGATTGAAGCTGAAGTAATCATCGAAAGGGCACATCGCAGCGGAAGCACCTCATCACCTCGACCAAGGCCGATTATTGCAGCCTTTAATCGGTACTCGACAAAAAGTATGATCCTGGTAAACGCACGTCGCTTCTTGAAGGAGAAACCCTTTGAGCACAAGGGAAAGCATCCTATTTACGTGGATGAAATGTTGCCCAAGGAAATTCGTGAACAACGGAAGAAGCTGATTCACATCAAGAAGAAGCTGAAAGAGGAAAATACAAGGAGAGCAGTGTACTTCAAGTATCCTGCTCGCATCTTCTACAAAGAAGGAAAAGACGGGAAGGAGATAGAATACAAGATGAAATAACTCAAAAAGTCAAAGGAAAGAAAATATTATCATTCCACATCGAAATGCATCGAAACATTAAAAAAAAACAAAACATGAATAATGTTATAGAACTGGACTTACCTTGCCTACTTAAAAACAAGAAGAAAAGTGAAAAAGGAATACTTAGATTAGGTTAATGACAAGAACTTAAACTCTTATTTGTTTAATTATCTTTCATGAACTAATTCTGAGAGTGAACTTTTATAGGTGAATATGTGGAAAAAGCACTCAAAGGAAAAAAGGAAAGACCACGATGTAGAGCGCCACCTTGATCTCCCTAAGGCATACAGAAGAACTAGCCTTTGTTATGATTTGTTTTTTGTGTTGTTTGTTTGTTGAACCTGAATGTTTAATATATGTTAAACCTGATCTTATAATGGTGGTATTTTAAAGAAATTCATATCTCAACTATGGATTTGAAGCTGATGACACATAATGTTAACGGATTGGGGGATTTTAAAGCAAGGAAACGTTATTTTAATTATATGCTTAAACAGAACAAAGATATTATCCTTTTACAGGAAACTCATTCTGTAGAAAAGGAAGAATCATTATGGAGAAATCAAGTTAGATCTGATATTATTTTCAGTCATGGAACTTCTAAGAGCAGAGGAGTATGCATTATATTAAGAAAGACACCCGATTTTAAATTGTTAGACTCCATTAAAGATATAATGGGACGATTTTTATTGGTAAAAGTTGAAATTCAGAAGAAAGTTTATGTGATATGCAACATATATGCACCAAATAATGAGAAGGATCAGGTTGAGTGTTTTAAGAAGGTAGAATTGACCATACAAGATAACGTTGAAAATGGGGAAATTCTAATAATTGGTGGGGACTTTAATTTAATTCAAAACCTTGATCTTTACAGGGCAGGTGGCTCAATGAAAAGCATTTGGAAGCACTCTGTGAATCTTATAGAAAATCTGAAAATATATTTTGGTTTGGTTGATGTTTGGAGAATCAGAAACCCCTGCAAAAAAGGATTTACATGGAGAAGGTATAACCCACTGGTGCAATCTAGATTGGATTTTTGGTTAATCCATGAATCCTTACAGAATACAATTAGTGAAAATGATATCATACCGTGTGTTTTGTCTGATCATGATCATGTTAGTTTGCACATGAAAATTAAGACAAAAAATTCTGGTCCGTCCTACTGGAAATTTAACAATAGTCTATTGAATGAGGTGGAGTATGTTAATGCTTTAGCTAATAAATACTCAGAATGGATTGGTGAGTTTACAGATAGTAATGATAAAGGAGGGCTATGGGATTGGTTAAAGTTTAAAATTAGAGAATTTACTGTACCATTTTCTAAGAAGAAGAAATATGAAAGGGAAGAGAAAAGAAAGGCTCTTGAAAAAGAATTGAAAAAATTAGATGACAGGATGGCAGCAGAAGATATAGATGAAGAATTAATGAAAAAGAAAAGGGAAATAGAATAGGAGTTGTTTAAAATATATGACTATTTTGCAGATGGGGCAATCTTGAGGTCAAGGTGTACATGGTATGAGAAAGGGGAAAAGAGTACTAAATATTTTTTGTCATTGGAAAAAGGTCAAGCAGCAAATTCCAATATTGATGTTTTGACTTCAGATGTAGGACGTATTGATAAACAGTCTGAAATACAGGATTTCATTAAGAAATCATATCAAACTTTGTTTGAGAACAAAGATAAGGTGGAAGATGAGGTGAGCAAAGATTACATAAGTCAGAGTAACATCAAGCAACTCACAGACGAAGAAAGAAATTCATGTGAAGGAAATATCACTTGCTCTGAAGCTAGGGCAGAATTGTTAAAAATGGCTAGAAATAAAACACCTGGGAACGATTGGTTAACTGTGGAGTTTTATGAGATGTTTTGGCCTTTGATATCAAAAGAAGTTATTGATTCTTTCAATTTTGCATATGAAAATAGTGTAATGTCTGTGTCACAAAGACAAGGTACAATTAAACTCATCCCTAAGCCTGATAGAGATAAACACACACTGAGCAATTGGCGTCCCATAACTATTTTAAATGTAGATGTTAAAATACTTTCTAAATGCTTGGCGAAGAGAGCTGCTAAAGTGATAGGAAAGTTAGTAGATAGTCAACAAACTGCCTTTATTAAAGGCAGATACATAGGGGAAGGAATACGATTAATATCAGACCTCTTACAATATACTAAGGAGGAGAATTTGAGAGGTATTATGCTAGCCCTTGATCTAACAAAAGCATTTGATTCAATAAGCCACAGGTACATGCTAAATTGTTTAGAAGCGTTCAATTTTGGACCATCTTTCATACAATGGGTTAGAACATTGCACACTAATATAAGTAGTTGTGTATTGGTGAATGGATTTACCACTGGATATTTTCCAGTGTCTAGAGGAGTCAGACAAGGTGATCCTCTGGCTCCTTTACTGTTTATACTGAGCTTGGTAGTTGTTCTTACAAGACTTAATAATAATGATAATATTCAGGCTTTTGAATTTAGTGGAAAACAAATAAAGTATACAGCATATGCTGATGACATAACTTGCTTTTGTAGGAATATACAATCAATGAAGATGGTTTTCAAAGTTTTTGAAGAATTCTCAATCATATCAGGTCTTTATTTGAATAAAACAAAAACGGAAGGTATATGGGTTGGGAAAGATAGGCACAATAGAGAAAAAACAAATGATATACATTGGGCAGACAAAAGCATAAGAATTTTAGGCATTCATTTCTCATATGATCAGGAAGTAGTCAGGAAACTGAACTTTGATAAGAGACTGGATGAAATAAAATGTACTTTTTTAAGATGGAAGAATCGGGGGTTAACTTTAATAGGAAAAATTCAACTGTTGAAAACATTTGTTATGTCTAAGATTATGTATATAGTTTCCAATATTGAAATACCCGATGATTTTGTTAAGGAGGTTGAAAAGTTGATGTTTCAGTTTATATGGAAAGGTCCAGATAAGATATCACGGGCAACAATGATTGCAGATTATACTGAAGGTGGTCTTAAATTCCCGAAACTAAAATGCATGATAGAGACACAGCTGGTTAAGTGGATTCAGAGATATTATACAGAATCAGATCATCATTGGAAGTTGTTCTTTGACCACTATAGTAAACGATTTGGTGGAAAATTGATTTTTATGAGTAATTATTCTACGAGCCAGTTGAATTCTCTTGGAATTCCCATATTTATCATAACTTGTTGTTGGCATGGTCCAAAAGAAAGGAGTATAATCAATTTGTTGATGATCAAGGAGCCCAAGCAAGTGTACTTAGTCAAATTGTTTGGAACAATCAATATATTCTTATTGATAATAAATCAGTTTACTGTAAGGCCTTTCATGAGGCAGGTCTATTTATGTATATCAACTTTTTGATCTACATGGAAACATTGTGCAATTTAATTTTTGGAAAGCAAGAGGAGTACCAGGTAAATACTACATGATATATTTGGCAATAGTATCGCTAGTCAGGAAGAAATGGGGAAGTTCATTTAATCAATTATTGATACAAATGTTATTGGAGAAAATAGATTATGAACATGATCAGTCTGACCTTTTGACAGTAGAAATTCAAAAACTAAAAACTAGAAATATTTATGTTGATTTAGTTAGTAAATTGACATGTAGACCTGTCTGTGAACCCCTATTTTCCACTAAATATGGGATAGAAAAGGAGGAATGGCCACAAATGTATCTACTCCCATTTAAATGAACAATAGAAGTTAAGATGAGAGTCTTCCAGTTTAAAATTTTGCATAATATTCTATACACCAATGAGAGACTATTTAAAATGAAGCAAGTTCAGACAGAACTTTGCACATTGTGCGAGACCTCTGTTGAAACTCCTTTACACCTTTTTTATGAGTGTAAGGTTGCTGAAGATTTAAGACGAGCTTTTGTTGATAAAATTGGTCTAAAGCTATCTATCAGATATGAGGATCTATCTAGGAAAAGAATGATGTTTGGATTCATAAAGGATTGGAAGGGACCACATAAAATATTATTAAATCACTTAATTATCTCATTGAAGAGATATATTTATATTCAGAAATGCAGGAATTTAGTAGTAAGTTTCATAGGTTTTGAAACGTTTATTTGCAAAATCAGACATATAGAATTGGTAATTGCTAAACAAAAGCACAAAGAAAACATGCACTATAGAAAATGGTCCCCTATTGAGAATTTATTTTAATTATCCATAATTATATTTTGATAATGATACAGTTCAAACCACCCGAGACTGATTTTTTAGTTTTTTACATCAGGTCTGTTTGTTTGTTTGTTTGATTGTTTTTTTTTTTTTTGGTAATTGTTACAGTGATTCGTATTTGATTATTGTTCTTTTAATGGTATACAATTATTTAATTCTTGTATGATTGTTGTTTTTGTAATGTTTTGTAAAAATTTGGAAGAAAAAAAAATGATAATAATAATAATAGTAATAATAATAATAATAATAATAAAAATAATAATAACAATAATAATTATAATCCTAACAATCATGATAATAATAATGACAATAATAATAATAATAACAACAAATATAATACTTAAAATAAGAAACTGATAAACAGAGAGAGAATAAATAAATAAATAGATAGAATGGATGAGACATAAACACCATCCTAGGAGATATTAACAATTTGTCTACTACTAACGCTCATGTTTATAGTTACTTCATATACTTTTGATTATCATATTCATATTGTAGTCCGCGAAATGTAAAAAAAATGCATCATGACAAACAGATATCATGGTACATACATGTACAGAGCCTGTTTTTGTTTGTAATTTTGTTTCGTTTTGTTTTGTTTACCACTGAGTTCCTTTCAATGTGATTTTGCTGATATATTGTGTGTTCGTGTATTAGGTCTTATGATGAAAACTTTAATGTCCAATCTTTGTAAATATCTAAAGATTTTCTGTCAGGTTCAGTTTCATAATTTTCAGCGAAATCTGTATTTGAAATCCTGCAATAGTTTTCGAAAATATGACAAATAAGATGAGGATTATATGGTTCTTCTTAGCCTATTCTAAATTTGAATTGTAATCGACAAAAAGAAAGGGTATGCTAGCAAAAGACGAGCTGAAAAAGTTCGGTTTCGTTAAAAAAACAAAACATATCAGTTATACCTACTCAAAATGTGATGTTAGTAACACCACAGAGGTCATTTAAATAAACAAGAATGCATATAAGCTATTAAATCAACTGACATTTTTGAAGAAATTGTGAAGTCAATACTAAGTTGAAATTGAATTGAAGATGTGAGATAGCCTATATATAGTAATATCAGATATCCCTTTCATTTTCATATTAGTACTGTCAGTTGGTAATATTTATACAAGTCAGAAGGAGAGGACTTCTAGACTTCCATCTTTTCAGTATTGAAGATACAAGAAAGAATGAGCTCATGTTTTTGAAGTAGACTATTAGATGGCCTAGCCATGACCTTTTTATGTTCACATTGAAATCGCGTTTGACCGGCTAATACTACATATACATGTTTGTCAATACTGAATTTGGTGTGGGAATGTGTTATTTTTTCCTTTCAGATTGGCGTTGGAAATTATGTATAACTATAGGCTAAGTAAATATATTGTAGAGGCCGGGATTATCTGTTACCTCATGAGTGCAGAGTTATTCAAATTAGATCAATTCCTACCGTTACATTGTTTAAAATTTACCAACGTGATTGTATCTTATATTTGGATAATCCAGAACATCTTCTTTTTTTTTTGGGGGGGGGGGGGGGGGGGGGGGGGGGGCTATATCTGGGAGCAACCAACTATTACTAGTGAGTTCTTGAGTAGCGCTCATGTTTGTCAGACTTGACACTCCTGGCGCTCCATAATTGTGCTCTAACGTTTCAAGGAATTAATTCCTGCCAGGAACCCATTTTCCTCACCTTCGTCGAGTGTTGCAAATGTAGATGAATGTTTTTCCATGACCTTAGTGCTGCGGCAATACTCGAACCGCGAACCACGTAATCCACAGTCCGGTGACGTATACACTAGACCACGGTGACACCCAGGCTTGCCGGAAGCAGTTTGAGGCATTTTTTTTTGAGGGGGGGGGGGGGTATTCCAGGCGGCTCACCTTTCACGGGCAGTGGCGTAATGAACAAAAACGTTTGGGGGCAGAAGAAAAATCTGAAACACCACCACTCTTACATGTTACATGCAGGCCCTGCGAAACGTTTTTCCAAGTGGAGTATTAACGATCAGGTAGAGTAAAGCCAGCGAAACGAGTTGAGCATTAATTGGCATGGGTCCAGGGGCTTTGGCCCGGCACGGGTCAAGGGGCGGAGCCCCCGGTAGCTCAGAGGTTTTTGTCATTAATTTAAGGTCAGATAAGCATATATAGATACTGTATTTGTGACACTGGCGGGTCAATAATTTGCGTGGGGTTCAGGGAGCTAAGCCACATGAAGCTCAAAGGATTAAGGCATTTAATCATGGACAGATGAGCATTCAGGAGCCCGTCTTAGGGCCCTTAATTGGTGGGGTCCAGGGGGTAGAGCCCCCGAAAGCTCAGCGGTTCGAGGTTTTTAATTACGGTCAGATGAGCATCCAGGGGTGGAGCCCCCCGTTAGCTCGGGGGTTTGAGGCAATTGATTACGGTCAGATGAGCATATTTTGATACCTCATTTGTGACGCTGGCAGGTCACTTATCCTTTCTCTCTTTCTTTCATTTTCTCTTTAACATACTTTTTCAAAAAAGTGAGGGGCCTCGAACCCCCGAGCCCTGCCGTTCTGCAGGACTTAACATGAGAGCTTTAAAAAGGCATAGTTTTTGTCTGACTATAAATATAGGAATTTGTAATTTTTCAACAAACGCATACAAAAGAATGTTTTACAACAGAAATGGAGAAAAAGTGCCGGAAAATCATGTAATTTCAGCAACTTTTGTAAATCACTGGTATCGATTTAGAAATAAGCCACGTTTGAATTTTAATTGGGGGCATCTACCCTACCCATATCAATACGCCAGTGTTCAAGGGCTAATGTCTTCTCACCCCTATAATAATAAACACACACGCTTTCCCATCCTCGCACAATATATCTACGATATGCGCGTATCGCTATTATAAACATCCTCCATTGGTAAATATAGAGGCTTTCGGGATGTTTAGGAAATTTAATTCCTGTTTACTCTCCTTGTCTTTGAATGGAAAATGATTTTTTTATGTAATTCAATTCAGGTTGTATTATTTGTTATTTTCTGTTTGATTAAAAATACAAACCATTTTTACTCCTTTACTGCTATTTTTTTTCGGGGAGGGGGGCGAAAAAGCGTCACCCTTTTTTCGTTCTGCAATGTACCTATTCGTACTCACTCGAGCCCTCTTTTCTTTAGTACTAAAGTACAGAGAGTGCGGGATATATGTTTCAGCTGAATAACAACGAACTGCCCCAGGCGCTATCTTCTTTGTTAAAGAAAAGAAATCAAGTCCACGACTATCCTACCCGACGGGCGTTTTCCTATCACCTTCCTAGAACGAGAACAAGCTTTGCTAAAAGTACCTTAATATATACAGGTCCTAAGTTCTGGAATTCTCTCGATTCTGTGATTAAAAGGTTTGTAAGTGTTCATGTATTCAGAAGAAATTTTAAATGTTATTATTTGAATACATAGGCCTATTGTCATTCCTGATTCCTGACTATTCTTGTTTCCAAGCTGTATACTTTTGTTCATTACAATGAGTAAATAACGGTATAGTCATGCCAACTATGTTTATAATATACTTATATCGAGAACAAACTATATTGTAATATTGTTTTAATAAGCTGCAGATATATTCCGTTCCCTTTTCCTTGTCTTTTGTAGTTAATAAGTCTCGGTTCATGTATCCCTGTAATCTCCCTCTCCCCGTTTTTATAGCATGTATTTGTAGTTTATAAACTTTACTTTAGTTAATTATGTCATTTGTAGATTAAAGATAAACTTGAGTTCTGGTCATGTCATTACATTGTGAAAGAAAAGGTGTGGAATGCATCAGAAAAAGTTGATCATGTAGCATGTAAGTATTGGTGTGCACTGCAAGGTTCTGGAGTCATCAAATTCATAACAAATTTGGCTCAGTCTTGGTAAAATAACAAGCACACTACACAGAAAGATGTATATGGGACAACACAAATGGTGTCGGGGCTGGTACTACTTGATTTTCTTATCTTTTTATGCTCATTACTCAGCCAGTATACATTTTCTTCCAAAATTGTTTGGCACATGACATTTATTTGTAATCTTGAACATTCAGTGTATGTTTCGTTAGATTCTGTGAAAATTGATTTTCTTTTTTTTAACCAGAACTAAAGTTTATCTTTAAGGAGCCTATCCACAACAAGCTCTGCTTTTCCATAGGCTCCGCCACTATATCTCTTAAGTCAACTTAATGGACAATATTCTGAATAGTGTGTACCGGTATTGTATGTACATGTTTATTATAATAATTTTCCATATGTTTTGTTACACTCTTTGCAAAATGATATATTGTGGAAACCAATAAACTATTTATCTATAAGGTATTATTCTTGGAATGAAGAATTTCTTCGAATTTTTCAAATTTAATCATATTCCGAACTTTTGTGTGTAGATGTCTCCGATTCATTATTATAAGGCCTAAACAAAATAGATGTATTACCATTTGCGACCGACCCCAAAATCTTGAAATGTACGATCGGCTTTTTAAAAAAGTTCTTTTTTTTAACCGTTTTTTGAAGATTTTTTTTTTATCGCAATACAAAACTGAACAATATCAGCCCAAAGAGGGAGGAAAAAAAAGGTGAGAAAAAGAAGGGGAAAAAAAGATTTCCGACCGAAATAATAATAATAATAATATTCATTTGTAAAGCGCAATAACTATGTGGATATATTCTATTGCGCTGCAAGAGCTCGTAAATGCTGTGCTATACATATTATATGAACAAGTGAGTTTTCAGTTTTGATTTAAAATTATTTAGTGATGGGACTTTCCTTATTTCTAGTGGTAATTTATTCCATAATCTAGGGGCAGAACAGAGAAATGACCGGTCCCCGAGGGTTACTTTGGTTTTATATGGGGGTATTTGCAACATAAATGTGTCTTGTGTACTACGACGGTTACGACCATGAGTTTGAGATTTGATATGCAACAATTCAGTAACTTAACTAGGAGTTTGACCATTTAGAGCTTTGAAGACTATTATTAATATTTTAAATGTAATTCTCTGGGCCTAACAAAGACCGCGTCCCACCTACCCGAAAAAAACCATAACGATATAACTACATGTACAAAAATTACACAGACACACACACGCACGCACACACACGTTGATTTAAACCATGATACATTTTTTTTTAGCAGATGTTTCTGCATTTATTGAAAAATCAAATACAAAATATTCAAAAAACAATAACAGTATATAACATAATTGAATTACATAAAAAGTGACGAATAAAATATACCCCCCTCCAATAAAAAAATGCTTATATACATGTATAATTGAAAAACTTGAAAGTATGGAGGTAAGTCAAAGAATCAAGATAAATGCAGAGGCCAACTATCATAAGCATGGGAAGGGGGTGGGGAGATACATGACAGTGGCGGATTTATTTATTTATTTATGTATTAGTCTTTTTTTAGTAGGGTGGCTCCATCAGTAGTTCAATACTGTTTTTCGTGGAGGCCCTTCAACATAAATACAAAATTAACAAACATATTCAAAACAAACAATCCAAATCGAAACAAAATGAATTAAGTTACAACATTTTCGAACAAAAGAAAAGAAACAAGCACAACACAATAGACCAGTTCAATGATTTAAATTATTATAGCGCCAAAACAAAAGAGTAAATGAAGAATTTGATGGCGCATTTTTTTAAAAATTAGGTAAAGTATTCCAGAAAGCCGCACCATTAAATGAAAAACTTTGTTTCCCCATCTGGGTTTTTATTTTGGGTAAAATTAATCCTGCGTTTTGTGCACTGCGTGTTTTAATGTTATGTACAGATTGGGTTTTTTGAAACATTTGTAAAATATAGACGGGAGTTTGATTTTCAAAAACAGAATAAATCATTTTACATTTGAAATAATTCCACCTACTTTGAATGCTTACCCACTTGAGTTTATTTAAATTTTCTTGAGTTGGGGTTCTTACATTGGCCCCCAAGATTACTCTGGCCATTTTCTTGTGATTTTGTGAACAATTAGACCATAACAACAATATTCAAATAAAGGCAAAATTAATGCATTGGCAAGAAGCTTCAGTCCCTCCAAAGGTAGGTATCTTTTTGAACAACCAAGTAACGCTATCATTGACTCTATCTTTTTACTTGTTTTTGTCACGTGTTCTTTCCAGCTCAATGTTGGATCTAGCCAGACTCCTAAGTATTTATAGATATAAACCTGAGAGATTTGGTGTTGCTCGAGTTGAATGCATATAGATTTTTCAAGTTTAGCCAATTTTATTTGTGAACCAAATAACATAAATTCTGTTTTTTGTGGTTTAATGCCAGATTTTGTTCTTTTACCCACTCATAAACTAGTTTCAAATCAAAGTTCAAGGCCGATTCAATGTCCTCATTTTTTACTACTAAAAAATCGTACAGCATCGTCTGCATATAACATTACTTGGCATTTTGATACTACATTAGGAAGATCATTCACCATGACAGTAAACAACAGCGGGCCTAAATTGGCGCCTTGTGGTACGCCTAACAAAGTCGTACCCCAATCTGATTCAAATTTTCCAACTTTTTGTTTCCGATCACTCAAGTATTCCATGAACCAATTAACTTCTTGACCCAGTATACCGTACTTACAAAGCTTTTCTAACAGTATTTTACGATCTACAGAGTCGAAAGCCTTGCGCAGGTCTATGAAGACCGCCCCTGTCATGTGACCCTTAATCCATTTGTCTATAAATAAAATCAGAAAAATAGTTAAAACAGTATGGGTACTATGACCTTTACGAATTCCTGATTGATTCGGAGAGAGAACATAATTTTTTGTTAGATATTCTTGCAATTGATTATGTACTACCCGTTCCATGATCTTCATAACGACAGGTATTATCGAAATGGGCCTATAATTATTCAAGTCTGATCTCTCCCCACCCTTAAACAAAGGAATAACCTTAGCTTCTTTCCATTCAGGTGGTAGCTTGCCCGATTGCAATGACAAGTTGAAGAATGTAGTCAGCTGTTTGTAAATGACCGGGGTAGCTATTTTTAGCAGTAGACAACTTATTTTATCAAGGCCAGGTGATTTATTGGTTTGCAATCTTTTCAACTCATTGAGGACAAAATCATCACCTATTTCATCAAACATAAATCTGGTAGGAAGTGATTGAAAATATCTACCAGCATCACCATGACCACTCTGGGAGTCATTTTTACTTACACCAATAGAAACAAAATATTTGTTTAACTCGTTCACAATAACTGATTTATCAGTTTCAACAACTCCATTGATCTTTAAACCCTGTATATCATTTACAGACTTATCATTTGCATTAAATGATTTTAGGAGTTTCCAAAGTTTCCGGGGGTTTGTTCTATTTTCTCGAACACCAGTTTCATAATACTTCTTTTTCAAGGTTGTTCACAAATTATTAAGGGGATTTCGAACCCCTCTATAATATTTCCAATCCAATAACCGTCTACTTTTGTCAGCTTTTCGTTTTAGCCTATCCCGTAATCTAGTGAGAGATACATTTTCATTTGTAGTCCACTTTGTCTTATAGCCCCGAACTCTATGTGTTACAAGTGGAGCGTGTTTATCACAAACTTCACTGAATTTCCGTTTCCACATAGACCATGCAACTGAAATGTCGGCATTTCCTATACAAATTGACCAATCGATGTCATGTAAGTCCCGCAAAAACACATTCTCATCAAAATGTTTGAATGATCTATATGTTACCATCATGGGTTGTACAATGGTCTATACAGTTTACGAACAATGTATACAAGATTGTGATCACTCAGTCCGAGAGAGAGGACATCACTTTGTTTGACATTCTTACGAAAAATTATTAAAACTATATCAATCAACGTACTCGAAGTTTCAGTAATTCTTGTAGAAGATTTTATCATTTGCTTCATACCGTTTTGCCGACAGATACCATTTATGAACTTTGATTCACTTGTAGAGTTCATATTAAAATTAAAGTCTCCAAGTACGATAACTTCATGATTCAATTCACAAACTTTTGTTATTGATTCTTCAATTTTACTTTGATATTGCACATTTGAGCTGGGTGGTCGGTAAAAAGTTCCAACCATGATGGATTTAGTGTTGTGTAGTTTAATTTCAATCCAAAGAGATTCCAATTCATTTTCTTCCAAATCATTTCTATGGTTATACATTATGTTATCCAAAATAAATACACCTACTCCTCCTCCCCTTCTATTTCTGTCTTTTCGTTCATATTTATAACCATCTATACAGATCTCAGAATCGAGTACAGTGTCAGTCTCAGATATTGTAAATAAATCAACAGTTCCATGTTTGAGAATATCTCTAAGAGAGTCTATTTTAGCTAACAAACTACATATATTGAGGTGTGCTATATTGAGTCCCCTTTGTTTTTTAGAAAAATAATGAAGCACATGTTCACTACCCGAACTAATTTCATCAGTTAATTCAAATGTTTCTTCTTTAGTTTTGTTCCCCCGGCGTGTCTTTTTCACCTTTGCTATTCCCAAGTTCATTATTGTCTTCCAAGTTTCAGTAGGCAGGTGTTGATATCGCAAAACCAGGATCCAGGAGAGGGGCAGAGATATCAAATGCCCCCTGGCAAAATAGAAGTAAAAACACCCTTTTTTAAATAAGAAAAGAAGATGGGCCCCCTCTCCTGGCGCTCAAGGGGGAGGGGCGGATGTTGAGTAAAAAAAAAGATAGCATTGTCCTCCCAATTGAGCAAACCCAAACAAATTAGTGCTCACTACCCCTCCCACTCCCCCCACCCCCGAGCAAAAATCGGCCGGCGCGATTTTCACATTTTCGCACGAAGTGCCCCTTTTTGGGACCCCCTATCTTGCCGCCGGCTGGATCCGCGTATACATCCACGTATAACACTCTGCGCATGAATGAATATACAGTGCGTCCCAGAAAAAAGAAACCAAGAATTATCCAATGTTTTATCGTAACTTAATCACAATTACATGTATGATTAATAAATGACACATATTTTGGAAAGTTTAGATCCTCCTTCATTTGATGCAACTCATATGATGCATATTCCACGCATGAGTGATTAAAAGCAATTTAAAGAAAGTGTACCAAAAAGTCATTTGGCGAATGGTATCTAAATTTCAAGGACAAATCACATTTCTAGAAAGTTCATTTTCTGCCTTTTTATATGACACCTCACTCAGGAAAAATGAGCGAGAAATAACAAAGTTCTATTTGTTTAAAGCAATGCTTGCATTTCCATAATTTATTAAACGAATCCGTTCCACTGGCTGTCTGCCCTAACAACAAAGAAGACGAAATACTTCATGCATGGCTGATCGTCAACGAAATGGAGTTTGTTGTTTATTGCTACGGCAGGTAGCCAGTGAAAATAAATTAGTTTAATAAAATTATGGAAATGCAGTTTGCGAACTCGAGGCAAATGTTTTACCCAAATGTTGTGGGGAGTTCGTGCGACATACACAAATATGTCTCGTGTGCAGTATTTATGAACATTTTATCATTTACTGTCATATATATTGCTAGTCAACATCCGCCCCTCCCCCTTGAGGGCCAGGAGAGGGGGCCCATCTTCTTTTTTTATTTAAAAAAGAGTGTTTTTACTTGTATTTTGCCAGGGGGCATTTGATATATCTGCCCCTATCCTGGATCCTGGTTTTGCGATATCAACACCTGCCTACTGAAACTTGGAAGACAATAATGAACTTGGGAATAGCAAAGGTGAAAAAGACACGCCGGGGGAACAAAACTAAACCAATTTAGTGTGATTCCAAGTAAAAAATTGTTGCTAATTCTAGTATTATCTCTAAATGTTGAGTCTGAAACAAGTTGCATACTTTTGCAGCCCAATGTGATATAGCTCTACATCCATTCCTTGTGCGATGTCACTTATTGCGTGTCAAAGGTCACACGTGTCGTTGACGCAGTCTGGGGTCACTACAAGACGCCTTACGTTCAACGGGAATTACTTCTTTCGAACTTGAGATGAAATATTGACGTATTCCAATTTCTCTGGATCAGCGATGTCATCGTAAACCCCTTCTTGGATGTTGCCAACCCCCGTTCTTTTGAGGCCCTGGTAGACATGTAGCCTGACTGCACTCGGTTGAGGCAGCTCGTAATGAGGGCTCTGTGAATCGCCTGCTCCTTCTGGGACAACACGTAAACGAGACAGGTCTGCCTTTTTCTGCTTCCGCTTGCTGCATGGTCGATTTAGAAATGACAGACAGAAATAGTTGTTAATCATCATTATCATTATCATCATCATCATCCTCGTCATTACCAGCATTATTACCATCACTATTAATATCATATTCGGAATTTTCAAATACTATAATATAAGTGTAAAGAAAGAGGTTTAAGAAAATTCACATTTTAAGGTCTTTGAGGGAATACAAGAATGGTATTTTACTTCATATTTAAATATCCAAATATTCAGGTTTATGATAAACATGATTTTTGTTACTCTTTTACCCAAAAATGTATTTTTGTAATACAGGCTGTACAAGGGGAATAGATTGGAGACAGCTCTGTTGTATAAACTAGTTAAAATTAGGATTTAGACAATTAAACAAACAATGTCAATATTGCAAATCCACATTCTGCATTCAAAATGTTTTCGAAAAGGGCATTACTCTTATGCGAGATATTAAAATGGTTTTGATTCCTACCATACAATCACCATGGCAATAGCAAGTATGATGTTCCCCAAGAATGATATTACCAATAAAATCATCATCCAAACAGCAGTAGTTTCCCTTAGGTGCTGACTCTCTGCAACATTGAACATATAAGCGTTAATCGCGAAGATGTATTAGTTTATAAATAGTTGAAGAATAGACCTATTGCTACAACAAAGAATGTCATACATTTTCATAGAGACATTTGATATCAGTGGCCCTACATCATTTTGGTTCCCTTAGCCATAGATCCTAGACTGCGCATAATAATGGTGTGCAGGATAGTGCTTGGACCAGATTAAGGTGTTCTGTACAATGATCAAGGACAAATCCATGATTGTCATAGGAGGCGAGGGTAACTGTAGGAGCAATTGCAACATCGTAGTCGATAATCAGTGATGGATCCGGCATTTTTACCCGATAAAGTTATTTAAAAATCCTACCAGCCCTCCTCCTCGATCCGGCTCCTTGCTCAGGACGAGTGGGTCGGTCGATTGTAGGGGCAATAGTGTAAGATCAATGGCTTAATGTCAATTGGACGCAGGATTAACCGCAAAATGAGGCTGTGACTAATGCATGTCTAGCTGATGGTTGGACGTTGGCGACTGGCTGGAATGCTCCCAAGGGAGTGGAGAATGTGCATACCTTGTCTGCGGGTAAGCATGAATCCGATGACCAGAGTAATAATATATATCTGTAAAGGGCATTGAGAGGGCCTGCGGTCCTGAAATGCGCTATATAAGGACGAATTATTATTATTATTATTATTACATATGTATACGACATCCTAATGAATATTGATCTAATCACGACTTACCGAGGGTAGGAGTCGTAACAGTCACAAGTGGACTTCTTGGTCCTTCTCCGCCGAGACCTTCTCTGACGGCAGACACACTGATATAATATTCTGTTCCTGGTTCCAACTCGGTCAATACAAACTCCATTATTCGTTGAAGATCGCCCTCTCCCACACCCGAGTCGATTTTACCAACCACTATCCATTCCTCTCCCATAGTTTGCTGATAGATAAGGTAGCCAACAACTGGTCCGTCGCCGGAGTCCGGAAAAGGTATCCAAGAGCTCCAGAAGACAGAGACTGATGATGAGCTGATCATTCCGACTGTTGGGCCGGATGACAGCTCCGGTAAAGCTGGAAATTATAAAGCTGTCCTGTTAATAACTCGTTTATGTGTAAATTGTATTTATGTTATGAAAAAAAAACCAAGAGAAATAAACAAATAAAACAATTGCAAAAAAGCCATCCCAATATGTAATCTCTTAGGGCCTACTTTAAATTGACATGATAAAGCTCCAAGTACGTTGCTTTTTTAAATAGGTATTTTGTATAATATCCATGCATGGACTTTATGTATGTTGTTATGAACTGCATGAAGTGAACAAATCAATTATGCCTATACTTGTAAGATTCAAGATTCAAGATTTTGATGATTATTTTGTTTTTCGTAACTCAAGAATGAAAGAGCGATTAGGTTTAATAATTTTAGATGTAAGCTTTAATATGTCACATTCTCAAGACACATTCATTGGGACAAATCGATTAAAAAAAAAAATTGTTAAGGGTATGGATTCCTTCATCGTTAACTATCATATACAATATTACTCAATCAGTTAACAAAAATATGGTAAAAAATGTTTAGAACAAAAATAGTATTACCGTAAAAATCAAAGACAGCAGAAATAGTAGCCAGTGAAAAGGATCTATTTTGGTCCGGCAGTTCACTTTCGTAGCAGAAGATTTGGTCACCTTCGGTCACGTTGTAAAGGAGGAAACTATTATTACGGAATTCACCGTCAAGACTCGTCGATGAGAAAGTAATCGGTCTCGATGACAAAAGAGTTTGACCGATGGATATCGTGACGTTATCAGGAGACAGTGTTTCTCCTTCGATTTCGACGTCGACGGCGCAGTAGACACTAGCGAAACCGGGATTAGTTCGAGGGGTCGTGAGGTGGAAATTATCTGTAGGATGAGATACAAGAAAGAATGGGAGTGGTAAAAAGGCAATAAAATAATGAATCTACCAATACATATGACAGTAAATGATAAAATGTTTATTGATACATAAGTTCGATGTTTATATGATTTCAAATGTAAAGCCCACTGTACTCGAGATTTAATTTGATTGCGTCAATTACCTGCGCTAAACAAGTACTGCACTGTTAATTTCGCAGCCATTCTCTGCACGACACCATTCTCAGATTCACCTTCTCTTATATTATTCTTTGTTTTATTATATCCTCTTCCTAATACTCCGTATTATTTTCCACGATCGATACCACAGCTATGAACATGCCCTCCAGATTTCAGGTCTACAATCCCTCTCTGACAGAAGGGAACATCTGTGCCTAAGGTTCGCAGAATCGCTCTACAAGCACTTTCGCGACTGGCTTCCAGAGATGTAGAGCACGAATCGACGATTGAGACACAGTGATAGATTGAGAGACTTTAAATGCCGAACAGAAAGACTGAGAAACAACACTTTTCCTTACTTGGTAAGGAATTTGAACGAACATTTTTTCTGATGCCAATAATTGTGTATGTCTGATATTCACTCTGCTGTAATATAAAATGTAATGCACTCCATGTGGGGAGTATTTGCCAGTAATTGTGCAATAGGTATTTAATCATTGAATTTTTAAATCAATTTTTTCAATTATTTCATATCTAATTGTGATTTAAAATGTATATTAATAGCATTGAATTTTAAAGAACGAGTAATACTTGAATATTAATGAATTCACACCGTTCACCTAGTATTTAGCCAGTGCAATATGTTTATTTTAACTTTTTTTTTATTATCAACAAATTTCAATATTCTTCGCGAATTTGCAATGTAATTCACTTTATTTCTTAATCCCATCATGAAATCCAATTCCAATTTTTCCAATATGTTTTACCAATGACAATAATCAACCCTTCGGCATGTCATATTCTTAATAGTAATGGTTTTAATGATTAATTTCAATAGTATATTTTTAGAATGTTTCAGTTACGAATTTCATGCTTATTAATTGAAATTAATGAAAGTTGCCATTATAATTGTCATTTGATCACTTTTATTTGAATTTAAATGTTGATTGCCTAGACCGTTTTAATATACTATTGTATAATTGCTTTTATCATGTATATACATTGTAAACTTTTGTAACCATTGCAATTCAGTCTTTGGACTGCGAGAATGGATAATTATCAATAAAATCCTTCAATCCTATCCTTTGTTTTTTTCTGTTATCACCTTTTCTTATGTTATTTTTTGTTTTATCATTTTAACTTTCTATTTCTGTCATCCTCATGTTATTCTTCCTATCAGATGTTCACGCACTGTGAATTTATTACCTGATTTAATCACCTGATCTAAAGAAAATGGTCACGTGACCGACGAAAGCACCGACGTGAAAAATCGAAAGCACTGCCGCAAAGGGAACGGACGTGAGCTGCGCAACGTCTCCACGCTCCAGTACCTCGTAGTAGCCGACGTCGGGTGCCTAAATCGAAAGCTCGCTATTGTGCATCGAAGACCGCACCTCATTCGTTGACGCAGACCTACGTCAGGTATTATTAATAACGCCTTGTGTGCAATGAACATAAGACTAGAGTGACATCTAAAGACACATAAGCCTATTGATCAATGTAATTTGACTCACAAATTCCTTTCTGGCAAATCAAGTTTCTGTCCGCTGTACAGGGGCCATCGTCCCATTGACCATGTCTGTCAATCCTTCTGCTCGACTGAAGGGAAGCACAATCTTCAACTCCACCATAATTGTCTGGTTGACCTGGCCCCCAACCGTCATATCTAATAATTTAAAAAAAATGCACGACAATTAAAAAAACAATGAGATACCCAGGCTTGATGGTGAGCAAATACTATTATTGGTAGTGTCGAATATTCACTCCTACAAGACTAATGCCGGTTAAGTAATCGTTTATAGGACATAACTAACCATTTAGACATAACCATCTTAACGAATTTGGAAAAGTGTTGTGAACGCCTTTAGAACGTTTTGTGTTTGCTGGTATTTTAATTGACATAAATCTAGAAACGTGCATCCCTCATGAATACTGACAAACTTCATCGCCCCACATAGAGATCCAACGTCCAATGACAAATAACTGTCAACCGACATGAATTAGTCCTACAAGATTAATCAAAGAAATGCACTTATTTTATTGTCGATATCGTGATTATAGTGCTTACATCACTGGTGTGCCATCAAGCCATCTGAATTGACCTTCGGCCTCTCTGTCATTGCAACCAATCCAAAAGTAACGCGTATCTTGTAAGGGCGGAGAGATGACACTCGTCAAGAAAACCTGCATTAATATTGACAAATACAAAACAGACGACTCAATTCTCATTCCTAAAACCAATTATGTGGAATAAAAATTAACAAAGAAAAAGATATTTGGACTGAGCGTAACATGAAATTGACTAGAAACCATTTAACAAAAGTGAAATATTATCCGTATCTTTCTATAATATAAGTGTCATTACTCGAATGAAGAACCGTACACATGTGCAATGATTTAGAACCATTTTTTTAGAATCGGACTTTTTTCTTTTAAATAAATATTACCCCTTGGACACGATGCGTCTTGCTGACGTAAGATTGCGTCAGCGACTGGCGCAGTGTTTGAACTTCATATGCGAGTTACGTTGACGGATAAATCGTGCTAAGATGGCATTATATTACTCGCCTATACACTAACTGCCTTCATAGACACTACTAGCGTAGGTTATGACGCGATCCATAATGCGTAACGCTCGTAGGTAATATACAATATCGCATGCGCCAGTAACAAGGCAATTATTATCAAAGCATCGTTCACTTGGCATTCATTTTTTACTATAATTATCACCGTCACATGTTGCATCAAAGGACCGTGTCAGTCGCCGACGCAGCTATTCCTACGTCTGCAAGCGACGCTTCCAGAGCAACACAGCAGAACCTCCCAATAAACAAAACACTAAAAAGTAACCTCTTTTGGGAGTGTATTTTAAGTGATTTTAAAGTATGGTGCCTTTTGAACTAGATTTAAACGTTATCGAAACGTGCCTTCATTTAAACAAAAAAGGTACTCCTGTTCACGTTTTCATCTAACCTAAAAACCACCAATAATCACGCGACTGGAGTAACGTGATTCCACTTACCTCTGTAAATCAAGTGTTTATGACCAAAAAACCACTTGACCAAGCAACGAGTTTTTTGTCCGTTAACCGATGGTGGTGATAAATACGTAATTATTTGGTCTTGTAAGCACCTTTATCGATTGGTTTCACAGGTTATCCAAGGTTGATGGTAATAATCACGTTACTTACACCGGCTAATCGTCTTATTGTTCTGTCCGTGAATCTCTGGTTATATTAAATTAGTAATTCTGAGGTGTCTTACAAACCTCTTTTAATGGTTTCAAAGTTACCATACATTTCTTGGTTATGATCACGACATCACGTTGCTCACGCTGATTACTAATCTAAGCTGTGAATACGTGATATTTAGGTGTGAAAATAAGTAATTATTAGGTGTCTTAAAACACCTTTTTAAATGGAGGTCAAAGTTGCCATAAGTTCCGCGGTGAGGATCTCGTGACTCAAACGGATTATTAATCTAAGCTGGGCATACTTGACTTTTAGGTGTGAAAAATTAGTAATTATTAGGTGTCTTAAAACACCTTTTTAAATGGTTTCAAAGTTACCATAACTTTCTTGGTGATGATCACGTAGTTAAAACTGATTACTAATCTAAGCTGTGAATCCGTGATATTTAGGTGTGAAAATTAGTAATTATTAGGTGTCTTAAAACACCTATTTAAATGGGAGTCACAGTTGCCAGCAGTTCTGCGGTGATGATCTTGTGACTCAAACGGATTATTAATCTAAGCTGGGCATACGTGACTTTTAGGTGTGAAAAATTAGTAATTATTAGGTGTCTTAAAACACCTTTTTAAATGGTTTCAAAGTTACCATAACTTTCTTGGTGATGATCACGTAGTTAAAACTGATTACTAATCTAAGCTGTGAATCCGTGATATTTAGGTGAGAAAATTAGTAATTATTAGGTGTCTTAAAACACCTATTTAAATGGTAGTCAAAGTTGCCAGCAATTCCGCGGTGATGATCTCGTGACTCAAACGGATTACTAATCTAAGCTGGCCATACGTGTTTTCCAGGTGTGAAAATGAGTTATTATTTGGTGTCTTGATGGTTTCACAGTTACCATTTAAGTTCCGTGGTGATAATCCCGTGACTGTTGGCATATTTCTATGTTCACCAGCTGATAAATGACTGTTGGCATTTTTTAATTCCACCAGTTGATAACTGGAGTGTGCATATTTCCAGTTGCACCAGTTGATGACTGACTGTTGGCATATTTCCAGTTGAACCAGCTGACACCAATTAATTTGCATATTGAATATGGGGTGCGTGCAGATCTATGTTTTTTTGACAATTCATCTGAATTAACAGCATATTTCTTAATTACTGATGATTTAGTTATGTGCAATTCATTTCGAAAATACTACATATATAAATTTCCAGTTATTAGGACATTTCGCTACTTCGTATGAATTACATTTAGTTAAACATGAATAAGGGAAACATTAACTATGAACTAAATAAGTTCAATAAAATACAAGTATATGAAAAAATTTCGATTAATTAAATTATGTAAGTCTACTTATTACCAATGCCTTTACATTGGAAATACAGACGTACCAGTATTGAAGTGTTGTTGCTGTTAAACTGGTTGGAAGTTTTACGAAATGGTTTTAATGGATCAGCTAGACCAGTTGAATTCTAACTGGCCTGGATCAACTGGATCATTTAGCCCATTTCAATTTCCAGGGTTACCAGTTGGCATTAACTGGTTCATCAACTGGACCAGTTGTAACTAGCTTTCTCTTCTGGCATGTTTGCATCCCCCCCCCCCCAATCTCCTCTAATCTAAAACTGCTTCCGACGTAATTATGGAAGATCCAAGACACGATGTTCAGAAACGGGATGAGAACGTCATTATTTTGGTTCATTTATTGTGTAACATTTGCGTTATTATTGGGTTGAACGCGGGTTACGGTAACATATTTCCTCTTCGACGTAAATTTCACGTGAATGAAGAACATGATTCATCTCAAGTCAGCCTCGTAATATTCACGTGAATTTCACGCAGATATTTTGACTAAAACTATCACTAACGCTTCACGTGTTTCTGTGACGCGATAATTTCGTTTATGAAGATGTAATTTCATAACCAAACAAACACGGGAGTATTAGGTTTACAAACCATGGTCTCCAAGGTAGGGATAATCACGTTATTATAATGGTGATATTGCAGTGACAATTGCGTGATCTAGTGTACGTGTGTTTCAAGTTACCTAGTGCAATAAACGTATTAACACATTTACGTAAATATCCGGTGTTTGTAGAACGTAACTCTCCTCAAGTCGATACCTTGATATTGACGTGATTTTCACGTGATTTTGTTTATTGGGCTAGAACAAGTTAAAAACTGTATATCTATCACGCTACAAGCTAAAAAATTGGAAAGGGCAGATAATCAACTTTCTGGAAATGTGATTTTCTCTTTGAAATTCAGATACCGTCCGCCAAATGACTTTTTGGTTTCCTCTCTTCAAATTGATTTTAATCACTCATGCATCACATGAAAGAGGAAAATCTAAGCTTTACAAATATGTGTCAATTATTAATTATAATTATGATAAAGTTATGATAAAACATATATAATTTTCGGTTTCGTTTTTTCTGGGACGCACTGTATTACTCGCCCATACACTAACTGCCTTCGTAGGCTCTATGACGCAATCCATAATGCGCAATCGTCGTGTGTAAGATAAGATGATGACGTGGATCCTAATCAAAATGATTGGTTGAGCGTACACGTGACCAGGCATTTATTTTGCCTAACGCGTAATCGCGCGTAATTTGGGTAATGACCGGTCATTATCAAATGGTAATGACCGGTCATTATCAAAATCATGTTAGAAAACATCATTTTATAAACAAAAATAAAACATAATCTTATAAAACAAATAATACACATCATTTTGTTCGTAAGTAAAATTACCCACACTTGGTTCCTTCAAAACAGACCAAACGCCTTCGGCTATCGCCTCGGGCGTGTTAAACTGTTCCAAAGGTACCTCGTGTGGGTAATTCTTACTAATGCCCTCACTGATGTGTATTATTTGTATAATTATAGCATGCGCCAGTATCATGCAATCATTATCAATGCACCGTTCATTTTGCATTCATTCTTTTTACTATAACTATCACCCTCACATGTTGCTACGTCAGAAAGTAACGCTTCGAGAGCAATGGTGGATTTGTAATGATAACACATTTAAACAGAACTTCCCTGCTGGAAAGAACACACTCATTCACACTCATTCACAGTGTGAAACACAGTGTGAAAACGTAGCTCACACTGTGAACACAGTGTGAACACACAGTTCACACTGTGAACGGAGTGTTTTCCAGGGTGGACACTGTCACATTGTGGTAAACCACACAGTATTCACATTGTGAAATTCGATTTCACAGTGTGAATGTACCCGCTCACAGTGTGAAAATTTTTTCACAGTGTGACCAAACCGTGACATATATTTCACACAGTGATAAATAGATTTTCACAGTGTGAATACCTTACGACATACATTTCACAGTGTGAACAGTAAATTTCACAGTGTGGCCCCTCTGTGAAAAATAGAATTCACAGTGTGGCCGCCCTTTGGAAAATATTTCACAGTGTGAACTATAAAATACACAATGTGGCCGCTCTGTGAAAAATATTTCACAGTGTGAAAAGTAAAATTCACAGTGTGGCCGCCCTGTACAAATTTCACAGTATGGCCACTCTAGCTGTGACAAATATTTCACAGTGTGAGCGGTATCATTCATAATGTGGCCGCTCTTTGAAAACTATTTCACAGTATGAAACAGTAGATTTGCATAGTGTGGTCAGTGTTATAAATACAGTACACATATTGAATTCCTCATTCACATTGTGAATCCTAATCATATAACAGTTTTATTTTGCATATGTGTTTGCTCAAAGACCATACCGTACCACGCGGAGCATACTGTTGACTGTTGTGTACGTATACACTGACCTCTACCCGTATAGCGTACAATGCATACCACGTGCGCGTGCATGCAGCGCTCTTCGTTTTCAAGAATGTGGCAGGAATGTGGTCCTCAATTGTGCTCGTAATTTGTCTTGTTCCGGTATAGTTTTAAATAAGATGACAACAACTGAAGAAAAAAATCGAATACTCGTGTATTGGATCGAGGCCAAACAAGTTTCCGTGATATCAGACGAATATGTACACTACAACTACAGACATGTTGACGGATGAGAACATAATGGCCCGAATTCACAAAGGAGGTTTGAGCTCAAACCTTGGTTTTCGTACGTCATATGACGCGTTTTACGCGTTTTTTACAAACCTGGTTTGTAAAGAACAAAAGGAGGTTTGGCGAAACAAAAGGAGGTTTGAGCTCAAACCCTGGTCTGAGCTCAAACCTTGCTTTGTGAATTCGGGCCATTTGGAATGGCGGACATGGCCTGCATGGTGAAGTTTCCCAACGGCTAGGATAGCTATCATGCGAGGGTGCTGACGGGCTGCTGCCGAGCTGCTGTGTGGCTGTCATTGAATGGTGAGTATCATTTTTGCTGTACGTACTTCGCTCAGGGGAACGCTAGGAAGACCCTTTTTAAAACAATTTTGACATTATAATTGAGCATGTTAAACACACAAACTGTTAAGTAGTGTATATCGGTCATTTTAGGCCCGGAGGGGGGGGGGGGGGGGGGGTACTCAGATTATAGTCGGACGGAGGTGTGCGGCTGAGACCTCCGAACCCATACCCACATCCAAGAGTCCTTTTGCTGTAAATAGGTACCCATGTCTAAGGATTTTTTTGTGAAAAATGGACCCATGTGTAATAATACACTCCAGCAAAGCATAAAGAGAGTTAACGCTAATGCGTATTGACCTTTAGCACTGCTTTACGCGTTAATAGGCAGCATTTAAATACATGAATAGTCAACACACTCATAACACACAGATTCACACAATTATGCCGATGCGGCTGATCGCAAAGTTTGACAGTGGACTCACAATTTGATTTTTTTTAAAATTATTCCTTCTAACATCAGAAAGTTGAAAAATGTATCTTACTGCTATTTAGGTGTCATCAATCGTCACTAAAGTACCAATTTTGAGAGAAATCGGTTGAGTGTTGTACAGTGGTGTTTGAAATGTTGAGAATCAATAGCACAGCTTTTAATACACAGCCAGGATAGTAATGCACCTATGTGTGTAATAATACAATGGCCAATCATTTTGCAGTTTCTCGATAAAATTCTTTATTAGTAAACTGTACCATACTACATGTAGTTTACAAGTAGGCTACACATATTAAAGATGAAAACACCATGCAACATAATTATACTGCGCTGGCACCTCTAGCATCTGTTTTAATTGGACTTTTCCTGTTTTAATCAACGTACCCGTACACGAGCTCTCAAGCATCGGCTATATAGCTCCCTGCTTGAGCCCCGCTGCTGCCCGGCTGCTGGGCAGAGGGTACGCAGGGTATAGCTGCCGATCATATCATTTTCAGCGCGCGAAGCGCTACAAGTTCCCGGGGGTACGACCCCTATACGGGCGGATACCATACCTAGCGCGCATTATGCCATATGAGTACCCGCTATAGGGCGAACGGGGTCCTGATATATGTGGTACCCGGGGTCTAGTTGAGTTTACGAGCTACGTACACACTGGCAATGCAATCACAGAAGGATTCCCCGGCATTGTTTAGGCCCCGGATTTATTTAGAGATGGGAGAGATTTAGGCATTTACAATGTAGGCTCTAGTATTTAGGAGCAAATCCCAAAATCCCAGAGAAAATGAAGGAGAAAAGAGGGGAAAGGAATAAATGAAAAAGAGGACCCATGTCTAAGGATTTTTTTTATGAAAAGGGGACCCATGTCGGCATTTAGGCTCTGGACTAGACCCTATATCACAATACTCTGCCGAGAAAAGTGCAGATATTCCCAATTTGTTTGCATATCTGAACCAAATCAACCCTAGATTCTAAAGAGAATGATCCCATATTCCGAGTCATGTAACAATTCAGGTAAGAAACAAATTTTGCTACAATTTATTACATGTTTTCTGTCGGCAAAAAATAGTCGGACGAAAATGCATAAAAATAAGATATAGGCCTAGCTCACTAGAAATGACATATGTTCAATAATAATGTCCAAAAAATACTACTCCTAGCTCAAGGAAACGCTACGAAGACACATTTTCATACATTTTTTGGACATTATTATTGAACATATGTCATTTCTAGTGAGCTAGGCCTATATCTTATTTTTATGCATTTTCGTCCGACTATTTTTTTACATGACTCGGAATATGGGATCATTCTCTTTAGAATCTAGGGTTGATTTGGTTCAGATATGCAAACAAATTGGTTGTGAACTGTGTCGTACTACAACTTTCACACTCGATCTGCGTAGGGTTGCGAAGTGTGGCATACCGAGTATGTCAAATTTAGGCTGCGTATGTCTGATTAAATTTAAATCTGTAAACATGCTTTTCTTTACAGTAATACTTAACATTTCTTTTCAGTTCCACAGTTCCATACATGAGGTTCGGACATACTTGACCCAAGTGCAGCTGGGAATGCTGGAGCTACACAAGCAATCCTGGTCATGTGCTGTTCTTGCACTAATGGGTATGCTCTTTACCTATGCGGAGATGGCAGACAGCATAGTTTCAGCATTTAGATTAAAGGAGGAGAATAAGGCAAGCAGTTGCTTGACCAAGACAAGGTGGATGCCATCATTGGTGAGGCATTTTACTATAAAATATACTGACAGTGCCCCTTAGCTCATAGTACTAACAATGCGGGAAATTGCTTTTGATTAGAAAAAGAATAATAAATTGCTGAATGTATGTCGTTTTTTAAGTTTTCTTTTTAAATTCAGTTGATTTCAGACTTTGACTAATTATATGTAGACCAAAGTATGAAACTATAACCTTTAATCTGGTATCTAAGCAATATTTTCTCATATCCGATGCTAAACAGCATGTTTATTTGCAAATTTATGATTTACGAACCTATACTTTTACTCTAGCATATCTTTAACAACTGTTTACAATGTACGTTAGTTTACGTGGCATCTTGTTAACAAAAAAACGAATAATTTGTAATGTCTGGGAGGGCAAAGTGTCATTTAGGAAAATATTTACTTTATGATATTTCTTTTCAGGTAATGTAGGGTGGATATGCAGATTTTTACATATTTTGTATTCATCACCTATCATTGTTTTGTTGTGTTGTTGTTTTGTTATCATTGAATTAGAAGTTGTAACATTTCTCTCATTTATTATTATTTATTTTTTTTCATGATAGAATATGCTATGGGAAGATTGCTAGGAGTGACCTCCGCAGAAATAAGAGGAAGATGGGCCAAAAACTGAAAGACACCAGGGTAGCACGCAGCATCCAAGGGCAACTTCTTGAGACTGGAAACTGCTAAATATCTTGATGTTCACCTCAAGAGCAACCTGAATTGGACAGATCACATAAAGACAACAACAAATAAAGCCAGCTCTGTCGCTGCATTTTTGCAGTGAAACATTAGGCCTTGCCTAAGAAAGACGAAAACGTTGTGCTTCTTTGCTCTTGTTCGCCTAATCCTGGAGTATGCGTGCACAGTGTGGGATCCTCACACCCAGGACAACATACACAGGCTGGAAATGGTACAGCTCCGCAACTCCCGGTTTGTCACTGGACATTACCATCATACCAGCAGCATCGCACCAATGCTGCAACATCTCAAATGGCCATCTCTCCGAGAACGCAGGGCATGGTTTAAGATGGTGATGGTGTACGGGACTGTCAACCTGCACTCAAAGTTTCTCAAAATCTACCTTCTATCGGTGTTAACATCCAACCATGGTCATACGCAGCAATTCCAAATACAATTTACAAGAACTTCCAGATTTCATCATGCTTTGGAACTTGCTACCTGCTGGATTTGTCAACTGTACCTCCGCTAAAGCTTTTAAGCAAGATGTACAAAATGTCCATCTCCATTAGAAGGGGAAGAAGAATTTTTAACTGCACATAGAATATTATAGAAAGTTCTAAATTTGCACTGTATATCGCGACACAAGACCTGACGTACGTGATACACCATACGGTGGACTGAAGTGATATCTCAAGATCTGGGGGATGATAATTCGGGCTTTAACAAATTGCATGATAGTGGAGGTACTATTTTTGACTACACAGTCGGAAGTTCCATCTAGTTATAATATCCTAACATCAGTATAGTATCGTTAGAACAAAACAAAAAAAGTTACTCATGTAGTCTAGGAAGTTATTAGGAAGTACATATATGCCATTCTGCTTTTTTCTGTGATACCGTATATAGAGTGTATGGTTATTTATTTGTAAACAAAATGAGCAAAAGCTATTTTTTCTCATCTTCAGGTATTTATTGGTATTAGTTGTAGAGATTTATGTAGCCATAAAAGTAAAACGTGTCTGCCTAAATTAGATATGTTTTCAACTTTTTCAAGATGTATTGACAGAGATATTTTGAAACTTTTTATCATCTTAATAGGTTTATAAGGAACCGGTATGTGCCAAAGATTTTCTGATACGTTGCAATTGCCAAAGTTACATATCATGTGTGGATATTTTATACTTGGAAAATGTGACTAGCCATAATTGTATGTTCATAAATTTAATATACCTACACAAATGTTTAAGAGATATTGCCAGAGACGCTCTAAAACTTTTTGTTTACTGCTGTAACATGCTAATGTGCTTTTATTATGTTTTACGAGTGTCTTTACACCTTTAAAATACATTTTCAGGGAAATATTTTTTTGCCGTCACTCTAAGTTATGCCTCAATGTTATACAGTGGAACCTCTATAACGTGTATTAGGAGGTACCTGATACGGCAAGGTTTTTTCACAATTCCATGTTTTTCTGTAATTCATTGTTTTAAACCCTAGTACAATGAGATATCTGATATAAAGAGGTAAATTCAGTGGACACCAATGTGCTTATTATAATGGGATTTCACTGTAGATAGCAAGTTCTGTTTTCAGAAGGATCTCTACTATCTAATGTCAACTGTTTGGATTCATTTGTCTTTGTTTTCATGGAGCAAAGTGTGAAAACGGCCTAATTTAACATTGTAGATCACAGTGTGAAGCGCCCAATTTAACATTGTGGAGCACAGTGTGAAAACGGCCAAATTTAACATTGTGAAGCACAGTGTGAAGCGCCCAATTAAACATTGTGGAGCACAGTGTGAAAACGGCCCAATTTAACATTGTGGAGCACAGTGTGAAGCGCCCAATTTAACATTGTGGAGCACAGTGTGAAAACGCCCAATTTAACATTGTGGAGCACAGTGTGAAAACGGTCCAATTTTAACATTGTGGAGCACAGTGTGAAGTGCCCAATTTAACATTGTGGAGCACAGTGTGATCTGAAGCGCCCAATTTAACATTGTGGAGCACAGTGTGATCTGAAGCGCCCAATTTAACAGTGTGGAGCACAGTGTGAAACGGCCCAATTTAACAGTGTGGAGCACAGTGTGAAACGGCCCAATTTAACATTGTGGAGCACAGTGTGAAGCGCCCAATTTAACATTGTGGAGCACAGTGTGAAAACGGCCCAATTTAAAATTGTGGAGCACAGTGTGAAGCGCCCAATTTAACATTGTGGAGCACAGTGTGAAGCGCCCAATTTAACATTGTGGAGCACAGTGTGAAAACGGCCCAATTTAACATTGTGGAGCACAGTGTGAAGCGCCCAATTAAACATTGTGGAGCACAGTGTGAAAACGGCCCAATTTAACATTGTGGAGCACAGTGTGAAGCGCCCAATTTAACATTGTGGAGCACAGTGTGAAAACGCCCAATTTAACATTGTGGAGCACAGTGTGAAAACGGTCCAATTTTAACATTATGGAGCACAGTGTGAAGTGCCCAATTTAACATTGTGGAGCACAGTGTGATCTGAAGCGCCCAATTTAACATTGTGGAGCACAGTGTGATCTGAAGCGCCCAATTTAACAGTGTGGAGCACAGTGTGAAACGGCCCAATTTAACAGTGTGGAGCACAGTGTGAAGCGGCCCAATTTAACATTGTGGAGCACAGTGTGAAGCGCCCAATTTAACATTGTGGAGCACAGTGTGAAAACGGCCCAATTTAAAATTGTGGAGAACAGTGTGAAGCGCCCAATTTAACATTGTGGAGCACAGTGTGAAAACGGCCCAATTTAACATTGTGGAGCACAGTGTGAAGCGCCCAATTTAACATTGTGGAGCACAGTGTGAAAACGGCCCAATTTAACATTGTGGAGCACAGTGTGAAGCGCCCAATTTAACATTGTGGAGCACAGTGTGAAAACGGCCAAATTTAACATTGTGGAGCACAGTGTGAAGCGCCCAATTTAACATTGTGGAGCACAGTGTGAAAACGGCCCAATTTAACATTGTGGAGCACAGTGTGAAGCGCCCAATTTAACATTGTGGAGCACAGTGTAAAACGGCCCAATTTAACATTGTGGAGCACAGTGTGAAGCGCCCAATTTAACATTGTGGAGCACAGTGCGAAGCGCCCAATTTAACAGTGTGGAGCACAGTGTGAAACGGCCCAATTTAACATTGTGGAGCACAGTGTGAAACGCCCAATTTAACATTGTGGAGCACAGTGTGAAGCGCCCAATTTAACATTGTGGAGCACAGTGTGATTCACAGTGTGAAACACAGTGTGATCCACACTGTGAATGAGTGTGAATGAGTGTGTTCTTTCCAGCAGGGTTAGCCGTAACTTTAAGCTGTATATATATATCACGTTACAAGCTAAAATAGTAATTGTGATTAACATCTGACCATTATTTGAATCGATTTTATACCTGGATCTCGTCTGAGTCAACCCTTGCTAGATTCGCTCCGTAACCTTTTCAGATAGACTGCGCCTGATCGTACCATGTTAGGGTGATGGTGTCCACTAGATAGACTGCGTCATCCAGCCGGTGCCATTCAGGTGAGGGTGTCTGACTTGTTACTGTATAATGAAACGAAAGTGACATTTCGAAATTAAAAGGCGACTGCTTCCTCCGAGGATTTCTGTTCAGAGGCGGCGGAGCGACTCCCAAAGTGGGATGGCACCAACGAAAAAGGGCACTTTCAGGCAAAAAGGGCACCTTCAAAGGGAAATCTCAAAACGAAAATGTAAAAGACTTTGGTATATACCCCTTTATTATGATTACATTATCGGGGATGGTTTTAATATTTGTTTCTCTTTATACATCATATGATCTGAAAATTCATTTGCGAGTGAGGAAAGGGAAAGAGGAAAACTTTTAAAGATTTGTGCGGTCGCAGTGCAAAAATGACATCTTATAAAGCGGAAAAATCCAATCCTGATGGGGTTATAAGCACATACTCTCATAACGAAAGACTGAAAAGTCCTTCGATAAGTTACACGCATATTAAATTATAACATCTATAACTACGAGGGGGCTTAGCGAGCGAGCCTTGGGGGAAATTGCTCTTAGTCGCGTAAAATGAGGGGCACGTTTAATGATGAGAGGAAAAGGGACACTAATCGAAAGGGTTAAGACACTGATTATAAAAGAAAAGGAACACGTGTTAAAGAACAGAGGCTAATCATCAAAGGTGAGAATTGGGCCCTTTTTACACCTAAAAAAAGAGGCACGCACCAGGGACGAAAATGGCATTTATAAGAAGTGAAAAGGGGCATTTATGAAAAAGGGATAGGTTCCTTACTAGAAAGAAAAAAGGGGCACAATATAATTGTTAAAATGGTAATTATCAGATGTGAAAAGGAGCGCTTATCGCATCTGAAAAGAGGCGCTGACCATACATGAAAAGAGGCACTTTATAATCAGATTATAATAGGGGCATTTATCGGAGGTAAAAAGGAGCTTTTATGAGAAGGGGAAGTGGCTCTTATTAAGAAGAATAAGAGGCACATGTTAAAATAAACGGGGCACTTATCAAAGATAAAAAGGGGTAATTATGAGAAGGGGAAGGGAAAAGGAAAAGAGGTACTTGTCAATGGGATCTGGCAAACTAAGGGGATCCTCTCAAATTTGAATAGAGCAATAATCAGAGGTGAAAGGGGCGCTTATCAAAAGTGAAAAGGGGCGCTTCTCGTACCTGAAAAGGGGAACTTACTAGAGATTAAAAAAGGCACTTATGAGAATAGAAAATGGACACTTATTGCAATTGAAAATGGGATCTTGTCAAAGGAAAAGAGGAACGTGTCAAAATAAAAGGGGCACTTATCAGAAGTGGAAAGGGGAAGGGGCACTTTTCCTTTGTAAAAAGGGGCACTTTTGGGGTACTTGCAAAAGTGGAGGGGGGGCATTGTGCCCCCCTGCTCTCCGGGAGCCCCGCCTCTGTCCTATTTGAATACCTGACGCAGCGGAATGTTGAAACAGCAGATATTAGTTAACAGCAGGCGCGGATCCAGGATTTCTTAGGAGTGGGGGCCCATTTTTTTTTTTTGCAATCGCGCCGGCCGAAAATGCGCTCAGTGGGGGGGGGGGGGGGGGGGGGGGGGGGGGGTGGGGGGGGGGTTGGGGGGGGAGTTTAGTTAGCACTTTTTTTTTCCCGCGAAAATTTGAAAAATGTTGCACCCCCCCCCCCCCCCCCCCCCCCCTTGAGCACCTTCGTTTCCCAAGATGAATGAAGATGATTAAACTGATAATTAATAAAAACATATGCGCGTAGCAGTGAATGGAGTTTTTCACACGGCGATGCAAGTGCTGACCACGGGGTATTTAAATGAGCTCGCCACCTGTACTAGCTCGACTCCCGACGCTGATATAGCTAAATACCTTCGTAGGTTTGGACGCTACGCGGAAATTTTCGCTCTGAGTGCGAACCCCCGCTAAGATTAGCGTTGTAGAAGACCGCGTCGCCGGTTGCGAAACATGGTATTCGGTCTGTCTCTTAAAAGTACCCTGAAACTATTTAATCGTTCTTGAATAATATTTCACAAGTAAAAAAAGCACACAAAACAAATTAAAACAGAAAAAATGCGATGAGTTTTTAAGACGAACATTGATATTTGTATTCTTACCCCCTTGTAAAGACACGATGGCTACAATGGCGATAGTAAAAACAACTGTCTCCTTGTAGGCGAACTTCATATTAAATCAACAAATAGATGGGACTTGATGTCAGAAAGAGATACTATTCATTTATGATTGTATTTCAAATGTATGTACATAGACTGGAGAAGAAATAAACGTCGACGTGTCTCGCGCTACAATGACCTGAGACAAACTTGGAGCCTTCTTTTTTGTTTCCTGGGCTTGTTGACATTAATTTTCCTCTTTCAGTTTCAAATAATAAATTTTCTACATCACCCTGTCTTATTTTAGAATAAAACTAACTGTTTCCTTTTCATGTTCATGCTTCCATATGAGGCATTGAAATAAATTTAATTGATTCTTTCAAAGACGGAAAGTCTATTTGTAAGCAGAAGAATAACTTCTCAGTTTAATTATTTGTTTTCTGTGTGTTTTTCTGAATGCACATTGGAGGTAGATAATCATAATAATGTGGACGATGTTGATGAATAATAATAATCTCCAAAAGAAAATATTAATAAAAAATAATTATAATTACAATGATAACAATAATGATAATGATAACATAATAATAATAATAATAATAATAAAAATAATAATAGTAATGAAAATAATAATGATAATAACAAATAAAATGATTTAAACAAAAATTGATAAATAGATAGATAATAAATATATAAATGATTAAAATGGATAAAACATAAACATCATCCTCGGTGTAAGATATTAAGAATTGTTGTCTACTACTAATGCTCATGTTCACAGTTACTCCAGATAAGTATTCCTTTGATTTTCATATACATATTGTAGTACGCAGAATGTAAAATAGTGCATCATGACAAACATATATCATGGTCCATACTTATACAAACCCTCATGGCTCACGTCATTTTGTTTCTGTTTACTCCTGATTTCCTTTCAACATGGTTTTGCTGGTGTTTTGATGTTTGTGTAAGGTCTTATGATTTAAACTGTCATGACCAATGTTTGTAAATATTTAAAGATTTTCTGTCGGTTTCGGTTTTATAATCTTCAGCTAAATGTGTATTTGAAAACCTGCAATAGTTTTCAAAAATATGACAAACAAGATGAGGAATATACAGTTCTTCTTAGCTCATTCTAAAAATTTGAATTGTAGTCGACGAGAAGAAAGAGAATGCTAACAAAAGACGAGCTGAAAAAGTTCAGTTTCGATTTAAAAAAAAAAAAATTAAAATGTTATTTCATCTTACATATCAGTTTTATTTGCCCGAAATTTAAAATTAGTAATAATACACAGGTCCTTAAAATAAGAATGAATACATATAATTTATTAAATCAATTGGTATTTTTGGAGAAATTGTAAAGTCAATACTAAGTTTAAATTAAAATGAGGATGTGAGAGAGCCTACATAGTAATAATCAAACTTGTTAGTGTAGGCTCTACCATCGTTGTATTATGTCGAGGTGAAAGATATCCCTTTCATTTTCATATTAGTACTGTCAGTTGGTAATATTAATACAAGTCGGAAGGAGAGGATTTCTGTACATCCGTCTTTTCAGTCCGGGGCAGCGGCGCTTCTTCCAAAATGGAGGGGGGGGGGTGAACCAGCCCCCAAAGGGCACTTCTTGAATAAAAAAAAAAGGAGCACCAACAAAGGGAAATCTCAAAGCAAAAATATAGCATTTTAGACATTGGTATACTCCCCTACAGTGTGATTACATGATCACGGATGATTTCAATGTTTGTTTCTATCTTTACATTGCCAAGTATAGTGTGCAGTTAGGTGTGTGATGGTATAAAGTGCGAAAAATTACATCTTGTAAAGAGGACAAAACAATCTTGATTGGGTTTTAAGCACAACCGAATCATGAAAGACTGAAAAGATCTTTTATTAAAAAAAACATAATCATATCAAATTTGAGTGAAATCAGGCGCGCCGGAAGCAGTTTGGGATTGGGGGTGGGGGGGGGGGGGGGGGGGGGGAAGGAGGTATTCCAGGGGCAGTGGCGTAATGAGCAAAACGTTTGAAAGTCGGATCACCACCATCACCACCACTTTTTCACATTACATACAGGCCCCGCGGTACGTTTTTCAAAGTGGAGTATTAACGATCAGGTAGAGCGTAAATTGGCGTGGGGGACAGGGCCTGAGCCCCCGGAAGCTCAGGGGTTTTAGGTATTTAATTACGGTCAGATGAGCATCCAGGGGCCCGTCTTAGGGCCCTTGGTGGGTGGTCCATGCAGGGGGCAGAGCCCCGGAAGCTCTTTTTTTTAGGTATTTAATTACGGTCAGATGAGCATCCAGGGGACCGCCTTAGGGACCTGGGTGGGGTCCGAGGGCAGAGCCCCCGTAAGCTCTGGGGTTTTAGGCATTTAATTACGGTCAGATGAGCATATTTTAATACCTCATTCGTGACATTGGCAAGTCACTTTTTTTGTCTCTTTCTCTTTCTTTCTTTCTTTTTCTCTGTAACATACTTTTTCAAAAAGTGAGGGGGGATGAAGCCCCCGAGCCAAGCCACTCTGCAGGCCCTGACATGAAGGCTTGTAAATAAGCATATTTTTCGCCCGACTGGATATTTGGGAATTTCTAATTTTCCAACAAACGCATTAAAAGGTATGACGTACAAACAAAATGAGAAAAAATACCAATAATCATGTCATTTCAGCAACAATTGTAAATCACTGGTATCGAATAAGAAAACATCCCCCCCCCCATCAGTACGCCAGCGTTCAGGGGCTCATGTCTTCTCACCCCTATAACAAAATATTTCCACGATATGCGCGTCTCGCAATGATAAAAACCTCCATTGATTAATATAGGTGGTATGCGGAATGTTCAGGAATTTAATTCCTGTTAACTTTCCTTTTCTTTGATTGGAATTTTATATGTGATTTAATTCATGTTTTTAATATTGTTATGTTTTTGGGGGTTAAAAAATACAAACCATATTTACTCCTTTACTGCTTTTCTTTCTTTTTTTGGAGGGGGGGGGGGGGGAGGGGGCGTTTTTGGGGGGAAAATGCATTTTGACCCCCAACTTTTTTGGTTGGGGGACGAGTGCCCCCCCCCTCACTTCCGGCGCCTATAAGTGAAATTAAAGAAAAAAGTTGTTCGTAGCCGCTTTAAATTAGGAGCACGTTTTCATGTTGAATAGAAAAGGGGCACATATCCAAAGGGGCAAGGACCTTTATTCGAAAAGAAAAAAAAGGCAGCCGTAGTAAAAGGGGAATTATCTGAGGCGAAAATAATCAGCGAAGGATCCGGCATTTTAACTCGACAACATTATTTTAAAAAGTCCCACCTACCCGCTTCCCCACTCCCGGCTGCGCCTTGCTCAGCGTAAGGGGTGGGGACTAGGGGAGGGGGGTGGGGGGGTTGGTAGGTTGTAGGGACAAATATTGTAGGGGTAAGAGTCAAGAATAAGATTAATGGTCCATGTTAATTAGACGCAGGATCAATCACTTATTCCACCAACTGACATAGGACTATTGAGGCTAAGACTTATGCGTTTTTGGCTGATGGTTGGATGTTTCTGTTTACATCCGTATACGAAATCATCATCAATATTGGTCCAATTACCACTCACCAAGGGTAGGAGTCGTAACAGTCACAAGTGGACTTCTTGGTCCTTCTCCGCCTGGACCTTCTCTGACGGCAGACACACTGATATTGTATTCTGTTCCTGGTTCCAACTCAGTTAATACAAACTCCATTATTCGTTGAAGATCGCCCTCTCCCACACCCGAGTCGATTTCAGCAACCACTATCCATTCCTCTTCCATGATTTGCTGATAGATAAGGTAACCAACAACTGGTCCGTCGCCGGCGTCCATAAAAAGGTGTCCAAGAGTTCCAGAAGACAGTGACTGATGACGAGCTGATCTCTCCGACTGTTGGGCCGGATTGTAGCTCTGGTAAAGCTGGAAATGATAAAGCAGTCCCGTTAACAACTCGTTCAGGCGCGTAGGCGTGGAGGGGGGGGGGAGGGTTCGAACCCCCCCCCCCCAAAAAAAAAAAATAATTTTGTGTGTTTTGGAGGGGGGAAATCATCATTTATAAAAATAAATAATAAAACAAAACAAATAATAATAATAATAATAAAAATAAATAGTGCTAATGAGTGACCAAAAAAAGGTGACCCCCCCCCAACAGAACGAAATATGCTCTTACCCCCCTCCCCCTTCCCCCTGCTTTTTCAGCGGCTGGTATGTATTTTGCCGAAGTCGACCAGCTGTTACAATACGTAATACAATAGCAACATACAAGTTGCTATGTCAGACCTAGCATCATGGGTGTCGATCCCGGGGGGATGGGGGGATATATCCCCCATATTTCAGGTGGGGGGGATGGCCTGTACAATCATCCCCCCCCCCAATAATTCACCATTAAAAAAAAAAAAAAAAAAAAAAGAGGAAAATTAATGATGAGAGCCCGATGAGAGTAGTTCATGGTTATTACTCGCAAGATGACCATCAATATGCACATTTTCCCATCTCATTTTCATAATACATACATATATACGAAATAAATGAGACAACCGTATATGGGGGGAGAACTGAATTCAGACAAGGACACTATACAACGAATCGTCTTCCTTCTCTAATAATTTAATAAAATGGCAAAGCTTCCGCGCTTCGCGCGAGATGGGCGAAAATTAATATAGACAAGGATTAAGAGTAATAATTTATTGAACCGTCAAAGCTTAACCCTCTTCGCGCGGGAGGGGGGGGGTGAAACTAAATTCAGACAAGAATTCAGAGTCGAGAACGGTACAACGGATCATCTTCTTTCCCTAATAATTTAATGAAATGTCAAAGCTTCCGCGCTTCGCGCAGGAGGGGTGGGGAAACTGAATTCAGACAAGGATTAAGAGTCGAGAATGGTACATCGAATCGTCTTCTTTCTTTAATAATCTAATGAAACGTCAGAGTTTCCGCGCTACGCGCTGAGGAAGGGGAACTTGGTTTAAACATTAAGGATTAAGAGTCGAGATGGTACATCGAATCGTCTTCTTGCTTTAATAATCTAATGAAACGTCAGAGCTTCCGCGCTACGCGCGGAGGAAGAGGAACTTGATTCAAACAAGGATTAAGAGTCGAGAACGTTCCAACGAATCGTCTTCTTTCTCTAATAATTCAATGAAGCGTCAAAGCTTCCGCGCTTCGCGGGGGAATGGGGAAACTCCTCCCTCCCTGCACCCAACCCCCTAGGGAGCGCGGTTCGCGTGCTCATTCCCCCCCCCCCTCCCCCTAAAATGAAATCCTGGCTACGCGCTTGGGGATGGGGTGCAACCTGCCACACGCTTCTACCTCTTGGTTGCTTTGATCCATTGCCGAAAATATTTTGGCACCTATCATCCCCCCCAGCCACGGATACAAATCGACACCCTTGCCTAGCATCACCAGGAAGACAAAAGGCAATGATGATGTATTGTACATATGATTGGAAGCATGCTACTCTATTATGAACGTGTGCTAAGCTGGGGGAAATTACATACCATTGTCTATTCTAGAATACTAGTTTAGTCTGACATGTCTGACAAAGCAACTTATATGTTGCTATTGTAACAGGGGTCAACTTTGGCAAAGTTACATGCCACTTTCTCAAGTTAGCTCATTGATGACTGACAGATGATGTCACAAGAGGAATGAGATCTGGAGGTTTTGGGGTGGAGCTTTATAGCAAGTTTGAAAAACAAATATTTCAAAAAATATTTAAAAATCTATGAAAAAAATTCAGAAGTTTACATATCAAAATATGAGACGTAAGCAGGACTGTACACCAACAGGAATACACTTGTATTTCGATGTCATGGGCCCTTTAAGGGTATAAATTATTTCATCGTTAACTACAATATACAAAATTACTAACTCACTGTAAATATGGTGAGAAATATTTGGAACAGAAATAATATTACCGTAAAAATCAAAGACAGCAGAAAAAAGTATCCAGTGAAAAGGATATATCTTTGTCCGGCAGTTCACCAGCGTAGCAGAAGATTTGTTCACCTCGGTCGGTCACGTTGTAAAGGAGGAAACTATTATTACGGAATTCACCATCAAGACTCGTCGATGAGTGGAAAATCGGTCTCGATGACGAAAGAGTTTGACGATGGATACCTTGACGTCATCTGGAGACAGTGTTTCTCCTTCGATTTCGACGTCGACGGCGCAGTAGACACTAGCGAAACCGGGATTGGTTCGAGGGGTCGTGAGATGGAAATGATCTTAGGATGAGATACAAGAAAGAATGGGAGTGGTAGAAAGGCAATAAAATACAAAATCTAGCAATAAATAAAATGTTAATTATTAAATAAATTAGATGTTGAAAATTATTTCAAATGTAAAGCCCGCTGCACATGAGACTTTATTTTGATTGCGTCAATTACCTGCGCTATAAACAAGTCAGTGAAATTAGTAGTTAGCCCATGCGCCATATGATATCTGCACTGTTAATTTCGCAGCCGTTCTTTGCACGACGCCATTCTCTAT